>NC_031500.1:13784114-13809283 GCF_000237925.1 Schistosoma mansoni | reverse complement strand
CGTTTCGTCCTATTTGGGACTCGTCAAATGGATGTACCTACATCTCACAGTTGATGTTCACTCTGAGACTCGAACCCAGTACCTTTCGCTTCAAACGCCATCGCATTATCCACTCAGCCACTGACGAAACGCGCGTCCTGGATTCCACTGCTAGCCACTATCCATCTTTGCTTAAAATGCTTGTGAATTAAGGCTATATCGAGGCAATACGTACAGTATGCACATATGCCAATTAAAGACTGACCAATTGTAGTCCTAACACATTGATGGGAAGATTCAAACAAACAATACTAAATGAATATAATGAATACATCCTATAAATTTATCAATGCTCAAAATAGATCATTTACTTATTCTTTACATTTAATCTTTCTATATATTCTTTTTTCAGACTAACTATTGTGAATTTCCAAAGCATACATTATCTAAACAAATTAAACAAACTATAAAACCAATTTATTGTCAAACAACATATGGAATGCATTCACTTGAATTAACTATACCAGCATATCATCGTAATGATTATCCAAGATTTTATTTAATATTAATATATGTATCAAATAATGATGATATTAATGGTAAATATAAACAATTATTTGTACGTCAATTATTAGATACATGTAATATTATATCAAATGGTTGTTATCCTAAAGTACCAACAGAATGTCGTCAAAATTATCCAAAATATTTACCATCAACATTTGATCCATTAATGTCTAGTTCAGTTATATTAAATTCAAATTCATCTAATCAAATCCCTGTTTGTATGATAGATGAATATTAAATCAATATGTTGATATCCATTCATTTGATTCTAGTCAATCATCAATAGAATGAATCTGTCGTATGTTAAAGTGTTTGTTTATAATCTATTTAGTTAGTATCCATCGCATTTATTATTTTTCAGGTTTTTAAGTCAAACCAAATGATAACAATGGAATGTTTATTCTTTTCTGAAGAAAGTTATTTTTTGTTTGAAAAGGACTTTCACAACAAGAAAGAACAGATTCAATCCAGAATATTAGACTGAATGTAATACACCAATCCAAGTGTCTGTTATATCTTTATTATGGTAACTATCATAAGATGTCCTATTTGAATGGTATTCATTATTTATGTATTGTTTCAATTTCACCCCGGTGTTATCTTAATATCATTAACACCATAAACAATAATATCATTTGTTCTATTCTATATAATCATTTGAATCACTCTCAATTCATCCCCCCTCTCGCTTTCTCTCTCTCTCACTCTCTCCCTTTCTCAATTATATACTTTGTATATCTTTTACATACATAAATTAATTAAGAAAAACAAAGAGGGTAAAAAATGTATTTTCTTATAGTAATGGAAATATTTGTCACTGGTTTATTTTATTGACGATTTATTTATTATTTTTTTAATGAATATATATATATATATCATATGCATATTGATCATTGAACATTCATAAAAGAGGGTGGAGAGAGAGACAGAAAAAACAGATGTCAAGGGAACAAAATCAAACACTGTTCCTTTTTTTTTCACGGAAAAAAGGGGAAAGAGAAGAAAATTCACATAACACCAAAGAAGTAATCTTTTTATTTCTTTATATTGTTATGTTATTTTATTTGAAATAAAATAAAGATATTTTTGGATATAAACGTACATCTTCATTTAGTATTGTTTGTTTGAATCTTCCCATCAATGTGTTAGGACTGCAACTGGTCAGTCTCTAATTGGCATATGTGCATACTGTACGTATTGCCTCGATATAGCCTTAATTCACAAGCATTTTAAGCAAAGATGGATAGTAGCTAGCAGTGGGCTATCAGGACTCAATGGTCGAGTCGATAACGCGATGGTATTTGAAGCGAAAGGTACTGGGTTCGAGTCTCAGAGTGAACATCAACTGTGAGATGTAGGTACATCTATCTGAAGAGTCCCAAATAGGACGAAACGTGCGTCAAACTGGATTCCACTGCTAGCCACTATCCATCTTTGCTAAACGTGCATCTGTTTTTTATTTACTTGTTTTCATTTTTTGGCTTCTCTTTTTAATGTTCCAATGAATTTGGTACACTATTAAAGTGGGAAATAATGATTATGATCTGAGGATAATGCCAGCCGTTACGTTTTCTATATTCAATAAGTGTATTAAATGTTCTTGTATCGAACTAGTTATCTTTTTACATTCTCCTTTTAAGAGTCAAGCCGGATAGTGTTCCGAGATACGTTTGGAAAGTGATCGCTTTGTGCGGTCTATGTAACGTGCCCCACATGAGCAAGTAAATTTATAGATACACATTGATGTGGCCGAAAGCGAAAGTTTTTCCTTAACACATCCCAGAATGGTACGCATCTCAGAACACCATCCGGCTTGGTTCTTAAAGCGATAATGTAAAAAGATAACTAGTTCGACACAAGAGCATTTAATAAATGTGTTGTATTTAGTACTTTCGTCTATTGTTAGGTTTATTTAGCAGTAGGATCCTACATATTGGTTGGTAATTTCACTTGTGACTTCAGTAAAAGTGTCTGAAGATATCTACAATTGTCTTCTGTGAGCATATTAGTCTAGCGCAGTCTATAGTTGTAGGGTGCATAGTCCCAGCTTCAATTTATTGTTTATTATTATTGAATTTGACACAACTACTGGCTGTTACTTTTTGGATACTGGAAACTATCTCCAGACAGCATGAATAGGAAGTTGGTGAAGGTCCCTCAATTCTTATTGAGTTTGAAAAGATTATGGTTAATCTAAGCTGAGAGGTAGCACTAGATCTTAAGATTATAGTGATAGTGTTCCAGTTTTGACAATTAATTTGACTTAGATATTGACTACAATCTGTGGACTGAACGTAATATCAATTAATTGGTTTCGATCGCTGGTCCTTCCAGTTTACAGAAAGGAACAAAAATTCTCTTATGATAACGACAGACGAATCGAGTCGATTAACAGTGTTTAAAATGTTTGCTTTAACATTCATCTGACTGTTAAATAGAATCGCTGGATAGCGAATCAGGAAAAAACAGGATAGTTTTAGACCTAGGTGTGAATGTATAGACCAAATATTCACTTTTCATTAGGCCCTAAAACATGGATATACCCTCCGACCTCTAACTTTGGTTGTGTTCCTTGACTTTAGGGCAGCACTAGACTTTGTCGATCCAAAGGTTCTGTAGCAGTGTCTGCCATTAAAAGGCGTAAAAGAGAAATATATCAACTTTATAAAGACGCTACTTGAACATTGTTGATCATTTTAGTGCTCATAGCAAACTGTCATCAGAATTATCAACCTAAATTGGTATTCGTCCAGATGGTTCACTTTCTCGTCTTCTATTTGACTTCAAAGACACCTTTTTAGAGATGAACCTCTCACCATCCAAAGTTCTAGATATTGATCTGCTACTAGGAGATTAACTTCTTAACTTCGAACACTCAGATGATATAGTTCTGTTTGGTGAAAGCGCTGACGAAATGAAGTCTTCTGATCATCTTAAACGACAAGACTAGCAAGTTTGAGATTCATTTCTCTCCCTTATACAAAATGGTTATTCATGGTTATTCTGTTCAAACAGTCGAGGGCATTTGTTTCTTTACTTATTTTGTAAGTCTCATCAACAGTTATGAGTTGGCATATGATGAAACCTTGGAACAAATCCATTAAACTTAGCTGGCTTTTATTAACTTGCGTCACTTGCGGTATAAGCGAGATAACTGTTTATCGAAGAAAAAATGAGTTCATTGGACAGCAGTTCATTTTGTTCCACTTCATGGATGTTAAGGACTACCATTAAGAATAGATAATATTCGCAGGTTACCAATACTCAGTTAAAGGGTATCTCCGAAACAGTGATCTTTTATTTCGGGACCACTGAGTGAGCAATGTTGACGTTATAATTAGGGCACTAGGTAAAAAGTGTGAATCGGTTGATGAGGTGGTTGATTTTTATCAACTGGGACGATTTGGACAGGTATTACATATTTAAAAATCTATTTAGTGTAGTGTTTTCAAATAATTCACTTTTGAGAGTAATTATGTAACTAGACAATTTAGGTTAGAATCGTGAAACGGATTCAATAGCCAATTTTTACTTTTCCATGACATTTCTGTGCATTTGCTTTCTTCTCCATAGTTGTAGATGATTGTAGGATGGCTACGCACTGTCGTGAATCGATTGAGGTTAGATGCTAACACCGGCTTAGTGGTCTAGAAATTAAGCGTTCTTGTGCAAGACCGAAAGTCCCGGGTTCGACTTCAACATGCGTGGTTGTGAATGCGTGCAAGTGTGAAGTCCAATGCTAGGATGAAACGGTCGCCCAGTGCTTTGAGCTTTCTAATGATGGTCTAAAATCGATCGGTCAAGGATTTCAATGAAATTTTCACAACCTACACAACCCCATACTGGTGATTGAAAGTATCATGTAACAACACTGGAATAGCCCTTCACTACATTATTGATTCTTAACAATGGCATCGCAGTTCTCCTACTTAAAAATGCCGGTTTCCAACTACCACTTCTTATCATTACAATCGTCGTGACAAATGTACTATAGAAACAATTCATGAAAATCACATCTTTCAACTGGTGTACCGCCATGTTTTTACCTTAAACTTATTACATTTCCATTCGTATCAACCTAATCATGCCTGTACAGACTTTATTGCATTCTGTAATTACTTTCAAAAAATTTCTTTATTTATCTATATATCAACATAAGGATTGGGGTATATTACTGGATAAAGAAACAAACAAACGAACCAACATGCAAATTGAAAAAAAATGAAGAAGAAATAACTTCAAAAAGTTACTGATAACATTCTTAAGTAGATTGATCAAACAAAAGAAAAAAAAAGTAATAATAATGACTGAAGGCATCAAAGTGAGCTCTATAATGAATATAATTAGTTATCTTGATATTTATTTTATTGCAGCCGCGTTTTCTTTAACATGACATTACATACATATATCCATAAGTATATGAATATTAATGAAATGAATGAAAAACTGTACAATAAAGAAAAAAGTTTTGATTGTAATGTTTTGTTTACTTAAACTGTGGAGAAACATCTTTACTTGGCTTCATTTCAGGGTAGTTCAAATGTTATTATGAAGTGATTGATGGATCTTGTCAGTGGTTAGTGAAAAACGAATGGGTGCTTGTGTTTATATAAAGTGCCATATTTTTGTGTTAATGCTTCAAAGAATGATAAGTTTAAATGAATGTAAATAAGCATAATATATTATCTGTATTATTGAAAATGTTTTATTTACACATTATTATTTGAAGGATGTATAAATAATTTATCTTGGTGAGTAGGTTTAACATCAAACGATGCTGAAGATTTGATGTGATACAAATTCAACTACTTAATACAATTTTAAGTAGTATAATTTGAATAGTTAATAATAAGATCATATCACTGTTCAAATGATACGTGTTAGTTAATGTGTCAAACAACATCGTAATTTATTATGAGCTTTTTTCTGATCTAATTGAACTGTATCCTTGTAACGATGATTATACTGTAAGTTTTTCAAATAAAATTCAGAAAACGAATTGTTAGAACATAAAAAGTGGAAAATTATATTTATTAATCTTGAATATTTATCTTGGTAATGGCAGTTCATATCTAAATGGATATCAGTTCTTCATGACAATTGAAAAAGTCTCTCAGAAAAATTAGGAAGTCCAATAGGCTGCTAACAGAGATAACTTGGTGAAAAACAGCTATTTTTAAGTCAATGAATGGTTTCAGTGAGGGTTATTAAGACTTTAGAGGTGATGCAAGTTCCACGAAGATCATCGATCAACTATATTGATTAAAACATCTAATGTATGCTGTATTTCGCTGTTTTCAATCGTTTATTTACCATTCAAATAACTGATAATGAGGTCATTTTGGGAAAGTTATCTGTGCATGTGATATTATTAAAAGCGATATGACAAGATAACTGAGAAGTATGATAACGTAGATGATAGAAGTATATTACCATAAATTGGGAGGATTTCGAAGTGACACAGGTTGAAGTACTTAAATTGTTATAAGACTGAAGCATTATAACATCAGTTTCGTGTCATTTTGTCAAATTGTTGAATAGGATTTTTCTGAGAATCTATATGTATATGTGTATCAACCTTATATTCATTTGTTATCTGAAAACTTTTATTCAGATATTGATTGATTAATCAATTAGATCTATAGAAAGTCTCTCGTGACTCGAATAGTTGAATAATCACATCCTAGAACATGAAACTGAATAATCCAAGTTCGAATATCACAAAGACCAACAGTTCTCTAAAGATTAAAGGTACACTTTGTTAGCGAGTGTCGACTTACACTAAATTTAGATCCAGGGGTTCCTTCTAGCCTTCAGTCAGTCAGTCATAACGTAGAACTTCGTACGTACGTACATTAGTTCGAGTTGCCATACCACAGTAGCATAGAGATACAGTTGTCGGTCCAAATCCCATAGTCGTAGAAGTAGTAAGAGTATAAGCAGTAATCCGAAAGATTGGGGTTTGAAGATGTTATTCAAGGAGTATAATACAGTGAAATAAAATTCGAAAGCGAAAAAAGATAGGGACATGAAGAATTCAGAAGATTAGAATTTGGGAGAACACAAAGAGTGGATGTAACTTCTCCATTGCAAACGATTTTGAGCTATGTCATTCAAGGTCTCTAACCATCGATTGCTATCATCTCGCGGATCCCAACCAGGTAGTCTACATCTACCAACATGGCTCAGTCCACTTGTCAGTGACTTGATGGATTTGTGCCACGTTTTGGTCTGAACGCCCCTAACTTTCTTCCAACCTACTCCTACACCATAAAACATTGCACGTCGGGGCAGTCGGTGGTTGGGCATACGTAACACGTGTCCCAGTCATCATCAATCGATTCGCCATCCTTACCTAGTACCCGTTTCCTAACAACTGCATTACATACTCGATGGTCACAGGATATACGAGTAATGCTTCGAAGACACCTATGATCGAATGCTAGTAGCCTACGAATATCCTTTACTCTTACCGGCTATGTTTCACTGCCACCTATCAAAAATTCAATCTTATATAATGATAATAATAATAATCCTAAGAGTAGTACCTATCTAAATAGGCGGAAACGAAACTCACCGAATTAGACCATGGATCTAAATGATTATTACCTTCAGTATTTATTTCGTACCAACGCTAGAATTTCGAAAAAATGGTGAAAAAATATATAAACTATACCAATACAATAGAAAGATTCAGAATTCAACAAAACCTTTTTTATAATAATAAATATTAACATGTACTCACCAATAACTAATTTCGAAAAAATAGTTCTCAATGGTCTAGTGAGAAGCTGTGACTAGTGGAGTTCAACCATGTTGACTTTGATCCATTTAATTACCCACCAAAAATATTAAAGAATGTTTGTATAATATCAAGATTCAATTGAAGTGTTAATCGTATAAACTGTTGGATACTGATTGAATAATTTGTGGGTTACACTTTCGCTACGATACTTGACAATGCTGGTATCATGACTGAAAAAAATGACTCCATCGTCACTGTTGTAGCTGGGTAGTCAGTTTTTATATCTCAATAGTAGGATCTGTTATGTACGTATTGACTCTGTTGAGTTCGCAGTCTTACTGCCTTGAATTGACAATCGGGAACCACTACAACTCGCCGGTCTGACTGCTTATACTAAGAAACGAGAACAACTACAGTTCCAACGATCCAATACGATAACACGAAAGATTACTGCAATGAAGATTTATTGATTCCCCAAAAACCCATTTCTTAATAAGTCCCAAAATCATATCCGAAATCACATCAACCTTAAACCACAATAAAACCACTTATATACTGAATTTTACACACAATAGTACCACATGTGGGGGATGTGTACATCCAGTGCGGATTGCCTAGATATTGCCATTAGGCCACAATCATTAGGAGCAAAGACAGATGGCGGCTAGCAGTGGAATTCAGAACGTGCGTCTCGTTCTAGTTGGAACTCTTCAGCTGAACGTGTCTAAATTCCAGAGTTGATGTTCACTTAGGTACTTGAAACCAATACTGTCCGCCTCAAAAGTCATCGCATTATTCACTTAGCTACTGAGCTTTTGAAGTGAACGGTTATAGGTTTGAGACCCAAGACTAACATCATCTCGGATGGAGATATATCCAGCTGACGAGTCCCAAATAGGATGAGACGTTCGTCCTGAATTCCACTGATAGCCACCACCCATCTCTGCTTATTTTATTACCATGTTTTCGCCTGATCCTCATCATCATCATGTTTCATATACCTGGTTCTAAACTTTCATAATCTAAATATTATTACTTTCAATCGTATACATTAGTATTCATTATGTAATGTACATTATATCCAAGTCAATTTGTCGGTCTATATTTACCGATATAATCTAAATATGAAAATGTGAAGATATTTTTTTCTTGATGTGACATAACTGTTATATCTAGAGCTTTGATTCTTGCTATGCCGCGTACTACTAGACTACTTGAACGATCGAACCCGCAACGTCGCAAGAGAGGACAGAAGACTAGTAAGTAGGAATTTTATTCCCCAAAAAGTGTTAAATATAGTATAAAAACCTCATGTATTTATATTTTTTTGGCTGAAAGTAAATCATCATTTCGGACAGTCAGTAGGCATATAGGGGGTCATTCTTGTTCATCCAATAGGGAAGCTACAAGTCAACGTTCCAGAATGTTTCCCTAGTGGTGATTGGATGGAATGTCTTTGGCTCTCTCTGTGCTTCTTGAGGCTTCCTTGAGTTTGCCAACGAGCCATCCTTACAATAATTAAAAATGTGTAGTTCTAACATAAAATTATCAACGGCTACTGAGCCGTCTAGATGAAAGATCTAAATATGACACTGAACGATGTGAATAATAAGCATCAAAGATTCATTAACCATCAACATGATAACACTTTAACTCAATCTACTTGTAAATGTCAATGAAATCCTCCGGAAACCAAATCGTGCACTATCTATGAAACCTGAGCTTATCATAATTGGTGAACTATACCTTTAATCGTAACCACTTTTGTGACTTACCTTTTTAGGGTTCTATGTACGAGTTTATGATTGTTAAACTAAAATAATTCTGATCGATCAATAGTATTCGACGATACGGCATGACTGAATGATGGCTGCTCTGGAGACCGAATTATTGATTTTAACCTCTAACTGATTTTACAAAACCACTAATCGAAGGAATAGATTTTTGTTATTTAATAAGATGATAAACTTATTTAAAAAATATTCACAAAAGATGAGCACTAACATTTCGTAGGGGATTGAAGGAAACGGGTTCGTAGGTCACGCTCTCTCTAATCAATTAAGATCTGATTGTTAGGACTGATTTCCGTGTATCGTATCAATCCTAAACAACTATAAGGTCAATTATCGTGTTATAGTGAAAGACAATCAAAATAAATATGCGGATAATGACAAGACAAGTATCAACAATAATAGCCAATCTAATTCAAGGTCGATAGAATAAACTGTTAGTCATATGTGGTGAAATTGAAGTAGATCACTTCTATATGAACTTTGTATTGATAATATTGTCGAAAAGACAATGAAGCTGCACAATTTAATCACCGAATACAATGAATGCAACTTTACTGAAATCATCTCCACTGGACTAAAAGTATCCTCTATCATGTCAAAATTCGTATTTATTTAGATTAGTAGACAAAAAAAAACGATATAAACCTGACAAAATATGAATCAAATTATTTTTGGTTCGTATTTCAACAGAAACGGAAAATTAGACTAACTTTTGGAGCACCCCATGTAGACACCATGCATTCAGCAACTGCTTGAAATAAATTTTGTATATTTTTACCGGTTTTTGCACTTGTCTCAAAGAATCCATGAGCTGCTTGTTGAGATGTCAACTGATGATAGACAGAGAGAGAGAGGAGAAGTGGGGTCGAACAACCATAATAATGTCAAGTAGTAAATTAAACTGAATATTTTTGATAAAAATTAACATAAATAAAGCCTCATTTAAATACTCAATCGTCTTCAAATTTAGATATTTATAAATATCTCACACTATGAAGTTAAGTGACGCCTTCTCAATATCAGCTTTTTCATTCAAGCACCTTGTTGGATTTGCGTATAGGAAGCTTGAGTATCAGTAACGAAAATGAACACCTCATAACGCAACAAATTCCTTTACATTTCCAAACTTTAATTTAAATGATTTCTCTGCTTATATGAGACTAACGATCAGATTTGTTCTCCTGAAGTACACAGTAATGATACTAATCAAAAAATTATTATGATTTTATGATCTAACTTCATTCACTGAAACCATAAACCTATGAAACACAGTCGAAATTCTTCATCAGTAATGGATTCTTACCACGGAATAAATGCAACAAGAACTCGAAGTTTATATTAGTCACTAGTCCTACACAACATAATAAATTGTTAACGACTTCCAGCAGTGGTCAACAACATGTATTTCCTAGTTGTTAGTTGACTTTCAAACACTGTTATCGAATAGGGTAAATAGTGCATCAGCAGAATCGAAAACGCCTAGCTAAAATCTTGAAATAGTTAAATTTAGTCGGTCAATGACATAGTGAACGCGTAACAATTAATATGGTTGGGCAATATATTACAAATACTGACCGGTAATGGTGACCAAATTAATACATAGTGTTAATTGTTACCCTCTAAACAGTAAATCCATTCATCATAAAAGTTGCTCTTGTTTCCAATACCCTTTCTAAAACTGATGATCATTTGAACATAGATTACTTTTATCGTTTGAGTCAAATAAATATGTCTCTAAGTATATACAATATTCCCCCACCTACTGAATCTTTCTATCCTAGTATATGCAACATACACATTATTAAGTTCGTTTAAACTGTTTCTGCCATTAACTTGTATCATTCCTTTAGTGTGATCATCTATGCTACTTACTAACATTTAGTAACTAGTTTCCATTCTGACAATTTTCTGAGCTCATGGCAATCAGCCATTACATAATATTGCACTTAGAGTGGGGGACTTCAAGGTCACGGAGCATATTTCATCACCCAACGCTCACACAGGATTAGTTTACAGTGAAATTCAACGAGGACGTTATGGTTGAGTAGCTGATGGGATTACTGAGAAGTTCCTTTATTTGTGATTGTGGTGTTCAAACGACTACTGGACATTGTGAAAACCATCGTGACAATGTCTTATTTCAATGTAATATATATTGGAAGAAAAGATCTTCCAGGAAGGAAGCTTTTTCATTTAATCCCGATTGACCGTCAAAAAGATTATGATAATTGTTGCAAACTGGATAATAAAAGCACCACCAACACTGGCTGAAACGTCTGCAGATGTCACCAAAGCTTCGGCAGTTCAGTGGTATGAGTATTGTCAAGGTATATGTTCAATAAAAATGGTAAGCCTGAATCATTCGTTTGGAGAAATAAGAAAAGCCGTAGAAATTGATGAAACAGTCGTTAGAAAACGCGAATTCAACAGAAGAAGGAGTGTTAAAGAGCACTGGTTAAGTATCACTTCCTGAAAGATATTTGGCAAGTCTTTGGTATGTTAAACTGGGAACCACAATATACACGGATGACTGAAAAGCATATCGAAACGCATATAGACCTGGTTACATGCATCGTATCGTCGTTCACAAGCGACAACGTGTAGACCCCACCACCAGAGTACACACAAATAATAGAAAAACATTGTGGTCGAGGCTAAATGAATTTAAGCACCCTTATCATCGTTCCATAGGTCGATTATTATGGAGTCACATAGATGAGTTCCTGTATTCTATGCAGTACGACTTCAGAACTGCAGAGTCTCTTTCTAACCTTAAAAAGTTTTTAAACCATGTAAAAGAAGTGTATCCACTACAACTTTTTGATTTTGTATTATATATTCTTATTCTATACCGACTGTTTTCTGATTGACTGAAATTTATCAAGGTCACTCAAGATTCGTTTAAAGGTCGTTCATAAATTATAGCCTCCTCGTTTGGGTTTCTGACATAATTCATGCTTTTGTGTATAATATTGCATTCTCTTCTTCAACGGATTTACATATGACTCTATTATACAGTTGAAGCTGCGATACGAAATCAACACTCCAGGATAACAGGAATACTGATAACATGAAGTTTAGCACAATTTGTAATACACTTACTTGTTGACCTTGTTCTGTCGAGACTTTTTTATCTTTTATCATATCAATTTTATTAGCTACGAAAAACACCGGTACTGCTTCATCCATATGCTGAATGAAATATGATTAAAAAATTATAAATAAATAGTGAGGAAAGAATACAAGGGAATGTAAGTAGTTGTGAACCACATATAGTATCAATAACAAGAACAAATTACAAAATTGATTAAGCTATGTAAATGTTTAGTATTCATCATGGACTCAGCTAGTTAATCATCATCAATATAGAGCTTTATGGAAATGTTCGTTGATCAAAGTTACCATATTACATTAATACAACGAGATGATATTAACAAGACCACTAGCAACCAAGTTCATGAGCCCTTATCCTTTGGAGAATTCTTGGGATTATATAAGTATCAGAAGGGGTTTTGTGGAAATTTTAGTGATTTTATATAGTTGAGATCATGAGTTAATTGAAGCTAGACCATCATGGGAAACCTGAAAGCACTGGACGGCCATTTCGTCCTATTGTAGGACTCTTCAGCAGTGCGCATCCACGATCCCGTCTCGCGAGATTCCAACCCAGGACCTACCAGTCTCGGGCCAGAGCACTTAACTAATAGACCACTGAGCCGGCCGGCATCCGACGGTGTTAATGTATAACTTCAACCAATCCACGAAATTGAGCAAGTATTTTTTTTACTAGTTTAGTCCAGTAAGTGGTATTATCCAATAAGAGCACGTCAGAAATACTAAGTGTAAACGGACACAATTCATTAGAATGCGCATCAATAAATGCGAGAATCAAAAGAGCGACACAATGATATAGTGATGAATGATAATGAATCATGAGGGAACATCAGAAAACCAACTTGATTGTGCATTATAGATGTTAATGTTAATTTTATTTGTAAATTTTTGCATCAAATTTTGATGTGTCTAAATGTGTAAACTCAAATTGTACACTACAACGCGTAAATGACCTAGTAACTATCTGTTTCCATAATGGTCTATAACCAGTTTAATACGTGATGCTACCTTCTTTTAATTTTATTCTCTGTGCTATTGCTAGATCCATGCAATAACCTGTTCAGTAAGACTCTGTCCATTTTTTGAAACAACAATAAATCTCATTTGCTCGGATGAGTAGCGTAAATGCGTTAGCCACTGACTCACTGTATTAGTCTTTTTAGGAAGATCTTCCATAAACAAACCTTAGAAACCCCACAACAACGTAAACCTCACAAGGCGTTGAACACAGGGCCATTATGGTCCACGGTAAGTATAACTTTCAAACTTATTTTAATCGTTAATAAGAGCAAATCACTAAAACCATTTTAATCGCTTAATCCGTTGTTCAATGTTGATGCAACAATAAATAAATCAATTCAATTTCTTACAACCTCCTGCCAGCCAATAACTTAATGATGCATTTTAAAAATTGACTAAAGTTAGACTTGTATACCATTGGACTTTGGCTTAGTTTTCTAGAAGTTTAGCATTTACATGTAATCGCCGGCGGTGCGGTTATGAATGAGCACTTCTGAGGAGTCCTATACCAAGACAAAAATACTGCTTAAGTGGGGTTTTGTTCTCTGATTGTAAACCTCATTTTTGTGCTGATGATGTTGTTCAAAAGAACAATGAAAGCTCCACAGACAAATCGTGTAGCTCAGAGAACAAAACTCCACCTAAATCATCTGCCTGAGCTACAAAACTTCCCCACCATCTCATAAAGGCTATCTACTGCTTCAAAATCTCCTGCCCAAGATTTAATCGAAGGGCTTCACGCTTCATGATAAGAGCTTAACCTTTAGGTCACTGAGTTGATTGGTTTAATTACCCCCAAAATGGTATTGAGTAGTTATTTGTTAGCAATAGTTCTCACAATTAATATCAAATTGAAATGAAAAAACTGATTAGGGAGTAATGAAATCTTTCAAGAACTAGGTTATTACAAAATATGATTAATACCTTAGCTGAAAATACACACAAAATCTGTTTTCGTAGGTTTAATTTTATGCACTATAGATTAGCGTTACTTGATGTAGATTTAAGGAAATACAATTCAGCATTAAACTGTTTGTTATGAATGAGGTTATTTATGATCATACAAGATCGATATAGGTCAGAATCTGCCTGGATAGTGTAGATAATTTGACCCATCACCTTCTCACAGATCCCAAGTTTCAAAATTTTTCTATACTTTTTATACTATAGATTCATTACTTCTTCATGAACCATTTTCTTTATGACTAATATTTTCAATTTCCACTAATACTGTTATTAATTCTATTGATAATTTCATTTCACTGTGGCAACTTCAATCGATGGATATATATTCACCAAGTTCTATGTTACTTACAACTAACCAATCGAATAATTCACAGTTAGTTTAGTTATATAATATACCCTTATGGGTCAGGGTAATCTTGCACTGGTTTTCAGGAGAACCATACATCATCCAGACTTTCACGCGGTAAACCCAAATAGGAGAGCCAGACACTGTCCAGGCTTAGCACAAGCAGTAAAGCGCAATCCCGCCTTATAGGAGAACCAGACACTATAAAGGCTTCAACGCCACAATCCGAACAGCTCGATTAATTAGCTGATACTAAATTGCCCGATCAAATCATGAAATGTGTATACATTAACATTTAGAATCCTATTTGATCTTAATACATTGAATCAACAGCAGAATTATTGTTTTGAATATATAGTAAATTAACCATGAATAACCAAGATTAAAAATGGCATAGCAACAATAATAATAATAAAAGAGAAAAATAGTTCAGACATTGTTTTTATTTCATCAATCTCTTTGTACTATTTGTTTTTCTGTTCTGAATTCTTCTTTTTTTCGCAATTCAATGTTCAAGATGGTGATACTTCTTGTCCGTATAAATGTTGGGTACATAATTTTACATATCTTTGATGATTATACAAACTACCAACTGAGTTGTTCATCCATATATAGCTATCTATCTATCTATCTACCTATCTATGTATCATGATTTCTGACTGTTTAGAGAGGGGGGGAAGTAAATGAGTCTGAAAGTGTCAGAATGGTATTCACTATGGAAAACAATTAGCAGCTATGATATTATAAGTGAGTGTTGATAATTACATGGAAGAATAATTAGGCAACATTGTATTTACACACATACATACATTCATACATAGATGCATACATTAGAGTGTATTCCACACAAGTAGTTTTACATACTTTTTGTTCAGACTGTAATTGAATTACATCAAAATATTAAGAATAATAATATAGTGTCTATAAGGAATATAAAAAACAAGAAAAAGATTTCCATCCAGGTAAAAGTGAAACACGATTTATAAAATGAAGGGAAGTTAGGGATCAAAACAAATCGATTCTGGCTGAGGGGTTTACAAACTAAACACTCGTTGTGAAATCTAAAAATCTTGTGTTTTGATCCCCTTTTGAAGGGATTTGTAGATAGACATAAAGGAAGAGTCTAAATATAAGGAAAAAAACAAGTGTTCAGTACTTTCAGATCTTCAATGGTTAATGTTTAATTACGATAAGTTCATGGTAAAAACTATAACATTCAACAGTCTTCACAAACTCTGTACCTAAAGTATTACTGGAATATTGTGAAACTATTGACTGAATAATACTAATGGAATATAAAATGACAGTACTTTTTCAATAAGTTGATGACTTTGTGATCGTCTTTGCTTTAGTCAACCAAACTTTTGAGCCCTTCTTAGAAAAGTTAACTATAGTCTATTAGTAAAATGATAAAGAAGATTTACAGCTCTGAGGGATGATCTAGATGTTGTTTGTATCTTCTCTGATAGATGATCTAACTGTAGAGTCTACCTTATCATCCCTGATAACATGATCGTTGTCAATGTCATATGTAACTCAACACGTTTAAATCATAGAACACCATTAACAATAAAAGTTAGCAAAATACATCGGAAAAACTATTCGGAGTATATAATAATATGGTGTGTTCAATGATATTAGTTTTCGCTACAAAAGCAAGCTTTCGTCAATGGATTAACTTTCAAATATAAACATTATACATATATAGACATCATTTTGAATAGTTACCTCATCTACGGATCTAAGCCAATATTTACGTATTTGTTCAAATGATTCCATATCTGTTACGTCATAAACGATGATAAAACACTATTAGGGAAAGGGAAAAAACAGTGAGAAATCACAATAATTTCAATAACCAAATATGGATTATTATGATTATTGTTTTAATTCAACTCCAAGTAATTCATTTAGTATTGTTTGTTTGAATCATCCCATCGATGTGTTAGGACTGAAACTGGTCAGTCTCTAACTTCACCCCATCGCATAAGCAAGTGTCTATCAGGCCGAGTGGATAACGCGATGGCGTTTGAATCGAAAGGTACTGGGTTCGAGTGTCAGAGTGAACATCAACTCTGAGATCCACGTACATCCAGCTGATGAGTTTCAAATAGGACGAAACGTGCGTCCTAGATTCCACTGCTAGCCACTATCCATCTTCGCTTCAACTCTAAGTAGTTTAGATTGTTTCATTGCTATTTTTGACCGAAATCTAATCAGTATTCACTGACATATGTGCATCCAGCGTGGATTGTCTCGATGTAGCCTTTATGATACCAAATAAATGGATGATGTGATGGTGTTTGAAGCGAACAGCGTTTGATTGGAACTCAGGAGAGGAGACTAGCTATGAGATGTAGATACATCCAGCTGATGAGTTCCAAAGAGGACAAAGCGCGCATTCCATATTCCATTTATTCTATGTCAAAGAAAGCTAGTTGTTGAATATCCAAAACTGATATTTAAAATGAAGAAACGTTGAAAATATGTTTCGTGATTTCATAGTTTACATCATAAACAGTTATTGGAAACTAGTTATTTAGTCTTAGTACGGAACTCACTAATGAGCATGCACCTTCAAGACTACTGGACAGGGCTACTGAACCGATATTCATTAATTTGTCTCTATGTCTTTTATAAATAGTTGAGACTTTTCTGCATTGCACAGGCATAAACTGAGGACGAATGAAAGCCTAATAGTTTCAGATTCTCAGACACTTTAATGTTTTTAACTTACTTTGTCATACTTAGCCGATGATATAGTTCAGAAAGACAAATGACAGCTTTACAGGTAAATTACCTAACTGAAAACGAACACACTAATTCCAGAAGCTTCTACTTGGACTGATAATCCCTTTTAGTAAGGTAAAACTAAAACAAAGAATTTAAACTTTGTTACTAAGACTATTTTACAATTGATGTGGTATTGTTGTGTTATCGAGTTTCACGATTTACATTTCAATTAGTCAAACATTAAGAATCGGGAAGCATTCTACGCCTGTTTCGTCCCAGTATGGTTGGGACTCATCAGTGATGTTCCTCCACAACATCACTGGGTATCGAACCAAGAACTTTTAGACGTCGCGGAGAGCCTTTAATCTTTAGACAATTGAGCTAATATCCAATGGTTTACATGTAAAATTTCAATCAATTCGCAATTTTGTTGATCTTAACCGTTGTTTCGCGCGTAAAATCGCTTAACTTCACTGGTTACGACTTCTCACTAGAGCTGCAAAAATTATCACCCAACTTTGAGTGTTTACTTCCGCCTTTAATTTTTCGTACACTACACTCAATTTTCATCACTCAGTAGGAAAAGATTTAACCTCACAGAAAATGTTACGGCTTTCTCCTTCTTCATTTATCTCAAAAATGGCTTTTTTTGTTTTTGATAACGTGATCAGTAACGGATATTGATTTGAAAAATGTAACGTATACGCACTATACATTCCGAATAGTTTGACCACACATATATCATCATTATGAAGGCATTTTTATTTACAAAAAAAACTAGTCAAGGTCATTGATTTAATTAAAGGTCAAATAAACATAAAGTGATAATTGAAAATAAGCAAAAGAAATAATTAATATGATTTCGAATGAATAAGAACTTATCATGGACCATCTTGGGTGTTTAAATCAAATAGACTCAAGGTTAGAATCAATTGTTTTGTCAAAAAACACAAAAAAGGTTTGAGTTTACTTATGCACAAAGCCTTCATTAAATTAAAAATACAACCTTGATCAAATTATTCAAAGTGTATAGTGTTAGAATATCATATTTACAGGTTAACTTCATCTTCACATTTGTTATATCCCGAAGAGAATTATGAATGGTAACTATGAGGACTATTTATGGACCGATGTGATATGTATATTTCCTATTGTATAATAGTTAAGTAACTAAAGTATCTACATTCATGTCCCTCTTATTCTAAGCTTTATTTTGACCTATGAACTATTATTATACGATTTATTATTCTTGAGTTATCCCTAATTCATTAATTACTGTCCCCCCTATTGACAAGCAAACTTGGCCAAATCTTATACAAATGTTATTTTCTAGTTTATATAGTTAAGATCATGAGTTAGTTGAAGCTAGACCACCATGGAAAACCTGGAAGCACTGGACGGCCAATTCGTCCTATTGTGGGACTCGTCAGCAGTGCACATCCACGATCCCGCCTCGCGGGATTGAGGTTAGACATTAACACCGTTGCATACCGGCCGGCTCAGTGGCCTATCGGTTAAGTGCTCTGGCGTGAGACTGGTAGGTCCTGCGTTGGAATCTCACGAGGCGGGATCGTGGATGCGCACTTCTGAGGAGTCCCACAATAGGACGAAACGACCGTCCAGTGCTTCCAGGTTTTCCATGATGGTCTAGCTTCAACTGACTCATGATCTCAACTACATAAAATTACTAAAATCTTCACAAAACCCCCTTGTGTTATTTTCTATTTTATGGTACGATGTGGTCTGTTTGTTTGGTACATAAACCCAATATGTTTGAGAATAATGATTCATATTGCAGAGGCTGTTATTGGTGTTCTGAACTTAACTGGCTGGGCTAGGCAGAAAGCAGAACTGATAAGTACTCAAGACTGCACATACGAATTTTGTGTATCATTACTCTCACCGATAATTCACTCCTCTCTGATTGGCGGGGATCATCACGTCATATATTAAACAGGGCATCCAGATAGGTGCTCGATATAACAACATTACAAAATTATCGAAATGTGCAAAACAAACTGATAGCTTTATCAACATTCACACTTGAAAGAAGTAAGCTGTATAACTTTCCTAATACTATTCCCAATAACTTGTGTTAACATGTAGTATTTATACACTAACCGTAATCAGTAATAAAAACACTTTTTAAATGGTTGATTTCCAAATGATCATCATCCTAGTAGGTGAATGAATCGGTAAAGCTGAACAATATGAGTGAGCCGTAGTTATCCCAAATGACCTTGACAGATTTTGACCTTATTTGGTCAATCAGAAAACATCAAATATGAACGATTTATAATGTTAATACTAGGATTTGGGCTTTAAAATTAAAAGTCATGGTTATTATTTTAAGTAAGGATAAAGATATAGGGCTAGAATGTGTAGTTCAGAATTTAAGGTTAGGTTTGGGATATAGAGCATAGGATTGATAGTAATAGCTGTAACCAATCATCTACATTCAATAGACAACATTCTACTTTAATGTACACACCTTGATTTTAAAACCATTTTCATGTATATCATGGGCTCGTCCGTATATTTCAGCTTTACAAATGAATTCTTAAAGAAGTATTACATCACTTTTACTGATATCAACTAGAGAACTAAGTAATAGACACCTGCTACGTTTAAGGATTGAGATATTTCAACAACATATATTAATTATACTTTATTCGTGATAAATTGTTAAATAGAAATCCACTGTATAAAATTCACTTAAAATTAATCTACACCAGATTATTTTAACATTGTTGTTGGTCACCGGCTACCATGGGACTGCATCTCTACATGATGCTCACTGCCTTGTGGGTCAGATCTTTAGGTTAAAAGCTCCGGGTGTGGCCCCCTAAGAAAACCACATGCTTCAGTTTGGGCACCCGGGCATTATCACAGCCCTCACACAAATAAATGAAATTGTGTGGCGCATATGTATCTGGTGCCCCTTTGTACCAATATGTATGTGTTTAAATAAATAAATAAAGATGCATAAGACATGTAAAAAGACATCTTTGTATAATCTGATTGTAGCGAAACAACCAAGTAGAAACAATTGATCATTCATCTTGATTTTTGCGAACTAAATAAATAAACGATTTGTAAGAGAAGTCAGTGATTGTTGGTCAAAGATATATAAGAATCAGTAGACTGTTTCATTTAAGGCTTAGTTAATATAAGGAATCAATAATTGAGAAATTTTTCTGATCTCAGAATCACATAGACTAAAATTCACGTTCATTTTTTTCTATCAGAGCAAATTATTGAGGGGAATGAGACTTCTAGAACTGTTAGATAGTTGGAAATAATTGACAGGCAATCACGGATCTAGACTTCGTGCTATTTTGATACCAGTGAACAAAGTTTTGCTTATAATTTTGAGGGGATGGGTGCTCTTGTGCCACGTAAGTTTACATCCTGAGACATCGTTGAACCATATGGGCCATGAAACGCTAGTTCTCTCAAAACTACAGGTACATCTTGCTGACAAGTACTATATTTAGCAAAAAACCTAAGTTACGGTCTGAACTACCTCCAGGTATCTAACATCACAACATATTTCATAATAGCTTAATTCCCTCAGAGTATTGACCACATTGGAACTTGATCGGTGGAATTCGGTCGTCACCACTCAGTGATCAATCGATTGTAACTTATAGAAGTGTTCTACGGTTAATCATTATATCCATTTTAATTGTTCAACCATTAAATATTTGGTGTATGGTAAATTCATATGATTTACTGCAAAATTTCATTTCATTCACTTACTACTGTTATATGTTTGTCATTCTTGAATTGCAGTTCATTAATAACTCTCCTGTTGCTCAGTTCCCTACCATGATTAGTCATACCAATTAGGACAGTTTAGTTCCTAACAAATTTTATAGAACTAGTCTTATTCATATGACGAGGAATGACTTAATCGGCTGCAGTGAAAATGACATATGAAACTAATTCACTGAGTGTAGGTAGTAATGAAAGTGTCAATAATAGATAGTCTTAAAGTCAATTTCAATCCAGATTTAGCTATGATGCATCATTCAAAAGTCTCAGAACATTCTTCGAATTCATGTTCATTACCTTCAGTTTTAGTTCCGTAATAATCAATTTCGTCTTCAGTAAATGGATGCCCATGCTATTAAGAATCATTTCATAAAACAAGTTTTCTGATTGAAGACAAGCGAGAAAGTGAGACTAAAATTTCAACTCAACTAACAATAAGACGACGACAAAGAAATGTCGTAAATACAAAGTCAATAATAGAGATATAGTTTGTAGACAAAACGGAAAATAAAGATTTCCATGAAAACAGGAGCATCTACTAAACAAATCCAATGTTGTTACTCTTTTGCCAATGTTAGCCAAAAAGAATCCAATATCATTTGATGATAGAGGTGATATTGTAGGGGCTGGTACAATGTCAATCCCACATAGGTCATTCTAGCCTCTGGACAGATCGATCTACTCATTTTTCTCAAGCCACATTTTTACCCTATCATTTATTCGCTTATTAATCCTGACTATTTTTTATGTGATCGTATGTGTGTTAATTACTTACCCTACTCATTATGTGTCTACAACTTATTTTTGTTTGACTATAAATATCGATTCACGCTTGGTTGAATCAAGTTGGTTAACATGCCATCTCCGTTTCGCTTCCTTCACTCCGTCTCTATGATTGTCTGTGCTGATCAACGATTGTACGAAATATACGTATTTAAAACTTCACTCTGGTATTTGACTTATTTGATTTTGTTATTCACTAACACAATTTAAGTCGATGATTATATACGAGGGTAGCCAGTATGTATATTTCGACAGCAATCATCCGATAACGATCATTCGTTCGATCTAACTGTAGTCAGATATAGAACCACTAAAATATGGCTAGCGATGACTTAATCAATTTCAATGATAACAAATGAAAGGAATCTTTATCCAATCGTATGTGACATACAATTACACCATGAGAAAGAGTAATCCAGTCAATTAGTTATATTTGACTATTTAATATTCAATACTACTCAATTCATTTTATACATACCTGACTGTAAGTAAATCTTACAAAACAAAACAAATTCTGTATTCAAATATCCGTTTGATTTATTTTTGAGGTCAATTACATTCATATTAATTATGTTTGTTTACTTAATATATATCGTCCGATCCAGGGTTTCAATATCAAGCATAACTCAATTAAGTATTCTTTCTAACTAGTTATTATCACTGTTAGTTTATGCTTTTTTTCTTAATCACTTAGATAGGATTTTCATAGTTGAAATCATGAGTCAATTGAAGCTAAACCACCATCGAAAACCTGGAAGCACTGGATGGCCGTTTCGTCCTATGATGGGACTCCTCAGCAGTGCACATCCACGATCCCACGAGATTCGAAACCAGGACCTAACAGTCCCGAGCCAGAGCCCTTAACCGATAGACCACTGAGCTGGCCGGCATCTAACGGTGTTAATGTCTAACTTCAACTGATCCACTTAGATAGGAATTGGTTTTCTCACAACATTTACAAGCATAAGGCTAGTAACGTTTGTATCTAATTTGGACCTGAATTCAATCATTTATTAACAAGTCATATGATATAAACGACATTTCTTTTTCAAAAAATTATCACTTTTCTATGTTGGAAAATAAACACATTTATTAAAAACTAAGTCAGTGGAGGTGTGGTGTGGGTTACTGATATCCACATAAGTAGTATATGGTGGTGGTCAAGTATTGAATGTATTTCAGTAGAAGATCGATAAGGACAGAACGGGAACGGCACAAAACTAGTACGAAAATGCATGAACGATTATAATCGGAGACTATGGAAACGGATATTTGCAGGAGAAACAGTCAAATTGAGACAATTGATTGTTATTTTGCAAATTAACTGTTCACTATATGGTTCTCATATTTTAATGAGATATTGTGTAATGTTTTGCTAAAATACATGCGATTGTCCCCACCCGTGTTCTTATTCACTACAGAGGTATTTCTGTGCATCGTCAGATTCTAATTCATATTTTGACAAATTATAAAATTCAACTACGGAGATAAGAATCATGAAAAATTGGATTAATCAAGAAACATGAATAGTAGATTTGTTAAGAATTATTGATTTCTATGAAGTCTTCTGTTATAATATGAGGCATTAAAGACAGAGACTGGTACATAAACTTTCTATAAGTAAGCTCCTAATCGGCGACTTAGTGAGAAGACTAAGAGTGAGGGGGAATTTTTGTTGGTTCAGTTGAATATATATATATATATATATATATATAAACACTATTTGAAAAACGAAACCAGTTCTCGGCCAATAACATTGACCTATCATTAGAAGACTTCTGATTGGCAATAAAGTGACCCTCATTGTATATCATGTTCAAACTTCTTCAACTAATTTCTAGTGGTTTGAAGTTCTAATTTGTGATCTAATCGTTAAAAGTCTAGTAACTGAACCGCTAAAAAATTGATGGTCAGTAATCTCGTTTGCCTTTACATTGATTTCATTTGAGAACTTTTGTTGAATAGCCACTATACTGTAAAATACATCAGGGAAACAACATCAAATCATTCATACATTCTAGATTATATAGTTTACAGATATTCTGTACACTGAGAAAGCAAGATAATGTCAACCCTATTATGCGTTTGGATATTAAAAAATGTTTTTATTCCGCGCGTTTACGTCATGTTGCTAGGAAACAGCTTGAAATACAGTTGAAATTGTATAAATAGTAATAATAAGTCTCAGTCGTTATTTTAACTAAATACAAAAGTAAACGATTATCTGTTCTACACTATATTCAAATGTAAGGTTATAACATAATTCTAACGTTTGAAATTAAAATACTCTGTTACTATACAGCGTTCAAATAACAAAATGTTACAGTGTTCATTCAATAAAATAGGATTTTCTACTCAAATGCGGACCATGCTGACCGTAAAATTAATTTGTAGGTCGACTTGCTGATGGTAACTTTTATCTTCGACTATAACTACAAGTGATACGAATTTAGGGTTAAATGTTCACGCTCAAGGTCAAATGTCCTTGGTTCGATTCTTTGTGATGGGGTCATGAAAGCCCACTTCTGAGGGACAATATAGTAGGACTAAATAACAGTCCAGTCCTTCCGGGTTTTCAATGAGAGTCTAGCTAAAATCGATCCTTGATTTAAATTATGAAACTATAATTCTACTTTCGTTTTATAAATAAAATTTATAATATATAATGATTGTATTTTCAAAACCATAAAAGACTTCCATTTTCACTTACTTTAGCCTCTCGAAAATGTAATGATACAATGGAGTGATATTGTTCTTGACCTGCTGTATCCCTGCAAAACATAAAAAAAACGAGCTCTTTTCTATACTTAGTAGAAATGTTAAACAGTTTAGCATCAACATTAAGTTTATGAAAGTTCATTTCACCTGAGTAACAACGAAGTATATAGTGATTATTTAAAGTATTTCAATCTACAATTTCTCTTAAAGTTATGAAGACATTTGTCACTTCCTAGTTGAACACGTTATGGAAGGATATTTGAGGGATCTGAAAAGTCATGTGTATTATGGTTAGTTTTGAAGACTTTGTAGGGTGATAGAAATGCCCAAACATCAATATTTGAAAGTCATTTACACACATCATTTCTTCACAAAACGTTTTTGAGGTGTTACCTCTGTACTTTTATCAATGGTTCATTGAATAATTTAGTGAACTAGGAAATTAGGAATTTCAAAATAGATAAAGATTTATAGACATAACTTCTTTATGTCGACATGGCGTCAAAAATGATTCCCCTACAGTTAAATCTTTATCTTCTCAGAGAATCACGTAATAATGATTATAAATATTCTATAGGGTTATTACGACTGTGAGAAAGATTTTGATGGAGTTTTGTTCTCTGAGCTG
>NC_031500.1:13742127-13783914 GCF_000237925.1 Schistosoma mansoni | reverse complement strand
CAGCTCAGAGAACAAAACTCCATCAAAATCATCCACCTGAGATACGAATCTTCCCCACCAACTGTGAGAAAGATTCAGAAAGAAACCATTAGTGTGAATAAATCCACATTCATCCATATTCCCACAATATTAAAATCAGAAAACTGATTATAAACATTGCGAAAACAACCAAACTCCAACAGATTTCATCTCCCTTTTAGCTAAATAATTTTGATTTGTATGAACTCTATTGATTAGCTTAAGAAATGTATTGAAAATTACGCGGTCATTTTAAGGGTCCCTCAAGCTCACCCCTACACTATACTTATATCATGATCTCCACACATCTATCTCAGGTTATCCATGATTAAAACAAAAAACAAGGTGTTATCATGAAAACAACTCACATATAAAGAAAAACGTTCTATCTAGGTATAACTGTCGAGTTAACCAGATCTAAGCATTTGTTTTCACTCGAAAAACATTACAACTTCTTATTATATATAGTTTGTATAATATGGAAAATACACGATATAGAACTTACCATACTTCTAATTGTACACGATGATTTTCAACTGTGAATATTCGTTTAATCAAGTCAATACCTTAAATCAACAAGCAAAAATATAAATGATTATGAAATTTGAAAAACTTAAAGATAAAGTTTCTCTTCTATGTTAACAAATTTCTTCAACTGCTTCTGACCAATATTGAATATTCGTGGTGATTTGATAAATCATCATCATCATCATCATCATAAGAGACAATTGTTTCAATCAAGTTTGTCAGTACTTTTTTTCTCTTGAAATTACCGGAGATGTGATCTAAAACACTCAGTTCTTGTGAAAATGTGTTACTTTTATACGAATTGGTTAAAACCCAATGATCCACAGTTCTCACTCCAGTCAATTTATGATATTGGAGGGAATGAGTTCATAAAAAAGACCATGGAATGCCCCGGCACGCCCTAGAGTGGGGAGAGTCAGCTCTCCCTCTCGAAATGCTATCAAATAGCCACATGCATGCAACCACTGCCAAAGAATTCATACTCACTGCCTTCTCGAGGTGAGAGTATTGTTTACGAAATTGGGAGGATGAAGGGCAAATGTCCGACGTTTGAACCGAGTTGATAGGTACGGGGAATTCACATAGGGGATTTGAAAAACCCTGGTTCCGAACCCATGGTGCATATGGGCTTCAGGATCATGGGGAAGCAAATGGCGTATGAACCAATCGTTGGTCACCAGGTACCATGGAACTGTAACTCCTGATGTTGCTCCACTGCCTTGTGGATAAGACCTTCAGATCAAATGCTCTGGATGTGCCCTCCCCTACGAAAACCACCCACTTCAGTTTGGGCACACAGCCAGTGTCCTAGCCCTCACACAAATCGAATGGTTTATGTGGCGCATATGTATTTGGTGCCTCCTTGTACCAATGTTTATGCGCTTAAATAAATAAATTCAATAAATAAATATTCGTAGTTATCATCTGTTACAAATAGTCTCATTATGACATTGTTGAGTATGAGTAAGAGAAGCAGTGTATTGTTTTACCGATTTATACATTGATATCATTCCCTGTACCATTTGGATTAATGAAGATGTAATTCACGGTAGTATTATTTCAGTTTTTAATCAGTATATTATGAATTTAAGTGTATCTGTTTGAGCAAAAAACAGTGCATAGAAATGTTTTTGTTGTGTGACAGTGGAAGCAAAATGTAATTGAAGCGAAAGGTACCCCATTGCACAAGCAAGTGGCTATCAGGACTCAGTAGCTAAGTGAATAACATGATGGCGTTTGAAGCGAATGGTACTGGGTTCGAGTCCCAGGGTGAACATCAACTCCAAGATGCAGGTACATCCAGCTGACGAGTCCGAAATAGGACGAAACGCGCGTCCTGGATTCCACTGTTAGCCATTATCCATCTTTGCTTATGATTAATAAATAATTCTTATATAATCAGTCCAAAAAAAATTTTGATTATCAATTGTCCAGTATGAAAAGAAAAAAGTCAATACCAAAATTTATACCTTGTACTTTATACTAAGAAAAACAAACAAACAAAATGAAATCAGCTGATTTAGCAGTTTGTTTTATGCACAAAATAAACTAAATGATTAATTCACTGAAAACTTTTTAGATTCAAAATCTGTTTTGTAAACTTTTCAGTGATACCATAATGGACAGTATGTTATTACAGCTGATCTATAAGAGGCTAGTATTCATTAGAATAGCTTATTGAGAATGTCAATTTGACGATTCTATTTGAAGTTAGAGGATCAAAATGTTAATAGAACTGTTCTAGTTTGTTTCATTGTCTCTAAGGAGTCTAAATCTTTTGATGTATTATAGAATTAATGGTACAGGGTTTTGTGAAGATTGTAGAATTTTTATAGTTTAAATCACGAGATGATCTTAGCTAGAGAACTGTTGAGAGCAAAGATTCTATGAAAAACTCTTTTGTCCTAATATGGTTCTCTTCAGGAGTTCTCACCAACGACCTCACGTCAAAGGATTGAGTTCAGGACCTACATTTTTGCTCATTAATACTTAATCCCTAAACTAGTGAGCCAACATTCAAAGGTGTATATATCTGACTAATATAGTGTCTAAAATATTACCTTCAATAATACTTGGACGCCTAACCAAAGCTCGTGAAGAGCAGACTAGTAAAAACCAGGCTGGTTTTCGAACTGGACGTGGTTGTATAGACTAGATATTCACATTACGTCAGGTCCTAGAACATAAACATACATTCAAACACCCCACAATCGTAGTATTTATGGACCTTAAGGAATCATTTGACTCTGTTGATCGTGAGGTTCTGTGGCAGTGTTTGCACTGAAAGGAGTACCAAAGAAGTACATTAACCTAATAAAAGCTCTCTACTCGAACACAACTGGTCGAGTTGGAGCCTATGGCGAACTGTCATTAGAAGTGGTTACCTCAAGTGGTGTTCGTCAGTGCTGACCACTCTCCCCATTCTTGTTTAACTTTGTCGTTGACGTGCTATTAGAAATAACACTTTCATCATCTCAATCTCCTGGAGTTGAACTTTTACCTGGAGGCTCACTTGTTGGCTTAGAATACGCCGACTACATAGTTTTATTTGGTGACGACGCTTACAAAATGCAGAGTCTTCTGACCACTATAAGCAACTATGCAGGCATGTTCGGAATGCGATTCTCTCCCTCGAAGTGCAAAATGTTACTTCAGGATTGGGTTGTACCGGCACCTGAACTAATGATAAGGGGTGAAGTAGTTGAGCGTGTTCACCGCTTCACTTATCTTGGTAGTCTCATCAGCCCTTGTGGTCCGGTGTGTGACGAAATCTCAGCACGGATACAGAAGGCTCGACTAGCTTTCACCAACTTGCGTCATTTATGGCGTAGGTGAGATGTCCATCTAGCAACCAAAGGATGGGTTTACTGTGCAGCAGTTCGTTCCGTCCTACTTCATGGCTGTGAATCATGGCCGGTAAGAGTAGAGGATATTCGTAGGCTACAAGTATTCGATCATAGGTGTCTTCGACGCATTGCTCGTATATCCTGTGACCACCGAGTAAGTAATGCAGTCGTTAGGAAACGGGTACTAGGTAAAGATGGCAAATCGATTGATGAAGTATATAAACTTGATCAGTTGAGATGTCTGGGACACGTGTTACGTATGCCCAACCACTGACTGCCCCGACGAGCAATGCTTTATGGTGTAGGAGTAGGTTGGAATAAATCTAGGGTCGGTTAGACCAAAACGTGGCACAAATTCGTGAAGTCACTGACATGTGGACTGAGCCATGTTGGTAGGTGTAGACTACCTGGTTGGGACTCGAGAGATAATAGCAATCGATGGTTAGAGACCTTGAATGACATAGCTCAAAATCGTTTGCAATGGCGAAGGTGCATCCACTCTTTGTGTTCTACCAAATTCTAATCTTCTGGATTCTTCATGTCTCCATGTTTTTTCTCTTTCCAAATTTATTTCACTGGATTATACTTCTTCAATAACATCTTCAAACCCTAATCTTTCCGACTACTGCTTATACTCTTACTACTTCTACGACTATGGGATTTGAATCGACAACCGCATCTCTGTGTTAATGTGGCATTGCAACTCGAACTGATGTACGTACGTACAAAGTTCTACGTTCTGACTGACTGATTGACTGACTGTATATATCTAACTTTAATCAGTTCATGATACTGACTTGCCATATTTGATTGTCTGAAGTGGATAACCGTCTCACACTTAAAATGGTTGAAGTGCACTAGCCATGGTTTCTTACTTGGACTCTATGCACTGCATCTTGAAACTGGTCACTACTGAACACATGATTAGTTATCAGTACAAGTTTTGTGTAGATTGTAGAATTTACATAGTTTAAAGCACATCCAGTGCCTCCTGATTTACAACAGTTGTCTAGCTAAGATTAAATTGTGATTAAAACTATAAAAACTATGGTACTAATAATAAAACTTAGGTATTACTACCAAGGTTTGACTTAATATTACAAATATATTATTTTTATTTATAATAATAAAAACACAGTTGGAAATCATGAGTCAATTGAAGCTAGACCACTATGGAAAACCTGGAAGCACTGGACGGCCGTTTCGTCCTATTATGGGACTCCTCAGTAGTGCGCATCCACGATCCCGCACCCGCGAGATTCGAACCCAGGACCTACCAGTCTCGAGCCGAAGCCCTTAACCAGGTTTTCGATGGTGGGCCAGCTTCAACTGACTCATGATTTCTCAACTGTGAAAATACTAAATTCTCCACAAAACCCCCTTTGATAAATAATAAAACAGTTTGGTAAACGTTAACTGATGACAACGTAAAACAAAGTTAAGGTCGTCGTTATTTAGCCATTGGCCATTGGTTTATCACGATGTAATGTTAAAACTGGTCTCGTTACCTCAATATCATGATACACTTTATTTGATTTTAAGTGATTGAAAGTAATTGGCAGAAAGTCATGGGTCTACATTTCATGCTAGTTGGTACTTATTGACAAGGTAATGTTTGAAATCTACATGATGCTGATGCTCCTCGTGTGACTCGAATCATTATCATTCAGTATGACAATCAGATGCACTTCTACTGAGTTATTTGAACAGTATTTGACCTTTGAAAAGAGTCAAACATTTACAAATAAATTGACCAACTAATAGTAACCACTAATACGATTTCAAGACCTTAGTATTTGTCACTTTTTCTCGACCAATATCTAGAGTTTTACTTCAATCATCTGTGACCCTATCAGTACATTCATAGTTCATATACAATTTCTAAATGAATGAATGAATGAAGAAAAAAACAAGATTGATCTGACTTACCAATTGTTGAAATAGTAGTCTGATAAAATGTTTCACCAACAAGTGCTCTAATTATTGATGTTTTTCCTACACCAGAATTACCAAGTAATAATACTTTAAAATTTGCATCAAATCTTTGTTCACCTATTCCTCCACCAGTACCATTCACTGATATTAATGGACTACTTTTTTTTGTTTTTCTCATACCATTTTGTTGTAGAAATTGTTTAACATAACCATTTTGTTTATGTTTTTTTGTAGTAGTAGTTGTTGTTGTTGTTTGATTAGATGGGATTTTAAAATGGGTTGTATTATAAGGTTCAGAACCGTAAATACTTTCATGTAAATCAAATGAGTATGACATTGATAATAGATATAAGTGATTGAATATATGTATATATGTATGTTTATATTATCGTAACAATAGGATCATACTCAACATATGATTGTTAGTTAACTATTGAAAATGTAAATTATTCAAATGAACGCTGTAATCCATTCAGGTAGTGTAGTTTATGCCTATAAAGCAAAATAGATCAACATTTTGACCTGATCAGTTAAATAGTTCAGTTATTCTTATTGAATAATATTAAAATAATAATAAAACTATATTGTAGTGATAACTATAAACTAGAAATTATAATTTTTAACTAAAATAAATAGTAATCGCATTATTATGACCAAGAATCGAACAAATAAAGGCGAGACTATAATTTGTGGACGAGCCAATCAGAAGCTTTTGAGGGATTTCAAGGTCACGGCGCCGATTTCAGTACCTGATGCTCATGTACGATCGGTTCATAGAGAATTATAGAGAAGACTTGACAACTAAGCGGCTACAACAAATGAGACTACTAAGAATTTCCTTTATTTGTGATTGTGGTAATTAAGTGACTTGTAGACGTTGTGCAGACTACCGTGATGTTGTCCTTCAATGTAATATACGTTGAATGAAGACGTTTGATAGAATAGGAAGCTTTATCGCTCGATCCAGATTGAGAATAACGAATATTATAATAACTGCATAATAAAATCACCAGTGACATCGACTGTAAAAATCGCAGATGTTACTGAAGCTTCGGCTGTTCAGTGGTATGAGTGTTGTGGGGACATACCCATAATAAAAATGATAAACTTAGTCAACCGGAGTACACGTTAACAATAATGAAGCTATGTGGTTGAGGCTGAGAGGGTTTTTGGGAAATTATCATGGCTGCAGAGACCAACTATTATAGAGCCATATGGATGACTTCATCTACCTTATGCATTACGATTTTAAAACCTTTGAACGTTTTCGTAACCTTGACAAGTTTTTGGACCATATAAAAGTATTATTATTATTATTATTAGCTTTATTCAATATTATATTATTTGGTACAAAATCGAATTTTCAGCATAAAGTATTTCAACATGTTTACGTTTCTTATTTCTTCGTTGCTCCTGATGATAAACATTCAGTGATCGCCAGTTGGATGTCAGCAGTTCAGTCAATCGACATATGAATAATGTATATTCTTTTTGCTGCATGTTCCCAGCAAACACGACATCTCTGATTAGGCCTTTTGTAACCTTTACAGCGAAAGGTTGTACAGTTTTCAGAAACGCACCGAAATAGGTTGTGTGCTTAATATTGATATATCTGAAGCGTTACGAATTCACTAGTAGCGAACGGAACAAAGACACGTGACCAGAGACCGATAACTAGCTATACTGACGCGACCCAGACCCAGCTAACTAGATGAAGAAGTCCAAGGCAAGTAGGGGAATATATATGTATTCCGTAAGCAGCTGAGTACAAGCAATCGAATAAGGGAAAAAGTCAAGCGCATTTATACAGCAACAATTTGTCCTTGAGCATCATTAGTAAATAGCACACACAAAGAAACAATGGACCAATAGCGTCTAAGGTAGTTTACAAGTGGGAAATATGACGTGAAGGTAAAAAGAGCGCGTTTGGCGCGAAAACAGCTAAATTCAAATTTTCAAAATAAAATTACAAAACTAAGCCATTTACCAAGTAAGTTCTGGGGATTTGACATCCCCAACAAATATCCATAATGATGTATTAAAAGAGACAATATTAGATAACTTGTTGAAATATATAGATGACGGGAAACAGGTAGCCCAGATGTTTAAGCAGGCCGCCAAAAAAGTAGTATATCCACTTTAATTATTTGGTTTTGTATAATATATTTTTACTCTATGCTGAATGTTTATTGATTGACTAACGTTTCTCAAGGTCACTTGAGATTCGTTCAAAGGTAGTCCATAAATTATAGTCTCGCCCAAACAAGAAATAAGAGTTTTCAAAAACATCGTTTGAAGATGAGAGAAGAAAAATGGAGGAGGAGAAGATCATCAGGAATTTAGTAAGCATAAATGTCCCAGGTGAATAACACAATCTTTTGTATGCATTAACTGAAGTTAAGATGTTAAGTGGAATCTTCTACGTAACATAAAAGTCGGAAGACAATAGCAGAATTTACTAAATGACCAATGTCTAATACATGTATTCCCACGGTATTACTAGGTAGTTTGAAATTACTCACGTTCAAGTGCAATGGGGTGAAGTTAGGTTATATTGAGGCGATACGCACAGTATGCACATATGCCAATTAGAGACTGATCAGTTGCAGTCCTATGAACATCAATGGGAAGATCCAAACAAACAATACTAAGTAAATATGTTGACACTGTTTATGATTGATCAATTCTACCTGATTAAATTCTTATTGATTAAATAAAAGTTTCCTTATCTTGATTAATCTATCTAAAATGAACAAATTCCAAAAATCTTATATGTCCATATACATGTGGATATGATTTAATTTAATCCCACTAATTTATGTTCTCTTTTGATTGGTTAACTGAAATAATTTTTGCAACCAAATTTATATTTTTGCAATTAGTTGATTGGTTCAATTTCTTTTCCTAAATAATACTTACTTTCCATTGGTTTGAAAATAATAATTTAATTATTTCTAGTGCATCATCAGTAAAGAAGTGTAAGACCGGTAGATTTTGAAATGATACATTTAAATGTTATAACCATAAACGTATATTTATAGTTGAAAGAGTGAGTGAATTGAAGCTAGACCACCAAGGAAAACCTGGAAGCACTGGATGGCCGTTTCGTTCTATTATGGGGCTTCTCAGCAGTGTGCATCCACGACCTCGATTCGCGAGATTCGAACCCAGGACCTACCAGTCTCACGCCAGAGTATTTAACCGATAGACCACTGAGCCGGCATCCCTAGCTTCAATTGACTCATGCTTACAACTATGAAAATACTAAATCTCCACAAAAACCCCTTCTGATAATAATAAACGTATATATCAACTACCGAACTAATAAGAAATTAAAAAGTACAGTAAAGCTTTTTCGTGTTACTTTAAGAAAAATAATCTCTTCCAGAAAGTATAAAGACTAAACCCTCCCTCACATTAGAAACTTAACTACTACTCCCCAATCTGTAAGAATTTATGTGGTTTTAGAAATAAACTTTATATTATGAGAAAACTATATACAGTACAAAATTCCATCACTGAGATGGTGATTTTTGAGTTATGCTTGTTACCCCTCGTGGAGGAGCATAGGCCGCCCACCAGCATTCTCCATTCGACTCTGTGCTGGATAATCCTTTCCAGTTCTTTCCAGCTGTTATTCATCCTTTTCATATCTGCTTCTATTTCCCGGCGGAATGTGTACTTTGACCTCCGCCTGTAGCTCTTCTAGAGTTACTTCAGGTCTCAAGCTCGGGTAAAGGAGGAGGGTTAAGCATAGAGTTAGCAACCTCACCCCGTAGAAAACTAACTCGCCAACAAAAATGCTAACCAGAAAAATGGTGAGTTTTAGCTCAGATGAATGATTTTTATAGAGTTTCGTATACTGAACTGGATGGTTTGAATGATCAAACCAACTTACAAAACTCTACCAGCACTATCATTGAATATTACCGAAAACAAACAAAAAATATTACATTCCTAATGATTACCTAATGTACTTAAACATGAACCAATATTTTGCCTTTTTTTTAGAAAAACTACTTTTCATAATGAGAATTTGAGTTAAAAGCCTACATTACATCACTAATTAACTAGGAGTGTAAGTTGATTTAACCAACCTTAAGAAGAAAATAAAACAAAACATTATAATTAACATTGTTGTGATAACAACTAATTTGCCGTTGTTTAACTATTGACCTACCTATAGTAAACATTTTAATGATAAACTGAACTTAAACCTATACACTCTTTAATGAGTATTTATTTGTTTTTTTCACATTCTCAATACTCATTAGTCCTTATCAGTAAATGTATATTTTGAGAGGATCGCTTCATTATTGTTTCTAGTTATGGTTAAACTGTGAAATCCAAAGCACGCGCTTCCTTCCATTTAATAGACATGTTAGGCTACCTGTTTCGACGTTTCTGCTAGTATTCAAACCCAATATCTTTCTCTCTAAAAGTCGAGGTGTTACTTATGGAGTTATTGAATCCAGAAGGCCACCAACCTGTTCAGGGTGTATTTGTAACTGGGTTGTAGATATATCAAACTGAAGAGCTTTAAATAGGATGAAACGAGAATCCTGGATTCCCCTATTAGCCACAACTCAAATGTAGTGAACGAAGAAGTTCAGCTGGGAAGACCAATTTATTAGTTCATACAGTGTTACAGAATATCTTTGTAAAATACGAAAACCATAAATTAAATACTTCATTTGTACATCTCCCATCAGTTATCTCTTACAAACTTCATTGTTCCTCCATTCCTGTTGTTATTGCAAGTGCTCTCTGTTTACAGTTCTATTCTCTTCAATTAAATCTTCTCGACCTTTTAATGCGAGGCATTCCACTTCTGATTGGTGTTACATACTACTTATGTCTGCTGACGTAAGTAGCACCACACAACTACATAGTACTTTATATATATATATATATATATATATATATATATATATATATATATATTGCTTTTCACCTGACATTTCTTATTTTTGTTTGCTGTAATGGTATTTCCCTTCTTTTTTAAACATCTTTTCACCGTATTGACTATCAATAGAGACTATACAGGTAGAATCAAATAATATTGATTGATACAAATCATAGATGAGGCTTTTGGAAAGTTCGAAATCAGTGGATATGAGATAAGAATGATAATATCATATGATTGGATGATATTTACTGACAAGTTATATCAGCAAAAATATAACCAGTAGTACTGATCAGTGACAAAATTTCAGTGGTGATGGAGAACTCCAATAGGTTGATTTAGTGATAATGGAACTGATTGTGATACTGATTGGAAGTGGATCGGAATGGCAAATATAATAATAATATCTTGCTTGACACTAATACACTGCTTAATCAAAAAATATATGAATAGAAAATATACTAAATTCAAGCGCTTTTTCTACTTGAAACTTGTATCACAGTTAATTACAGAGTTATATCTACTTGTTCATACAATGATACAGATGTAGTCACTCTATGTCTTCCTTCAGACCATGAATTTTACAATAATCTTAGGTTTCTTATTTTACAAATTGATTCATTCTTCTTGAATTATATGATTTATTACTACAGGGTTTTGTGGAGGTGTTAGAATTTTACAATGGACATTATGGAATAATCTTAATTAAGGAAACCATTGGAAATTAGGAAGTCAGTCAGTCAGCTACAACGTAGGACCAGGCACATATATGCATTGGTCCAAGTTGTCATACCTCGTTAGCACAACAAGATGAACACCAAGTTCATAGAAGTAGTTAATTTAGTGGTGGTAATATATAAAAGATACGTTGTATGTAAGGATATAGTACAAGAAGAAAGACAGATATGAAGCAATTTTAATCTCGCGGATTAAGGGAAGATAAAGAGTGTATACACCTACGCCATTGTGATCGATTCTGAGCTGTCACACAGAGTCTCCAACTATTGGTTACGATGGTTGCGCGGACCCGAACCAAGTAGTCTGCATCTACCAACATGGCTCAGACTAGAAGTTAGTGACTTCAAGCACTGATGCCATGTTTTAGTTTGTCCGCCCCTAACTCTCTTCCAACCATCGCCAATACTAGTCAGCATTTCGCGTCGTGGTAATCGGTGTTCAGGCATACGTAAATTAGGAAACAGTGGTCTAAATGTTAAGTGCACGCTATGATATATGAAGATCCTGGATTCAATACTTGGAGGGGTCATGGATGAACACTTAGACAAAATGGTTGTCCAAGGCTTCCTGGTTTGCAATGGTTATCTGGTGAAAACCATTCCTTGACATATTGCCTAGTGTTTTTTCACTACAACTGTTACTAATTTGACTACTTCAATATTTGTTTTAATAATTTTATCTTTCTGTACTAATATGGTAATAGCAACTTGAACCGATGAGTATATATATTATATTCTACGTCGCTGATGATTGTTTGATTGACTGACTGACTTACTGGAACATATTTCAGTCAGTCAGTCACAACGTAGAACTTCATACGTACGTACGTACATTAGTTCGAGTTGCCATATCACACTAGCACAGAGATGCATTTGTCGATTCAAATATATTTGCATATATATATAATCAGTTTTTATTCCCTGATTGTAGATTTGAAAGAGAAACTAGTTGGTATCAAAAAAAAAGTACAGAACAAATATTTTACATAGCAGCTGTTAACATGATAATGATGAGACATTTTTTCTCACTTAAAATGGTGAAAATTCAGGATAACAATAAATCACAGTGTATTTAACATATATATATATAACTCAATTAGAATATAAGTTATCATCTAATAACTATAAACTTAGATAAACTTAGATTGTCCACCTAGGGGAGTTGGAAAACCCTCATTCCAAACCAATGGTGCACATGGGCTGGCTCCAGTATCCTGAGGAAACAAACAGCGTATGAACCAATTGTTGATCAACGGCTACCATGGGACTGCATCTCCTCACGATGCTCCACTGCCTTGTGGATTAGACCTTTAGGTCAAAGGCTCCGGATGTGGCCCCCTAAGAAAACCACCTGTTTCAGTTTTTGCACCTGGGCAGTATCACAGCCCTCACACAAATCGAATGAGATTTGTGTGGCGCATATGTATCTGGTGCTTCCTTGTACCAATATTTATGTGTTTAAATAATAATAATAGTAATAATAAGTTGTGATTCAATAATTTAAAAGAAAGTTTCCAATGAAAATTCAAAGTGCCAAAAATTGATCGACTAGATTTATAATTTCCTTTGTACTAATAGTTTTACATTGATGGTTATGTATTGCTAAAACGTCGTACAGTAGAATGAAATAGTTATCCAAGTACTTCCTAGCTTCATGTGATTGTTTAACTAAGGTCATTTTTCTATGATGTTACCTATAAAATTTTGAATAATTGATTTACACTTACAATGAATTTTAAAATTTGATTCTATGGGCTACAATCACTATTGAACAAAAATATATGTTTATGTAAAATAAATTTATAATACTTTATCGTAACCAATGGTTATAGACTGGGTGATATCGCTCAGAATCGAAATCTCAGCACGGATACAGAAGGCTCGACTAGCTTTCACCAACTTGCGTCGTTTATGGCGTAGGTGAGATGTCCGTCTAGCAACCAAAGGACGGGTTTACTGTGCAGCAGTTCGTTCCGTCCTACTTCATGGTTGTGAATCATGGCCGGTAAGAGTAGAGGATATTCGTAGGCTACAAGTATTCGATCATAGGTGTCTTCGACGCATTGCTCGTATATCCTGTGACCACCGAGTAAGTAATGCAGTCGTTAGGAAACAGGTACTAGGTAAGGATGGCAAATCGATTGATGAAGTAGTGAAACTTCGTCATTTGAGATGTCTGAGACACGTGTTACGTATGCCCAACCACTGACTGCCCCGACGTGCAATGTTTTATGGTGTAGGAGTAGGTTGGAATAAATCTAGGGTTGGTCAGACCAAAACGTGGCACAAATTCGTGGAGTCACTGACAATTGAACTGAGCCATGTTGGTAGGTGTAGACTGCCTGGTTGGGATCCGTGAGATGATAGCAATCGATGGTTAGAGACCTTGAATGACATAGCTCAAAATCGTTTGCAATGGCGAAGGTGCATCCACTCTTTGTGTTCTCCCAAATTCTAATCTTCCGAATTCTTCATGTCTCCATGTTTTTTCTCTTTCCAAATTTATTTCACTGGTTTATATTTCTTCAATAACATCTTCAAACCCTAATCTTTCCGACTACTGCTTATACTCTTACTACTTCTACGACTATGGGATTTGAATCGACAACCACATCTCTGTGTTAATGTGGCATTGCAACTCGAACTGATGTACGTACGTACGAAGTTCTACGTTGTAACTTACTGACTGAATCGGTCACAATAGCGTAGGTGTATACACTCTTTGTCTTCCCTTAAAACTATAGATCAAAATTACTTTATACCTTTATTTCTACCAACTAATTCTTTCTCCCTGTATCATATCGTGATATGAAATGTCTTTTTTACTACCATTGAAAGCAACTGTTTTCATCTTGTTGTGTTAATGAGGTCTGGTAACTTGGACCAATGCATATATGTATGGCTGGTCCTATGTTGTAACTGATTGACTGACTGATTTTATTTTAAATCAAAATTACGATCTTCTTACACACAAATATATACATACTTAAAGGGTTATTTATTTAAAACAAATTACTTCCTTATAAATGAATAGTTTAATGGTTTTCAAAAATCATATGAAGTTTTGTACGAAGTGTATTTCACCGACAAATGAACTTTTGTTTATAAAGCTAAATTTGGTTGAATAATATGGATCACAGTTTTTATTACCACAAATTGATCTCAGATGAACAATTTTTCAAAACCAGAAAACTTAAGATGGGCATTTCAGTTTACGAGATGATCACAAATCCACTAGTTTACAAGGTAGTGCATACATACTTTTCATTGGTTGGGTGGAATACCGAAAACCAGGAAGCACCAGACATGTGTTTCAAATCACTCTGATATCGTCTAAAAATGTAAACCTAAAACTTCATACGAGATTAAACTAGTGACTTATGACGAATTAGATATTTATGAGCCATTCAGTTGGAATTTAATGATCTCTAGTGGTCACATAGTTTTTATTTGGGTCAGTGATTTGTGAAGCTCATTTCAGTTTGTGTTCAGTTTATTCGTCATGATTTGACATCAATTGGCAAGTAGTTCTAAACTTCGTAGTAAAACAGTTGACCAATACAATCTAATTCAATAACAGGCACAGTAGAATTTGGTACACGTTTTCGTTTGTCTAACTCGCCACATCATACTAACACACTGAGATGAAATTATTATAACAATTCCAGAATAGTAATTTAAGTATTGATTGTCAGTGGTAGTGAAAAACACTGAGCATAAAAATTGTGGTTCAAGAAAGAAGAATAAATTAACGTAATGAAAAGTACCAGATAATTTTAAAATCCAAGGTCAAAGGGACGAATGAGCGTGAATGAACCTGCACCATTCCTAACGATTTTTCCCTATGTCACCAAACTTAGTATTTGCTATTTCTCTAGGTAATGATAATACATGATAAAAATATCTTTAAATAGGACTCATTTTCACAAACCATCCAACTAAAAATATATTTTCGTGATTATTTTTCATCGTATGTGGAAAAGTGACTAGCTAACACCGCTAATAAGATTGCCGAACAAATCACTATGTCAGTCGAAAGTGAAAAAATGGCATTAGATGATCGAAATGCTATTTTACGGTTCGATTGAAGTTAGAATTGTACCGTTGGCTATTGACTCGGTGGTTCCAATGGTTAGTTATTTACCGCGTGACCTGAAGCTCCTGAATTCGATCACTAGTGAAGTCATGAGTGGACACTTCTGAGAAGTATCACTGCTCCGAAGACGCATCTGTTCATTAATCCTTAGTTTCAATAATAGCCTGACTAAGGCCAACTTGTGATGAATGTAACCTGAAAATTAAATCATTACCCACAAAATCCTATCAAAATTATTGACAGGCTGGGTCAATCGAACATATCAATTCAAGGTCAAATGATAAGTTGAAGATGTTGACAGGTGTACGCTACTGATCAAGATTCGGTCTCAATTTTTCTAATAACAGAGAGGTATTTATGAATCAGTCTGAACATATATTTAGATTAGGATTAGCCAATAGAAGCTCCCTACTTATTCTTGGTTTTTTGACTCAAGTAGTTGGTTGCTTTCGTATCTAGGAAGCACATATATCAGTGTCAGACTAGAACGATCTCAAAACATGACAAAAAATTCTCGTTTTAATTTTTTTCTTGATAAATATTTTTTTTCAGAAGGGGTTTTGTGGAGATTTCAGTATTTTCATAGTTGAAATCATGAGTCAATTGAAACTAGACCACTATGGAAAACCTGGAAACACTGGACGACCGTTTTGTCCTATTATGGGACTCCTCAGCAGTGCACATTCACGATTGCCTACGGCTGCCTACTCCTTATTCTGTTTTCTTTTTTTGGAAATCATTAATATACCCTTTGATTAAATCGATAATAAGAGAAATAATTGTAATTAATTACATTATGTCAAATTCAATTACGCACATGATGAGTAGGTGTATTTTGCAAAATCGTAACTTTTTAATCATTATTGGTAAGTTCACTGATTCACATAATATGTTTTTTTTTGTTTCCAAGTCAACAAAACACAACGACAACAACAACATGATCAGTTTCTACTTTACGATGCATAAATTATAAACATGAACCAGATTATTCAGATCATAGTGTTATACTCATCGGAAATACTTGCTTTGGATACATGCATATGCATATTCATTATGTGTGTTTATGCACGGAAGAGTCATATTCTTGTAATTTGTTCTGATTCATTTTCAATAATCAAGTTGTATGACAATTATGGTAATTCTCATTCCACCCACGGTATTATGAGTTGTAGTAAACAGTGTACTGTACTACTTCTAATATTCTATAGTGTTTCTTTAAAATTGTGTGTTTACAGATTCAAATATTTTGAGTGAAAATGTAGTTTTTCATAAATAATTTTCACTTCCAAACCTGGAAAAAAGTACTAGTCTTGGAAAATACTTACATGTAAATGTATTTCAATCATAAATGTTTATTTTTCATAGTTGAAATCATGAGTCAATTGAAGCTAAACCACCATGGAAAACCTAGAAGCACTGGACGGTAGGTCCTGGGTTCGAATCTAGCGAGTGCGGGACTGTGGATGCGCACTGCCACTGAGGAGTCTCATAATGGGACGAAACGGCTGGCCAGTGCTTCTAGGTTTTCCATTGTGGTCTAACTTCAATTGACTCATGATATCAACTATGAAAAAAATACTGAAATCTCCACAAAACCCCTTCTGATCATAAATGTTTACTTGAAATATGAAATTTGTATTACTGTTATTACTATTATTATTATTGTGAATAAAATCACTAAACGTTGTAACGACGTTAGTACATTAAAATTGACCAAACTCAAATATTATGACAAAATGATCAATAAATTTAAGCTCATAATATAGAATAGTTTATATCATCGGCTCAGCTTTCATCCTGTAATACAACATAGAGGACACCAAACTAATTACACTTGTTGAGTAAGCTCAAAGAGAGATGGAAACTTTCCCACATCTGGGGAGCATCATTAATAAACAAGGAGGATCAGATTTAGGTGTGAAGGTACAGATTGGAAAAGCTAGGGCAACATCCCTACAGCTGAAGAACTCATCGGACTCAAAGCAATTGTCACACAAAACCAAAGCCAGAGTCTTCAATAAGAACCTCAAGATAGTTTTACTGCACGGAGCTGAAACTTGGAGAACTACCACAACTATCATAAAAGAAGTAAAGGTATAAACGGTTGCCTGAACGGGGTACTCAATATCCGTTGACCAGATATCATCAGTAACAGCCTACTGTGGAAGAGAACAAACCAGCCTCCAGCTGAAGAGGAAATTTGGAGATGCTGGACGCTGACAGAGCAAACATTTCGGAAATCATCAAACGGCATCACAAGACATGTCCTAACTTGAAATCCTGAGGGTGAAAGGAAGAGAGGCAGTCCAAAAAACACATTGTGTCGGGAATTAGAGGTAGATACGAAATAAATGAATAGCAGTTGGAAACAACTTGAAAAGTGAACCCAGGACATGGTTGATTGGAGAATCATTATAGGCAACACATGCTCCTCCATGAAGGGTAACAACAATAAACATCACAAACTGACCTTAGTTAGGCAACCATTGTAAATCAGGAAGCGTTAAACATCTGATTTGTCTTAGTATAAGACTCCTCAGAGGTAAACATCCACTACTCCATCACGAGAGAGCGGACCCAGGACCTTTGGTTTCACTGGCAGCACCTAGCCTATAGACCAACGTGTTAGGTTCTAATGATGTAAAAGTCCAACTTCAATTACTTCATGATTTTAAGCAACCATCTTCCATTGCCTTCAAAAGTAACTGTCACAAACCCAACCCGGCTGAACTCTGCTAATCACGGCTTCTCACTAAAACTCAGGAAATTCGTCTTGAAGTTAGTTACTAGTAAGCTAATGACTATTATCAGTACAGCGTTTTGTGTATATTGCAAAGTCTTCATAGTTTATATGATAAACTGGGTTAACTGTTTCACACTCTACCTAAACATCTTTAAACTGAACAGATTTTAAGTGCACGTACTTATCAAACTAAAATTCAAGATATTAAACATTTAGGCATATAAACTGACAAAATAAATAGGTTTCATTGAAACACAATGAACATAATGATTCGACTGTTATTGAATTGTATCTATCCATTTATCTTAAATCAGTTATTCTAGTCACTCTGACATATAACCAATAGGAATAAAGCACAATCCTAGTATTTTGTTTCTCTATCGATGAATCAAGAAAATTAAATTGAAAATATGTCGTGTTTGAATATGTAAAATACTAAATTATGTGCACTGTTGAGGAGTTCGACAACAGAATGAAACGGTTGTCCAGTGCTTCGAGAACGAACTCATCATCCTTCAAGTTTCACCGAATACACAACAGTGGTGATTCAAGTATTTTTCTTCATCACCTCAGATGTGAACTCCCTTTAGTTGGATTACATGTGGGTTCGTTGATAAAATTGACCAATGACAGTTGTTTTCTAATGTTAGTCTAGCTGATATCAGTTCGATCATGAAAATTACCATAAAAAGTACTTTGTTATATTTTTAGTGTCTGGATTGTAAATAGCAGTTGAATCTACAACTCACTTTCCATCCTATTCGGGATCCGATTGAATATACTTACCGCATCCCGACGTTGATGTTTAAACCAGGACTGGAACCTAATACTTTACACTATAAATGACTAGTTTACTGAGCTACTTGTAATGAAAAGCTATCAGGGTAACGCGCTAACGATACACATATAGCAATCGACTAATCACAATTACAGTTCTAATTTTCAACAATGGGAAATTTTACATACCACTACAAATTATTTTAATGGTAAAACTGAAAACAAATAAATGAACAACTGTTCATTCGTATTAGTTGTCGATTTTCGTGTATTAATTCGATTCCCCCTACACCCTAGAAATCTGAACAAATATATCTCCCAATTTTGTCTGATGAATCATTTTCACTTAGTTACACACATATATACCACCAGAGAGAGAGAGGGGGAGTGACAGATGAAGTAATACCATATGAAGAAACAATATGACTATCATTGTTGTTATTATAACAACAGCTAGTACTAATAATAATGGTAGTAATAGTACTAATCATCATTAACGAATTCAATGTTGAAAGTAAATTCATTTTTATGACCTAGTGATTAAATATGTTTTCATATATATTTGTGTGTGTGTCTGTTTGGGGGTGCATATTTGTTTCCCTATTTGATTATTGATTTTTTTCTTCTGAATGCACACAAATTTTATCCTGTATCATATGTAAATTATATGTATTCCAAAACATGCTTGTTTACTATTTATTCATTTAAGCTACTAAACCGACGATTAGTTTGCCATCTTTAGGGTATATACATCATAACGTGAAAGAATGAATGCAGTTAGATAATATGAGTGAGTTTGTTATATTCTGGTTACCTACATCGTTGAAAGATACCTTTTCTTTAAGTGTCTATATAAGAAATTAGATTAGAAATAGCCTTGATGACCTGAGAGCTTGAACATAGTGCCAAAAGGACAACTGCTAAAGGCCAGACAGTTTTTTTCCTAGTAATTATTGACATGTTACATTTGTACTTTAAAGAGAGTGCTAAAAGCAACAGAAATCTAGGAAACAAGATGTTTAATATTTGGGGTCAAACTTTTCTAAACGTCTCCTTCTGTTGTGGGAAAACAGCAACACTTTAAATAATGTTGTTATACTCCCATATAGTCAGCAGTACAACCTTCTTCTTGGGCTACGAGTTTTCCGCTTTTGCTTTTACTGTTCTCTGGCCAACTTGATTTACATGGTAGGACCAAAAGAACCTAGCCAATATCGCTCGAATGGATTATAACGATAACCAAGTAACATAGGTAACATAGGGTAAATAGAAGCATAGTAACAAAGTAAATTGCATTGATTTACTAAACGAAAAGAATATTCGTTAATGGAAATGAAATACGAATACTGTTTCATCATTTCGTTAATTATTAGAGCTTTTATTTTCAATCAATGAACACAAAGAATAATGATGATTCAAAAAAGGAAATGTTCATTTTGATGACTTCATTTACTTTAACTGTACAGTTGAATTTATAGTTAATTAGCTTATTAAAAATAATAATCTATAGCAAAGAAATTGGAGGGTACAGTGTAATTTCTTAATAATTAAAAAGAATTATCTTCAAAGACAACAGAAATAACTGAATCGTGATCCAATCAATTTATATATTGGATGCCGGCTCAGTGGTCTAGTGGTGAAGCGCTTGCGCACGAGACTGGTAGGTCCTGGGTTCGGATCCTGCAAGACGGAATCGTAGATGCGCACTGCCGAGGAGTCCCACAATAGGACGAAACGGCCGTCCACTGCTTCCAAGTTTTCCATGGTGGTCTAGCTTCAATGGACTCATGATTTCATCTGTAAAATGTATGTTTCTTTAAAAATGTTGATACTTGAAAAGTAATACGCCTTGAATATGGGGCAAAATGTTTTCCTACTTAATATAACTGCAGTCTAGTATATCAATTAAAAGTTTCAACTTGAAGTATACTTATCACGAATGATGGTTAATTATAAAAACCGATTCACTCTTAAAAGAAACATGCAAATACCTATTGGTTTCTAATTATATCATAGTATTTATATATATCTAAATGTGTTTAACAATTCTTTGAATAAGCATAGATAGTGGCTAGCAGTGGGATCCAGGATGCGCGTTTCGTCCTATTTGGGACTCGTCAGATGGATGTACCTGCATCTGTGTTGATGTTCACTCTGGGACTCGATACTAGTACCTTTTGCTTCAAACGCTATCGCGTTATCCACTCAGCTACTGATCCTGATAATGCTTGTGAATTAAGGCTATATCGAGGCAATACGCACAGTATGCACATACGCCAATAAGAGACTGATCATTTGCAGTCCTTAACATCAATGAGAAGATTCAAACAAACAATACCAAGTGGATTTAATTCATTGAATAGTTTTAATAAAAACATTCTGAATAAAAATTAGATAGATGTTCTTTAAAGTCAATCGATTCATAAGTGTGCTAATGACCTATATTAATAAAGATTTGTTGTGTACTTTACGAGTGCGCGTGAGATAGAGAGACAGGACAAAGAAAGATCAACTGAATATTGTATAATAATGTGATTTATTAATATGAATGGAAACTATCATAATATTAGAAAAATTGTTAATTCTAGCTTTCAGTTTAAAGGTTTGTGAGAATTATTAAATGTTATTGACAACATGAACAGACCTAAATTAGAGATCCATTGTAAAACAGGAAGCATGGAACAGTCTTTCCATACTAGTATGCTACACGTCATCAATGGACAACCACGACTACGTCACAGAGGATCGAACCCAGAACCTTCGATCTCATGTGTGGACCCTAAACCTCTAGACAAATGGGTATCTAGTAGTGTATATGTATAACTTTGATCATCCATAGTGTTGAGTGATCATCTTCCATCATATTCGATGCGTAAATCACATCCGATACGGCAGAACTCCACAGGTCATAGCTTCTCACTAGGACTCCTTACTACATTTCCAAGTATGTGGCAATAAATGATATACCGGATATCTGTTTGTATTTAATTTTCGAATCTAAATACATATTCATATAGGTCCTTCAGTTTATGAATCATTTAATGAATGGTCGAATACTGAACTCCCGAATTCTGGTTATAATTTACTCTCCTTAATCTAGTAGGCAGTTGAACATTATGGTTTATCCCAACATCAGCCTATCTATATATGAGTGGTAGGTTAAAAACAGTTACCATCTACACCTGTTGATCATCGAGTATAGATCGATTTCCGGTATGTGAAATCATTAAAACTTACTGAATTATATTGATCAAGTAATAATATGATCATCGGTCCAACTAATTCGATATTGATCAGAAGGGGTTTAGTGGATATTTCAGTATTTTCATAGTTGAAATCATGAGTCGATTGAAGCTAGGTCCTGGGTTCGAATCTCGTGAGTGCGGGATCGTGGATGCGCACTGCTGAGGAGTCCCATAAAAGGACGGAACGGCCGTTCAGTGCTTCCAGGTTTTCCATGGCAGTCTAGTTTCAATTGACTCATGATTTCAACTATGAAAATAATTCGATATTGTAAGGCCTAGATCTATGGTTCATGCTAGATACCACTTGCCAATCAGTCAGTCTGTCGAATCTTCACTAAAGATTAAGTAAATATGACACTTCATTATTACTTAGCAATTCATCAAAATTATTCTTCTTAGATGAATACACTGTTTCATTAATTAGAAAATATTATTGTATTAACATCAGTACTAGGTTAAATCTATTGAGATAAAAATACTGATGGAATAAACAGACAGCAAAGATGGTTCCTGTAAGTTATCTCTCTATTCATATTGTCGGAAAATAATTTTTGACTTTACTAAACTGTATACGACAAAATCTAATTTTTAGTTGTCTTAATTATCCCGTTGTGAATATTTTAACTGAAACTTGATCTGTTTTAGATGGAATATATACGCCTCGTTATACCTATTGGGATACAGGTTTACATAGAATAGATGGGATATGTCTAGCATTAGAATCCAGGACAGTTTTTCGTCCTCTTCTGGTTTCGTCAGCTGGCTGTACCTGTCTGTTAGAGGTGATGTACACTCCTACATATCCAGCTGATTAGTCACAAATAGGGCGAAACGAGCGTTTTGGATTCCACTACTAGACACGTTTCGTCTATTCTACATATACATATAACAAAATAAGTTTTCTTTGAAATTTATAACGTAACAGAATGAATACCGAAGGTAACTTTAGAAACTAGTTTAAGGACTATTGTAATATATATCCTTATTGTATAATTACTGAATAACTGGACTCAGTCAGTCAATCAGTCAGCTACAACGTAGGATTAGGCACATAGATGCATCGGTCCAAGTTGCCACACCTCGTTAGCACAACAAGATGAACACTAGGTTCATAGAAGTAGTTAATTTAGTGGTGGTGGTAGTATATAAAAGTTAGGTTGTATATAAGGATATAGTATAGGAAGGAAGACAGATGAAGCAATTTTAATCTCGCGGATTAAGGGAAGATAAAGAGTGTATACACCTACGCCATTGTGATCGATTCTGAGGCATGTCACCTAGAGTCTCCAACCATTGGTTACGACAGTCATGCGGACCCGAACCAAGTAGTCTGCACCTGCCAACATGGCTCAGACTAGAAGTTAGTGACTTCATGCTCTGATGCCACGTTTTGGTTTGTCCGCCCCTAACTCTCTTCCAACCATTGCCAATACTAGTCAGTATAGCGCGTCGTGGTAATCGGCGTCTGATCCATTGACTATTACTATAAGTTTTAATTTTTCTGAATTATTTCTCACCAAGTTATTTACCGTTTGCCCGATTCACTGCCAATTCTGTACTCTTTATGAGTAAACTATGATTTTCTATTTCGTGATGTGATGCAGTCATATATTTCTGTATATAAGCCCAGGCTTTCTTGAATAATAATGATAGAAGCTTGATTGCTGTCTTTTGTCGTTTAGAATCAAGACTAAAAATGAGTGAACCCATATGAGTTAAGCATTCCTCTCAGCTCAAGATTATATCTGTCTATCAGGATGTATCATTGGTCAAGACTTAAGACACTAGGCTATAAATAGAATAGCAAGGTAAAGAATCTATAAGAAAAAAGTTTCTGATTGGTGAATCTATAGAATGATATCGATTCATATTTCAGACATAATAGTATATTTATTCTTTAACTGATGTTAAAATATGCCATTGAATTCCTTCCCATTAATTGTTTGTTAAAAAGACCATTTACATGGAATGGTACCAAATAACTGACATTCAAAAAAATCTGTCAAATAGGAAACTAATGAGTAACAATTATCTTGATATAATCACTACGGGTGAAGGAATTCTTTTCCTATACCTACTGTCTACCGTATTGTTCTTTTGACATTACAGTTATTGAATTTAAATGCATCCAGTGTCTTTTTGTTTTGTTTTTTAAATGTATGTCAAGTTAAATGGCACATTGTTAAAATAATCGAAACTACTGGGGTTTCGAGTGTTCATTTTGTAGTTTGACTAAATGTTACAATAGCATAATTGGTATGTGGAATGTAGTGGAGTTCAGAATGCTTGTTTCATCCTATATTGAATCCGTATCCTAGGGCTAATGTTCACTCTGAGATTCGAGTCCAATACTTGTCACTTCAATTACTCAAGGTTTTATCCAATGAGCTATTGATTGCAGATAGCCATTAACTTGTTCAATGGATATGAAATTATTAGGATGCATATATGTCAAAAAAAGACTGATTAATTATTGGTGTCATTTCCTCTGAACTGTCACGCTTAAACCATCCAGTTCAAAGAAAATAACACCTTTGACATCCCAATCCTGAACAATAAACATTCTTCATCCCTGAGAAATTGCTATCCTGAATATCAATAAACGGAAATTTTAAATCAATACTATATCCCATTATGGATTGATTTCATGAGCTGACCAGATAACCATTAAAATCTATAGAATATTATACAGATATTTATTCCAGTGTGATCACACTATTAACTCTTGTTATGTCACATAACGAACTATGTACTAGATAACGAAAGCTCAGAATAAATGAGTGGTAACCGTTAGGAATTATTTATGGACTAATATTATACGAATATTCTTATTATATAACTAGTAACTATATTATATGTATATACATAGTCCTCTTAACATAAGCTTTTATTTGATCTATTGACCCTTGCCAAACGATTTACTATTCTTGAGATATTCCCAATTTATTAGTAAAAGGCTCTTACAATCACAGACATCTTTAGGCTTGATCATGTATAATTGTTATTTTATATTTTCTAGTGTAATGTGGTCTGGTATGTATATATATAAACCCATTATGTCTGAAATATATTATTCATATAACGGAGGCTGATATTATTTTTCCTGGTTAGCGTTTTTTTAGCGAGTTAGTTTTCTGCGGGATGGAGTCACTAACCCCATGCCCAACCCTCCTCCTTTATCCGAGCTTGGGATCGGCAGTAGCGCCCGGAGGGGCTACAGGCGGAGTCAAGACAGTTCTACTGTATGGAGCGGAAACTTGAAGAACTACGAAATCCATCATTCAGAAGATACAACTGTTTATTAACAGTTGTCTACGCAAGAAACTTCGGATCCATTGACAGACACTATCAGCAACATTCTACTGTGGGAGAGAACAAACCAGATTCCAGCGGAGGAAGAAATCAGGAAGAAGTGCTGGAAGTGGATAGGACACACATTGAGGAAATCACCCAACTGCGTCACAAGGCAAACCCTAACATGGAATCCTGAAGACCAAATAAGAAGAGGAAGACCAAAGAACACATTACGTCGAGAAATAGAGACAGACATGAAAAGGATGAATAACCATTGGATGGAACTAGAAAGGAAGGTCCAGGACATAGTGTGTTGGAGAATGCTGGTCTGCGGCCTATGCTCCATTGGGAGTAACAGGCGTAAGTAAGTAAGTAAGTAAGTAAGGAGGCTGATATTGGCATTCTGGACTCAACTGTAAAGGTTAAGCAGAAAAAGAACCAGTAAGAACTCCAGGCTGCTCGTACAAGTTTATTCGTCATTAGTCTGCTCGTATAAGTCGGTGTCTCTAATTAGTGATATTATCTCGTAATACATATTAACAGACCATAAGATACAACAAAAAGATTTTAATGACTTTAAACTAGACAAAAGAAATGTAAAGAATTTCTTCAAACACAGTTGGTTTCATTATCTAAATATGATATCACTTGGTTTATTTTTGTAAAAAAAACATAAAACGAAAATGACCAATTGTTTGGTTTTGTTCTAAATATGGTATCAAAATAAATTAATACAGTATCAGTCAGTCAGTCAGTTATAACGTAGAACTTCGTACGTACATACATCAGTTGGAGTTGAAATACCACATTAGCACAGAGATGCAATTGTCGATTGGAATCCCATAATGGTAGAGGTAGTAAGAGTATAAGAAGTAATCCGAAAGATTAGGGTTTGAAGATGTTATTCAAGGAATATGATCCAGTGAAATATATTTGGAAAGAGAAAAAAGATGAGGTAAAACTACTCTATACTGATAGCCATAAGTGATTTATCAGTCAATATTCTGGAGGCCTGCATAAATATCTGGACTATCTGTTCCTCCCATCTAGATATCTAAACAAGTTATCTGTTTTCTAGTTTGTTTTGACACATCATTATGTCTATTAATCATTTTTATGTAGTTAACTAATAACATTTAAGCTATATTTCAGTGAACCTTCGAGTTCATATCATTTCGCTCAAGACCGTCAGCACAGTATACTTTTACTAGAGTACAGATTCTATAGTCGTAATCATCAAGATGGTTTGAGTTCTATTCAACAATTTTTTAAACAGTTTAATCATAAGACTCTAATCTACCACTTTACATGTGTGTTAATAACTCTGAATATTAGAAGTTATCGTTCTATTCAGTTTACGGTAATCTTAATGATAAAATATAATTTATCCATCTAATATTCATGACTATTTTGCATCAGTAGTTAAGGAGAGCCCCTAAATACCCTGGTACGGCTGACGACGGGGAGAGTCCGCTCTCCCTCTCGAAATGACTTCACATGGTCACGTTCATACAACCACTGCCAGGGAAGTCCCACTCACTGCCTTCTCGTGGCGGGAGTGTTGGTTACGAAATTGAGAGGACGAAAAGCAAATGTATGATACTTTAACCAGTTTAGTGGGTACGGAGGATTTACAAAGAAGAGCTGAAAAACCCTGGTTTCAAACCAGTGATGTACATGGGCTCCAGGATCCTAAGGAAACAAGTCGCGTATGAACCTATTGTTGGTCACCGACTACCATGGGACTACACCTCCTGAAGTTGCTCAACTGCCTTTTGGATCAAACCTTTAGGTCGAAGGCTCCGGGTGTGACCTCCTAAGAAAACCGCCCGTTTCGGTTTGGGCACCCGGACAGTATCACAAACCAAGTGACTTGTGTGACGTATATGTATTTAGTGTCCCATTGTATCAATATTTATATGTTCAAATAAATAAATAAAATAGATACGTTAAAAAGAGGTTAGTTTATTTAGATTTTATTGGTGCATGTCAGCTCTTTCTTTGAAGAGTAACTTTTTCATTCGCCTAATTCATAGTTTCCCTATGGCCTTTGCTGTCATTTGATTGGTTGTTATCACTTTTAGTTTGTTAACTTTGTTATTTACCCCAAGGTCACTTCATTCTAATGTTTCGATTTTAATTTTTGACTTCTATTTAAAGTATTCAATTATTCTGAAAGTTCTGTGGAAGTGTTTTTGTGTAATAGATTTGTTGATCCAATTGTTTAGCGTTCATATTCAAAGAATTGTAATCCTACCGTAACTACCGTCAATCAGTCAGCTACAACGTAGGATTAGGCACATAGATGCATCGGTCCAAGTTGCCACACCTCGTTAGCACAACAAGATGAACACCAGGTTCATAGAAGTAGTTAATTTAGTGGTGGTGGTAGTATATAAAAGTTAGGTTGTATATAAGGATATAGTATAGGAAGGAAGACAGATGAAGCAATTTTAATCTCGCGGATTAAGGGAAGATAAAGAGTGTATACACCTACGCCATTGTGATCGATTCTGAGGCATGTCACCTAGAGTCTCCAACCATTGGTTACGATAGTCTCCGTAATTACCAACTAATATATACTTTTACCAAATCATTAAAACATAAGATATGAAAGTTACACAATCTCTTTGTAGTTAAAAATATCATAGTCCTAATTAATGATGTTTTTAGCTAATGATATGAGATGATTAAATGACCTCGACCAGGAAGAATGTTTGATTATCAGACAGTTTTGAGTAAAATTCATGATACCTTTCAGATTTTCTCACGTGCCTGGATTTCTAACTCAATACTTTTCTAAATCGCTAAGTGTCATGTTAGAAAGTAAAATTTAATATCTCATTTTAAGAATATTCTCAAACTCATGAAATTATTTATACCTTCCATCAATAGATTAAAGATGTATGCAGTTCACATTAATTCACTGCATACTTCATCGACACACGAGCCGAGTGATCCACCGCTCAAAGTTGTACTCCAATAATCCCATACATTGGTTACCCAATTGCATAGAATTAATGGTTCACGCTGAAGCCCATGATATTTACCGCTAAGTCAGCGTACATGCAGTCCAGCACGAAGCCAGGTGCATGCCAGGCAGCAAACCTGTGAATGGCAAGCCAATCCGAATCGCTTCAACAGTGTAAAAGGTTTGAAATAGGAACAATAAGATTATAATCAAAACTATTTAAATGCCTGACTTGTCTCATTGATTACAACGAATGATTGATGAAATTTTATAGATTGAAGAATGAAATGTTATCTTTTCAGTAATTCCTCTGTTAGGAACTTTTATTGAACTTGTGATGTGTTTAAGATCTAATTCGGCTGAGTAAAAACTACCAATATGAAAGTGTATTTAAACGTGACTAAGTAGATCTGATGGCTGATACATAATGACATTTCAACGATGGCTGACTATTTTCAACTCACATATGAGTGAATATAACTTGATATCAAAAGCTGAAAACTAGCCTTGAATTAAACTAATATCTTACTGGACATAATGAATTAACTTTTGTGGTAGCTGAGTCTATCATACACTTTAGTACGCTGAGCTCATTGAGGCTGTTCAAAACAACTAACATTGGAGAATATTTCTGTTGTCAATTACCTCATTACCTTGTTACATGTGTTCTGGAAACATGTCATATCGTATTGATTAACCTTTCATTTTGAGTTGTACAATATGAATGAAATAGAAATATTGATTCATCTCTGTTCATGCCGGTGAAATAAATGCTAATAATAGTTAATATAATTTAGCCAAATAAAATGAACCTACATCTACTACTAATGATAACAATAGTAACATTATTAGTATCTATACATATATAAAGTCCTAGGCACACACACACACAAACAGACATACATAAACATATACAAAAATCAACAAAAATGTACATTAGTTATCCAAGGACTGTTAAGGTAATTTGAACAAGATTTCTACGAAGTACCAATATTTGTTTTATTCTAAATGTATAAAGTTTTATATTTTAGATAATATTTTCAGTATAAATACAATTCTATGTTTCATAGTTGAAATCATGAGTCAATTGAAACTAGGCCACCATCGAAAACCTGGAAGAACTGGACAGCCATTTCGTCCCATCATAGAACTCCTCAGCAGTACGCATCCACGATCCCGCACTCACGAGATTCAAACCCAGGACCTACCAGTCTTGCGTCAGAGCAATTAACCAATAGACCACTGAGCCGGTTGGCATCCAACGGTGTTAATGTCTAACTTCAACCAATCCACGATTTTGAGCAGCCGTTCACCAATTCTATGTATTATAAATAAGACACATATGTGACATTACTCCATTAGGGTCAACTTAAGAATTTTATGAGCAATTAGACTACTGCATCCTATGAACAGTCTCATCTCTGCTTCAATATTTGTAGAATATGATTGTGTACTACAAATATCAGACCTTAATAAAGTTTACCACTGATTAACTTCAAAATGTTTACTTTTGATTTCTACTTTATTAACCTTCCACCCCCCCCCAAAGAAAAAATTGATTAGTACTCCAAAATTGATTTCATGAGTAATCACTATGGGGGCAATTCAACTAAAATGAGTTATCTACTTTAAATTGACTGAAACTCTAGCGGGAAGCAGTGACCAGTGGAGTTCAACCATGTCTGTTGTGAGATAACAACTCACTGAAGACAATTGGTGAACGGTTGCTAAAACATCGTGGATTGGTTGAAGTTAGACATTAACACAGTTGGATGCCAGCTGAATTTTTTTAATTATGTTTTCTTTAAATTTACTTACTGTCTTAGTTACTATTTATAGTTTGACATAGTAACATTATACTGACTATAGACAATTGAAATTTATCATCTATAAAAGAAGTAAAACCAACTATTTGTCTCTTATTATTATTGATTTATTGTGATTATTGTCACTTTTAATACTAAAATAATAAACAACTTTATAGATTAATTTTTTTTATCATGGTAACTATTTACTCATGTGATTTTCACTCACCAAAAAATGTTACCTTCACAACAAATTTGTATCCATGAATTTTAATGGAGAGAAAAGAAAAAAATAAGTCAACATCATTTTAGTCAACTGAGCATAAATTAATTTGTGCTTCTTTATTGTGAAAATTTTTTAAAAATCTCTGTTAGTACTATTTATGTTAAGAAGTGATTATGTATTTTGAGAATATTGTTTACATTTCAATGATACTTGATAAAGTACTTCACATAGTTAACACTAACCATACACATTTCTTTTTTTAGAAAAAAAAAACAAGATAGTGCTTCCTATTCAAAGTAATAGATGTTTGAAATTGTTACTACGTTGGCATTTGTAAGTTAACTATTATATATATATATATATATTAGATTCACTTCGTATTGTTTGTTTGAATCTTCCCATTGATGTTTGAAGCGAAAGGTACTGGGTTCGAATCACAGAGTGAAGATCAACACTGAAATGTAGGTATATCCAGCTGACGAGTCCCAGATAGGACGAAACGTGCAACCTGAATTCCACTGCTAACCACTATCCATCTTTGCTTATTATATATATTATTACTAGAAAGTATTTGAATTATCCTATTGTTGATATTATTAACGAAATATAATCAGTCTTTTTTCGTAAATATGCATATAGCCATCTTATCATAAGTGGCTAGTAGTGGAACCCAAAAAATGAGTTTCATTCTATTTAAGACCGACTAGCTTGATTTACCTAGATCTCAGCGTCACATCTCGGTGTGAGCATGAGCAATGCATACAACAAACCGGTCCTAAAGAGAACGAGGAGTGCTTCTTGGGTTCCACTGCCGGCGAAAATCTATTCTATAATTACTTTTTTTAAAAATTTCAAAAATCTAGTTAGGTTTTAATCAAGAAATACATGATCATACACTATGCTATCGTTCTAAGTCATATACATTACGGAAAAAAATCATTTACCAACATAAATACATACAGAATTTTTGTTCACAAATTCAAATAATATGGTGAATGGGAATGTTCAAAGTTTCATATTCTGATAAACTAATTATCCAATCCCATATTCAATCGACCAACAATTTACAATGAATATGTATATAGAGTTGAGATCATGAGTCAATTGAAGCTAGATCACCATCGAAAACCTGGAAGCATTGGATGGCTGTTTCGTCCTATTATGGGACTCCTCATTAGTGCGCATCCACGAATATGTATATACTCTCAAATAAATCATGTTTATATAAGTTAGTAAACATCTTTAAATAAAGATTTATGAATGAGTAATTTCTATATCTGAAGTATACATGATATATTATTCATTGTTCATTATATACTACTATTAAAGATAATACATTTTATAGAATGACATCAAAATGACAACTATGAAGAATAATATGAGAGAATAAAGGAAGGATGATTAGTCCAAAAAGGATTATTGACTAGTGAAGGGGATGGTTGGAAAAGAGTTAGGGGCGGACAAACCAAAACATGGCATCAGTGCTTGAAGTCACTAACTTCTAGTCTGAGCCATGTTGGTAGATGCAGACTACCTGGTTGGGGTCTGCGTGACTATCGTAACCAATGGTTGGTGACTGTGGGTGACATGGCTCAGAATCGATCACAATGGCGTAGGTGTATACACTTTTTATCTTCCCTTAAACCTTGAGATTAAAATTGCTTCATATCTGTCTTTCTTCTTGTACTATATCCTTATATACAACGTATCTTTTATATATTACCACCACTAAATTAACTACTTCTATGAATCCGGTGTTCATCTTGTTGTGCTAACGAGATATGGTAACTTGAACCAATGCATATATGTGCCTGGTCCTACGTTGTAGCTGACTGACTGACTATTAAAGAAAATACTTAAAACTAATAAAGTTTAGTTAAAACAAAATGATTATATAACTTCATAAAAATCAAATTACTTACCAAAATCACCTTATATCAATCTGTTAAAAGAAAAATAATTACAATTTTATGATACATTGAATTTAAAAATCTATTATGTAACTTTTTAAATATAGAAACAATAATGACCTTCAAGTAGAAACAATTTAATTGGTTATTAAAATACTAAATTTTAATTGGTTGAAACAATATGATTTTTGTAAATTTATAGTGAAGTCAATCGAAACAAAATAGATTCAATGAATTTTGATGTAGGTTTGTTCTCTGAGCTGGATGGTTTGGTCGACCAAACCTACATCAAAATCAACCATCTGAGCTACAAATCTTCTTCACCATCTCAAGATTCAATGAATATTTAACTCTTAGACTTTTTATTTAATTCTAAAAATAGTTATGACGTTTACAATTTAGGAAACACAGACTGAATTGATAAAAAAAACTGTATCTATCTGCCAATGAATACTTTTTAGTAGAGAGGAATAAAATCTATAAAATTATTTTTTATGGTATATAATGAATGAATGGAAGTTGACAATGTAAAAAGGTTGTATTGTAAGTTAGTCGGATAAAGTTTTTGTGTTTGATGTGATAACTGGTGCAGATTACCAATTCTATCCTTGATGTTAGCAGTAGAATCCAGGACGCGCGTTTCCTCCTATTTGGGACTCGTGAATTAAAGGTATATCGAGGCAATACGCACAGAATGCGCATATACCAATTAGAGACTGACCAGTTGCAGTCCTAACGAGTCGATGGGAAGATTCAAACAAACAATACTCAATGGATTTTTATCCTTGATGTTGTTTTAGATAGACACAACTATAAATCTATTCTTTATATATTCAACTGCTTTCATGGTATATGGATTGCATTATGATGATTTACTCTTTTATAGTTACATATCGGTAACATTAAAAGTCTTTTTTGTGTAAATAGCTATAATAGGCAGGGTTGAATGGGAAAAAAATCGACTAACTGATTTAACTTCATTCAAAATGTCGAATATTCAATAGATCTTTATTTCTAGTTTCAAAAGTTTGAAATTATTATCATTATGGCGAGACTATAATTTATGAATGAGCGATCACAAGGTCACGGCACTTATTTTAGTACCCAATGCTCACGTACGATTGAGTTACAACGGATTTTAAAGAAGATGTTATAATTGAGCGCCTACAACAAATGGGATTACTAAGAAGTTCCTTTATTTGTGATTACAGTGGTCATATGGCTCCAGGATCTTGTGCAGTATATCGTGATGATGTTGTATTTGAATGTAATATGTTTTAGAGGAAAAATTATACTAGAACGGGACTACGATCGATTATGATAATTCTTGTAAACTGGATAATAAAAGCACCGACGACACTGACTAAAATCTTTGCAGATGTCACCAAAGCTTCAGCAGTTCAGTGATGTGAGTATTATCGAGATATATATGCAATAAAAATGACAAGCTTTCGCGAGCAGTTTGGAGAAGTTGAGATAATCGTAGAAACAGACGAAATGGTCATTAAGAAACTCAAATTCAATAGAGAACGAAGTGTTATAGAACAATGAGTCAGTATCACTTCCTTAAATATCCATAATAGGTTCTTGGTATATACGATAGACTACCTTAAAAAGAACACTTTCAGCATGTTAGAAACCGACAAGCTACAACTATAATGCCGATTCTACGAGAGTATATGCAACTGGGAACCACAATATACACGGATGACTGAAGAGCATATCGAAATCCATATAGAGTTGGTTACGTGCATTTTGTTGTCGTTCACAAGCGACATTTTGTAGATCCCACCACCAGAGTACACACAAATAATATAGAAACATTGTGGTCGAGGCTAAAGCAATTTTAGCGACCTTATCATCCCACTATAAGTCGACTATTATGGAGTCACATCGATGAGTTACTGTATTCTATGCAGTACGATTTTAGAACTGTAGAACCTCTTTCTAACCTTGAAAAGTTTTTAAACCATGTAAAAGAAGTGTATCCACTACAACTTTTTGGTTTTGTATTATATATTCTTATTCTACACCTACTGTTTTCTGATTGGCTGAGATTTCTCAAAGGTCGTTCATAAATTATAGTTTCACCAGTAGTATGAGTAAACAATTTAACTGTGCATTTAGTATTTCTCATTTTTCTTGAATTTTAACTTCAATAATCTTCAAATTAAGTAGACATGTTACTAGGACTAATTCTACTGAGAAGTGAATATCGCGAATGATTCAGTGTCATGAAATTCCGAAACAATATTTGAATAATTTATTCCATGATTAAGAATAAATAATAAAGCTTGGTTGAAGTAAGACATTAACACCGTTGGATGCTGACCGGCTCAGTGGTCTATCAGTCAAGTGCTCTGGCGTGAGACTGGTAGGTCCTGTGTTCGAATCTCGCGAGACGGGATCGTGGATGCACACTACTGAGGAGTCCCATAATAGGACGAAACGGCCGTCCAGTGCTTCCAGGTTTTCCATGGTGGTCTTGCTTCAATTGATTCATGATTTCAACTATGAAAAATACTGAAATCTCCACAAAAACCCTTCTGATAATAAAGCTACAGTTGACACATGAAGAAATACAATGGTTTACAAAGAGTCTGTTGATACATTAAGCATAACAACATCAGATCATGCAATGGGAACAATAATGGCTTTGTTTTGATATAGATCGTCAAGTCAAAAATGGTGGAAAATTGCCGAATAACTCATAACTTTGATTTACTTAAGCATTATAAGGGTTCTTATGTAAAAAATTTAAATAATCTGAGATAACTGACAGAAATTTACGTCTGACCCATACTTTTCCTGTTTGTCGATGTTTATGAACAATTACATATCTTGACCTTGTAGATCACTCATAACAAAGTGATTTCTTTTAGAAATAAAAGATCTAAGATTAAATTACCGTTCTCATGTAGATACGATTCACTGTATGTTTCTTATGTTTAGATACAATGAACTGACATTAAACACAACAAATCAAAGTTGATTAGACAAGATATAATGCAATTAAGTGTACTACAAAAACAGAAAACTGATCTGACAAGGTAAGTAAAGATGGATAGTGGCTAGCAGTGGAATCCAGGACGCGCGTTTCGTCCTATTTGGGACTCGTCAGCTGGAACAAACCATCCATCTCAGCTGGAACTGATCTGACAAGGTTACTGTCATAAGCATTAGTGACGAGTATATCTCTGATACTATTCGGTTTATTGATACCTGTAAACTATTACAAAATACAATCCATTTAGTAATTCACAATAATGTGTCTATTGACCATATGGTATAATAATTATGTACACTTTTGGGTAGTTTGTAAAGATATCTTCCACCACACAGTTGAAATATTCGTGCTATTATAAGTATATATGCATTCATGTGTATGTATATGTAAATATATTTGTATGGATGAATTTAGGCATAATAAACACTAATGAACATTATCAGAAGGGGGTTTTGTGGAGGTTTTTGTAATTTTATATAGTTGAGATCATGAGTCAATTGAAGCTAGATCACCATGGAAAACCTGGAAGTACTGGACGGCCGTTTCGTCCTATTATGGGACTAGTAAACATTCATTTGTCAACTTCAATTTTGCAAATTTATTGATAAAAATCAAGATGAATTTCATTACAATTTGTCTGTTTAATTGTTTTAATTTAGTGGAAAACTGTAATTTATCCCTATTTTTTACTGTTTCAGTGAGGATTTGAATGTGTATGCGGGTTTCCCTATGCGTACGCAGATATACGGGGACTGGAGTAAAATGAATTGTGGATGTATTTTATCGATAAATATCCATAATTTAGTCAATCAATATTTCTTGTCAATTCGAGATACAATATTCATGTTTCAGTGATATTATACTTGTTAATTGGATGGTAATTATTAATTGTATAGCTGCCTTCTGACTAAATGGTTCAGTTATCGTGGTTTAATCAGTAGATCGACAAAAAGTTCCATTTCTGTGTAAAGTTGTGATTGTGTGGTGATTTGGGGTTTTAAGCTACAATGAAACAGTTTTTACTAACCGATGTGAAATCCTGATACAAATCAACATCAAGTTACAGTTGACCGATCACCGAATAGTGACCACTGCCCTCTTTATCCAGTTTAATGAGTTGACCACTAGTCTAAGTGATTTAGCATCATGTGTATCACGCATTGATGTTAAGTAGCTCGAGGTAGTTTGAAAGAAACCCTGCTTGACCTAAGCTATGTGCTAATTTGTGCTCTTCAACAAGACGTACTTGCGAGTTCGAACCCCATGAAGAATATAAGTTCCCCCAAGATTACATTTGAACCTTGTCAAAGAGTGTCGACTAGCACCAAACCTAGGTCAACACAGAGTTTTCTGCTAACTTCATCTAAACACCCAAAATATTACTTGCTGATCTAAAGAATATGTGTGAGTCAAGCAAATTATTAAGCAATCTAGAATTTCATGATGACAATACATTAAATGTTTTATATTCCCATATATTGACATCATTCACAAAGATAAAATCTGAACAAAGATTCGCTTTATAAGCAAACATGGATAGTGGTTAGCAGTAGAATCCAGGACGCGCGTTTCATCCTATTTGGGACTCGTCAATGGGAAGATTCAAACAAACAATATTAAGTGAATTCAAACTTTACCCCATTGTACAAGCAAGTGGCTATCAGGACTCAGTGGCTGAGTGGATAACTCGATGGTGTTTGAATCGAACGGTAATGGGTTCGAGTCCCAGAGTGAACATCAACAAATCTGAGATGCAGGTATATCCAGCTGACGAGTCCCAAATAGGACGAAACGCGCGTCAAACTGGATTCTACTGCTAGCCACTATCCATCTTTGCTTACCATGCTTGTGAATTAAGGCTATATTGAGGCAATACGCACAGTATGCACATATGCCAATTAGATACTGATCAGTTGCAGTCCTAAACATCAATGAGAAGATTCAAACAAACAATAGTAAGTGAATTCAAAGATTAGCTTTTGTTTCATAGTGTAATAAATCTACACGACATTGTATAAAATGAGAGATGTTGAAAATAACCATCGGATCCGATTTATCAGAATGAAAAATCAATTTGCACAAAAAAGTGAAATTTTCATAGTTTTACATGGATTTTTTCAAATGTTTATATAATTGGTTTTCTGTATGTTTTGACCGATTTGTTATAACACAAACTCATTTTATTGACAGAATATCAGTACATATTGAGGTCATTTTTCGGGATGAACATAACTTGACCAATAATTTTCATTGTCACAAGGGGGTTTTGTGGAGATTTTAGTACTTTTTCGTGGATTGGTTGAGGTTAGACATTAACACCGTTGGATGCCGATCGGCTCAGTGGTCTATCGGTTAAGTTCTCTGGCGTGAGACTGGTAGGTCCTGGGTTCGAATCCCGCTAGGCGGGATCGTGGATGCTCACTGTTGAGGAGTCCCACGACAGTACGAAACGGCCGTTCAGTGCTTCTAGGTTTTCCATGTTGGTCTAGCTTCAATTGACTCATGATCTTAACTATATAAAATTTCCTTTGTATTCAATCCTAAGCTATTTATGCTTTAAGATAGCGGGTATCCTCTAAAATTTTAATTATGAAGTGCTAAACACCGTATTACTGACTGACTTGGAAAAATAATATAATTACACCCATCTTGGAACCTTTAGTTTTCTAGTTTCAGATCATAAATCTTGAATGGTGAGAAGTGTTTATAGCTAAGGTCAATGACTTTGTTGAAAATGAGTTTTCTAGGCTGTGCGTTATGTTTGCAGTTTCAACAATTGGATATTCCAAATCAGTAGCTAAATGGATAACTATTTGAAAGCTTAGAATGAAAGGTAATGGGTCCGAATTCCGTATTGAATAACAAACCTAATATCCTAGTATATCTAGCTAACGAGTCCTAAGTAGGATGAAATGTACATCTTGAGTTCCACTGAGAGCCTTAATTCACCTATTCTATATAAATCAGTAAGGTTATTGTTCAAATACACACCTTGGTGTCTATCTGTTCGTTTAGCCAGCATATTAAGTCCATGTTATTATAGTGTTGATAATGATCCATACATCCATGTGTATTATATTTTCAGATCAAACAATAATTCACATCTCATCCCTTTGTTGGCCATTTTTAACCTACAATGAAACTTAATGGTTAAACGTAGATAATAATGGCACCGTATCTGATGACGACATAGGGTGTTATAGGTCTGAGGTATCATATAAGCCTTGTTCACTAGTCCTAATCAGCAAGCATCAAGCCTAGTCACAAGGTTTCCTCCTGATTTTCTCCTACTAGCTGTATATATAAGTGTCATATAATCAATTTCCAATTCAAATCATAATGTCACTCTCTTAGACTTTACAAGACCTTGAATTATTCCGACTAGACAATTTATATACTTTCACTAGTATACTAATATACCGTTTACATTTGTTTAGGCTGTTCGAATATCATCGTTGACGTTGTGGTCCATAATTGATCAGTCTCCTATTGGCATAGGTAAATCCTAGGCGGACTGCCTCAATATTTCTATTAAGTTGCAAGCACTTTTAGGCACAGATGAATGATAGTGAGCAATAGAACGTATTTTCATAATAGCAAACAAGATATTGTGAAAGTATTTGTTAGGTTCTATTAAGATTTCTCGTGGAGATAGCATAAATTATGAAGTGTGTTTAATAAACAACTGCTTGCTTTTACTTAAGCATATTATACTGAGCAACATTTATTTAATCTTTGTAGCATTTAAACACTTCACTTCTACCCGAAGTTTAGGATGATGTCGTTCACAAGGACGATGAAAGCTCCACGACCAAACCATCTAGCTCGGAGAACAAAACTTCATCAAAATCATCCACCTGATCTACAAATCTTCACCATCTCAATAATAATAATTGGGAAGAATAATAGTAGTAATAATAAGATTAGTGATTTTAATTATATTAATGGTAGAGTATCTATAGTTTGTTAAATCTTAAGAGACATTTAATATGGCGGTCGTCAATGCATTTTATGCGAAACACAACACTTTCAAACTTCATTCTGAAAAGTTTGTGGTTTAGAAAAAGAATTTGATTCTTTCGAACACAAAGTGTGAAAAAACCATATTCATTCATTTCGATAATGTAATGAGAAGACGAAGATTATCAGAACTATGTGATGAGATATTAGCGCAATACATTTCGAACAATCTGATCACACATATACTTGTTAAGAACATTTATATATAAAAATAAAAGGTCAACTAGGCTGGAAATGGGGGGATAAGGATAATAATAATAAAAGTAATGTGGAAACAATTTGACACCTAATCACTCTGGATAATAAGCATATATTACCAGGGTAGGTTTAAAGAGAGAACAAACTGTTTTTGAATACACAAAGGGGGTTTGAATTTTCGTATGGCTAAGGCTTCAATAAACCTTAGTATACGCCCATTTACACCTTTAAACAACACAACAAAAGCCGAGTTTAGATCAATCTCATGACCTGTTTCGATTATATGTTTAGCAATAGAGGATGATGGGTGTTTATCCTCTACTCTTATTGGGTCATTCGACTGTATTTGTTTTCGCAACCATTTTGGTACATGTTCACCCATCCTAATTTTCAGATCACGATTGCTCCTCCCTATGTATGTGTGACCACACACACATTTAAATTGGTAAACGCAGTGGGATGTGACACAATCGTTTTCATGTCGTCTAGGTTTTGAATGAAACATGGACCTCGTTCTTTCCTTGATTATGACTTTCGCAGCACAATACGTTTTGTTGATAACAGATTTAAGCCTTTGTTTCAATAAAAGGCTATTTGAATCACCTCTAAATGGTAAGGTGATGTAGACAGGCTTTTTCTCTACCAAGGCTACAGTAGGTCTCGCTGTGCCCTGAACTTTCCAACTATTGATAAATTTAGGTGGATAGCCATTCCCGATTGATGTCTTGGTTGACAACTTAACATCGTCATCACTAGCGTCATTTGTGCAAATACGACGAAGCCTGTTAAAAAGACACTTTACCAAACCACGTTTGTATTGTACAGGGCAATAACTATAGTAACTAAGATATTGACCCGTCCACGTCGGTTTTCGAAAAATGGATCGTTTTATTGAGCCATCTTCTCGTCTGTTTAGGAGTACATCTAGGAAGGGAAGCTGGTCGTTCTTCTCCTCTTCACATGAAAGACTGATATGGTTTTGGATAGTATTAAATTTATTCAATAGGCAGTTTATATCTTCCTTTCTTTCACCGATTACTAAGATATCGTCCACATATCTCTTATAAAGTGACATGTTTTCGATTAAGTCTTTAGATAAATTTTCTACATGTGCCATAAACACATCTGCTAGTAATGGTCCTAACGGACTACCCATAGCGACCCCATCAATCTGGCAAAAGTATTCGCCTTCAAAAGTGAACTGAACTTTATCAGTACATAAAAGTAATAAATCTTTAAGAATTTTTAAGGGGATAGGTAAATTAAGGTTGTTTGAAAATATATAGTTACATAAAATGTCAATAGTCTTTTTTAAAGGTACATTTGTGAATAAGGAATTCACGTCAAATGAGCACATAGGTTTTCCTTTGATATTAATGTCACCTAAATGATCGACCAATTGAAAAGAATCCTTTAGAGAATACTTACATAAACGTCTTCGAATAGGATCCAATAATTTTGTTAGCTATTTGGCTAGGTTATGTGTGGGTGATCGGCACATTGAGAAAATTGGACGTAAAGGAATATTTGATTTGTGAATTTTAGGTAGTCCATATAAATGAGGATACTCTGAACCCATAGGTTTTAAGAGATTAAATTCCTCTTTATCAATAATATTCATGTGAAGCAATTTTTCCAGGTTTGAATTTACTCTTCCCTCTAGTTTGTTAATACCTCCAAATTCAACATCAGGCATGAATTTACTTTCATCACTGAGGATGGATAACATCTTACTTTTATATTCACATTTGTTCATAATAACCACGCCTGATCCTTTATCAGGCTTCAACAAGACAATATCCTTGTTTGTTCGTAGTTCTTTTAGTGATTTAAAATGTTGAGAAGCTAATATGCTTTTCTGCTTAGGTCCAACATTATGAAATTGGTGTGCTATATCCACCAGTTTAGCTTTACACCAGCTTTGATTACTTAAGGACGTAGGGGTTAGAGTACTCAGTTGGTCATATAGATTTTCAAATTGGGCATTTATTTCTAATTCAGACATTTGCGTTATAGGTACTGAGAAATTAAAACCAAGAGAAAGTGCTTCCCTTTCATTAGCAGATAATACAATAGAAGATAAATTAGTGACATACTTATCAGGATTAATTGGGAATAAATTGACATGATCAGTATTAATGCACAATTTTTCGAGCTTTTCTCGGATCCTTTCCTTTGTCTTCAAAATGACCGTACTGCAAAAGTTGATAAATTTAATATGGCAGATTATAGATATTTCTGTTAATATAGGCATTGCTTGAGTGTGCAATTCGATTAAATTGATCAATTTATCTTGGCAATTATCTATATATGATTTCGACAGTCGAACGAGATTTGAAATATTCGGTTGTAATTTACTTGAACGTAAATTCTTATATAATTGATTTGGGAATATGTGACTCGACAAACAAGATTTATAAAAGTTCAGTTTCGCGCGTTCCGATACAATTTTACATTTAAGGTTGACAAGTTCATCTAACCTCTTTATAATGTGGGGGCAGGGGAGTTTTTTTTTTAACAAATTT
>NC_031500.1:13701519-13741927 GCF_000237925.1 Schistosoma mansoni | reverse complement strand
AAGAACATTTATATATAAAAAATAACAAGTATATGTGTGATCAGACTGTTCGAAATGTATTGCGCTAATATCTCATCACATAGTTCTGATAATCTTCGTCTTCTTATTACACTGCATCGAAATTTATCAAAGGGACTAATTGCTTTAAATTTCTTAAAAAAAGACTCCCTGAACATATTCATTCACTCTATTTTTTCCTGTATTAGCATAATTCAAAGAGAAATCAATAAATATAACCGCAAAGAATTTGCACTAAAACGTGAATTTGAAACATTCTGATATTTCAAATTGATCTGATAATATGTTTAATCAATGAATAGATAAGTGGGTAGATGGACAGATAGGTAGGAATTTAGGTGAATAGATAGATATCAGAAGGAAGTTTTGTGGAGATTTTAGTAATTTTATATCGTTGAGATCATGAGTCAATTGAAACTAGACCATCATGAAAAACCTAGAAGCACTGGATGGCCGTTTCGTCCTATTGTGGGACCCCTCAGCAATGCGCATCCACGATCCTGCTTCACGTGATTCGAACCCAGGATCTACCATTCTCGCGCGCGAGCACTTAACCGATAGACTATTGAGCCGGCATCCAACCGTATTAATATCTAACTTCAACCGATCCATGAAGTTGAGCACCCATTACACCAATGTTTTCAATTAGTTGATATCTCCCAACAGACCTGGTTTAACTCTACTGGTTACTGCTTCTCACTAGAACTCCAGGAAATACCTTTTGAAGCCAGTCACTACTGGGCATATGATAAGGGGGTTGTTTGTGGAGAATGTGTTAATCGTCTACTTAATAGTCTACTGAGTTAATCATTCAAATTAGTAGTACGTAAGATCAAAACCTTAACTTTTCAATCGAACAACGAAATCAAGGTTTATGGAACATATGCCTAGATGGCTTCAAATCTGGTTAACGTCAAATGATCTGATCAACGTGAAAAATAGAACACTATGTTCATCGACAGTAAAACACAATTAAAACGGGGTACAGAATGAACATCAATACAGCTTTTAAAAACGTTATATAGGAATTATCAAGAACAAATTCTCAGATTTATTGAAGCATTAGCTATTCCTTAATTTAGCCCCCACCCCCTTATGTGTACAAAATACATTTTGTCCTAACCTTAAATTTACCATGGTAATTCTTCAATCATTTTATAGCCTAGGATAATGTCGCTTATTCTTTCCATACGATGTATAGAATTCCTTGAGAAGTAATCAGATTGTTTGAAATATATTAGCAAAAATACATTACATTTATCAGATCAAGTTCGTCTTTTCATTACTCTATCAAAATTTACTCTCACTAATAATCATTCCTTATTTTCATAGTTGAAAGTATTATTCAATTGAACCTAGACCACCATAGAAAACATGGAAGCACTGGACGACCGTTTCGTCCTATTGTGGAACTCCTCAGAAGTGCGCATCCAATTGATTCATTCTTTCAACTATGAAAATACTGAAATCTTCACAAAACCACTTCTGATTATAATCATTCCTTCATTTAGTCATATATCATTCCTTCTTAATGTTACTTTATCGAAATTTTCCCAAAATCCAATAACAGATCGATACACAATTAAATATGATTGATTAATTTATATACTAGTATGAGTAATATCTATCTATCTATCTCAACTTTTATCTGATTGGTTAGATAAATTGAACTTAGTCAGAAATATTGATTAGTAAGATATTGATCAATATCATAGTAACTAACGTAAATGTGAAAATAAGAAAAAAAAGGTTATCATGTTGATTTAGACAATTTAAAGGATTATTTTTTTTTAATATTGTCTGATCATAATTGTTATATTTTGACGAGAATTATGAATGGTAACTTCTGAGAACTATTTATGGACCAATATGATATATATATATATATTTTCACCGTATAATTGTTAGATATATTCATATTCGAACCCAGGACCTATCAGTTTCGTTCGCGAACGCTTAATCTCTAGACCACTGAGCCGACCAGCATCCAACAGTGTTAATGTCTAACTTCAACTAATCCATAAATTTGAGCGACACTTACACCATTGCCTTCAGTGAGTTACTATCTCAAAACAGACTAGGTTGAACTCCATTGGTCACTGCTTCTCATTAGAACTCCAGGAAATACTTCTTGAAGCCAGTCACTAGTAAGCGTATGTTGATTATTATCAGAAGAGGTTTTTGTGAATATTAAAGTAATTTTAATACTTCAGATCATGAGTTAATTGAAGCTATATTAACATTAATTCAACAATCAATTTTGTATGTCATTTACTTAGGTAGTTAAGCAGGGACAAGGGAAGTTCATATAGAAATTTAATAAACGGAAAAGTTAGGTTTTTACGACTTCAGCTATGTGTAAAAAATATAATAATGTGGTATTAAACTGATTGGATGGGGTTCAACAGGCCAATTTGATGCAAAGATTCTATCTATTATTTGATTTTCTTCTTTGTTAATTCATTATAATGGAGTTTTAAATAACATCAAGCTTAATAATATATCAGAGATACTGAATTCTGGCAACACTAACTTTCTGTACAATTTCTTGATTACTGAAATTTTCGACACATGAGCCTCAAAAAAAAACAAACAAGAAGGTGGAAATCTGAAAGAAGCTTTTCTTCCATGGCCAAATTAGTCATTGGAAACAAAGAAGATTTTGAATTTTGTTGACTATTTTGAGTTGCTACAAACTTTTAAACAATACTAATATCAGCTCAACTTTTTTGTATTCTGGAACTTTTCTAGTATCTTCTAGGAATTTCCCTAAAAAGTTGATTGGATAGAAATAATTTTTCTTAGCGACTTTTCAAACGGTCATTGATATCTCGAATCGGTTAGTGGGTAACAATGAAGTTCAAAACACCTGTTACATCCTATGTTGGGACTCGTTAACTGGATGTACTTGTGATTTGAACAACCGGAAGATTAAAACAACCTTTACGAATAAATTATAAATACATGATGTGTGGGCAAGAATGATAATTATCGGTTGTTTCATTGAGTCAGACATGTAGATGGTATGACAGCTGTTATATGTGTTATATATTCCCCTATCCTGATTATTATTGATTAACTGTTCTTTATTGTTGGATTGTGTTGGATTTTGGTGTGGAAATATATTGATGTTTTAGTAAGGCTAATCTTGTTTTCTTGATCTGAGTTGTGTTGAAGTCCTGTAGAATAGACACTGGAAGGGAATCTAGTGTAGATATTCGTCTAAGGAAAATAAACGTCTCATATACGTGTAAAAAGTGAAAGGACTGTTATAACAAGAAACCCTAGCGTTATAACAAGTATCCTACTTTTATAACAATACTTCATAACATTTAAAGATAAATACTGTTTATTGAATTATTTCAATTAGAAAACATATCATATCTACTTAGATCCATGATAATTAGCGACAGGTCTAACTGAAAGGAACACTTAACTAATGTAGATTTATATTCACCACTTTTAAATAAATTGTTAGTTATATTATTGTTTTCATCAGTTAAAATACTTTGATTCATTTCAAGTATTTAGAATGGATACTGTGATATATGCTACTGATGTTGACAGATATAAGTAGTATATAACGCTAACCAGGAATTGAATATCTAGCAGCAGAAGGTCAAGAAGATCGAGGATGAAAAAACACGAACAGAAAGCAATCGTTATGGAAATGCAGGAACAATGAAGTCTGAGACAATTGATTAACATTCTGCAAACGAAGTATTTACTGTATAGTTCACACATTTTACTAAGATATTCTGTAATTCTGTAATTCTGTAATACATTCGATTATCCCCATTTGTGTTCTCGTTCCCTACAAGATATCATTTGAATCAATATCTTCGTGATGCCATTAAATCAATCACTATTATATAGGAAACAAAATTTTTTTTTACGTTTCTTATACTTTCAACATTCAGTTCACCTAGAAACAAACATTATAACTTAGTAACCAATCAAAATATGATATCGGTAAATAAAAAAGGTTATTGTTCACTACTTGAACATTGATTGACATTATCTATTTAACGAAATACCACATCATTTAACTTACTTATCCTGACTAATTTATGTAATTTAATAATAAAAAATAAAAGACAAGAAAATCTTTCATTACCGGGCAAAAATTGGCTTTAATTTAGTTTGAAATGTTAATGGTCGATTAAATAGGAAGAATATATTTTGTAACATCTGAGCGAATGAATTTGAAGGAAATCTAGCGTTTTGCCTGGCAATCTGGTTCAAGCTTTTTCAAGGAAATATGTCTTATATCAACTCGGAGCTCAAATACTATGAAGTGATGGACTTCAAGATATATGTCCTGGAGTTTTAGTGAGAAGCAGTGACTAGTGGAATTCAACCACGTCCGTTGTGAGATAACAACTCACTGAAGACAATTGGCGAACGGTTGATTAAACTTCGTGGATTAGTTGAAGTTAGATATTAACACAGTTGGATGCCGGTTCAGTGGTCTAGAGTTTAGGCGTTCTCGCACGAAACTCATAGATCATGGGTTCAAATCTCGCAAGGTGGGATCGTGGATGCTCACTGCTTCGGAGTCCTATACTAGGACGAAACGGTCGTCCAGTGCTTTCAGGTCTTCTATCTTGGTCTAGCTTTAATTGACTCATGATTTCAACTATGAAAATACTGAAATTTCCAGAAAAACCTCTTCTGAACGCTATGAACCTATTCGCTCTAATTTAGATGAAAATTATTATATATATTAATGGTCGATTGTTTTAGGGGAGAAAAAGTAGTAGTTACAATATGAAATTTGTGATATAAAGTGAAATGATGTTAAACAGAAAATAAGGGAAAATAAGGTTGAATTATTAGTTTGTTATTGATTTTTATTATTATTTTTACTATTAATGGCTTTATTCGGTATTATATTTTTGGTGGGTGAGGACAATCGAATGTATTTGGTACGGATATTACAGACTATCTCACTAAAATCCGATAACCGTACAGTTAAAGGTTCATTTACAAAATAACAAACAATTGTCTTAATCTTAACTGTTCCTTCTGCAAATATGAATCCATCTTCTCTGATTTCATTTTTCATACATTTCATACCGATTGTGCTTCGTTCCAGTTCTTTCCTTATCGATCTTCTGCCAAAATACATTCTATGCCTGACCATCACAATATACTATTCATTTGGATATAAGTAACCCACACCACAGTACAATATAGAATTCTCAGCACAAAGTATTTCAACAATTTTCCGTTTCTTATTTCTTGATTGATCCTGGCAATGAATATTGAGTGATCGACGGTTAAATGTTAACAGTTCAGGAATCAACATGTGAATAATGTATATTATTTTCAATGTATATTGCCAGAAAACACGATATCTCTGATTAGGCTCTTTTGTAAGTTGTACAGTGAAATGTAGTAAAGTTTTCACAAACACGCCTGAATGATGTGTTAAGACAAACATGAAAACAGATAACTTATTGAAATATGTAGATGGGAGGAACAGATAGCCCAGATATTCAAGTAGGCCGCCTTGGGATAATGAAGTAGTTTGTGGAAATTTCAATTCTTAGCTGTTATTTCTTGTAGTTTGTGCCCCGATTAATATATGGCGTGACAATGCCGCCAATTAGAGAACAATGATTTATCGACCGGACCAATGACACACGAAACCCGTACGATTAGTCTAGAGTACTAGTCAGTCCTGATTTCTGCCTAGCCCAGCCACTTAAGTCCAGAATATCAATCTCAGCCTCTGTGGTATGAATCGTTTATTTCAAACATACTGGGTTTATATACCAACCAAACGGACCACATCACACCATAAAATAGAAAATAACATTTGTACAAGATTTAGCTAAATGTGGTTGTGAATAAGGGAGATTTAAGTACTGAACTCTTACTAGGAACTGTGTAGAGACTTGAAAAATCTGTTTAGGTTAAGTTAACAATTTTAGAATATGGATGATTTATGTTCATAATGAAAAGTTTAAATATTTTCATCTTTGGCGATTAACAGGCCAAGTAACCCGTATAAGTCTTTAGTAGATTTATTCAATATGTAAAATCTATTTAAACGTTCCAGTATGCTTGTCTTCTTTTCCATAAACAATCCATTTATAAGAGCTGTCTTTCGATTGTCTAAAGACTATATGAAAGTTGGTCGCGGTTGTTTTAGGCTCTCTCTCAAACAGAATGAATCTGACAAGATCTGTATCAAACAGTCAGCTAGAAATAATTAGAAGAAACTGATATGTATCATAGTTACAATTCGCTTTTTACACTTATTCAGTGACACAAAAAATAAGTAAATATGGTGCAAAATACCGATAATAATCACAATCAAATCATCAAAGACGAAAATATGTAACTTAGAAAGGAATAAACAAAATTCAGGAGTGAAAATTATGAAGATATAGTATTTATACTATGATCTTGCTGAGCCTAACTTTATTGGCTTGCACCTCCCAACACTGATCATATGAATAGCTGCTCAAAGACTTTCGTCAAATTTACTTCTAGACCAGTCAACATCTATACCATTTGTTTATTATTATTATTATTCGTTATGGTTCATTATTAACAAACATGCCTTATCTACTTGTCACTATAATTAAACTTAATGTACAAATGTATTTCATAAGTCCTATCCTCTATTTCATTGTTATTCTCCTGTCCTACTTTCCCGCTAGTGAATATTATCTTATTCATTCTCCATTTCTCAATTACATTATCCCAGTCTTTACTTTTTTACAATATCTATTCTGTATTGCGATTGATTTACCTGAAAGTGTTACGAGTGCGATTTAGTCATGACTTCTTAGTCTTTCTGTTATGACTGTAAAGAGCCTCTCTTTAGGTTACTTATCTCTCCTTATTTCACTCAGGTAAGGTGTTTGTTGACATTTGTTGTAATCTCTGACCCATCTTATGCTCATTAATTTCGATGATCATTCTGATACAAAGCACCAGAATCGAAGCATATTATTTTCTCATAAACGTTTGGATACATGAAACACTGTTACACTTGGAAGTTCTTGTTTTGAATTTATCTTGAGTAAATACCAGTTTATTTCATTCATATTCGAAATATCAACGCATCACCTTCATTGACCTAAGTATTCACATTCACATTTAGTAAACCTCAATATTGAATCCAGGTAATCTCAGACAGTTTTTGAATAAAACATCATTGGTAATAAATTTATTATAAGAATAGGGTTTTGAGGAGATTTTAGTAATTTTATGGTTGAATTCATGATTCAATTAAAGCTAGACCAACATGAAAAACCTGTAAGCACTGGAAGGCCGTTTCGTCCTACTGCAGGACTCTTCAGTAATGCAAATCCATGATCTCGCTCCGCGAGATTCAAACCCAGAACCTATTGATCTTGCACGTGAACGCTTAACCTCTAGATTGTTTATTTTAAATAAATATTTTTAGAAATACAATTGCTTCATTTAATCTTTTAAACTAATAATTTATCAGAAGGGGTTTGGTGGAGATTTGAGTAATTTTATAGAGTTGAGATCATGAGTCAATTGAAGCTAGACCACCATTGAAAACGTGGAAGTACTGGACGACTTTTTCGTCCTATTGTGGAACTCTTGAGCAGTACGCATTCACGATCCCACAATAGGACGAAACGGCCGTCCAGTGCTTCCATGTTTTCGATGTCAGTCTAGCTTCATTTGACTAATGATTTCAACTCTATATAATAATTTATCAACTGAATTATTTTGTTTTAATTTATAAATCTTGCCACCTTTCTATTGTGCACTCTAACTTTGCTAATTTAAACAAAATTAAGAAAACAATCATGATCCTAAATGAATGAATGATGGTGATGGTGAACTTCGTATTCCATATTGTGATTCTGTAAATCCAATCTATTTTTTATGACATAAAGTCGATAATTTGGGACAAATTATATAAGGAAAAGGAAGGATCTGTCATATCTGACAGATTATATCAGAAAACACAGTTGTCTTTTATCATTCATTGGATTTGATTTATTTATTAAAAAGAAAATATCCTATTCAAAGGGATAATTAAACTGTATAAAATAAACCCCCCCCCCAAAAAAAGAAAAACTGGAAATCAAATTGTTACTGAATTATTTTTTTATTTAGATACTTATTGTATGTGTTATATGGACGAGCCAATCGGAAGAGTTTGGGAAATTTCAAAGTCACGGCGCCAATTTTAGTACCAAATGCTCATGTACGATCGGTTCACAGCAGATTTTAGAGAAGACGTGACAATTAAGCGTCTACAATGAATGGGACTACTAAAAAAGTTGCTTTATTTGTAATTGAGGTAATCAAATAACTTGTAGACCTTGTGCAGACTACCATGATTATGTCTTCTGATGAAATATATGTTGGATGAAAATGTATAATTAAAACACCAGTAATATTGGCTTCAATATTTGCAGATATTACCGAAGCTTCAGCTGTTCAGTGGGATGTGTATTGTGGAAATATATGCATAATAAAAATGACAAGCTTACACAGATAGTACACATAAACAATATCGAGTCTATATGGTAGAGGTTGAAAGAGTATTTGCGACCTTATCATGGCTCCAGAGATTAACTATTATGAAGCTATATGGATGAGTTCTTCTACCGTATGCATTACAATTTTAGAACCTTCGAACCTATTTCTAAGCCTGACAAGTTTCTGGAACATGTAAAAGAAGTGTATCCATTTTGATTCTTTGGTTTTGTATAATATATTTTTATTCTATACTAACTGTTTCCTGATTGCCTAATGTTTCTCAAGGTCATTTAAGATATGTTCAAAGGTCGTTCATACATTATAGTCTTGCCCTAATTTTGTGAAATAGGTATAGTTAAAGTTATGGAATAGCCCCCAAATGCCCTGGTACGGCCGAGAGTGGGGAGAGTCAGCTCTCCCTCTCAAAATGCTCTCAAATAGCCACGCGTATATAGCCTCCGACAGGGAAGTCCTACTCACTGCCTTCTCGTGGCGGGGGTGTTGTTCACGAAATTGAGAGGATGAAAAGCGAATGTCCGGCGCTTTAACCGGGTTGGTGGACACGGAAAGTCCACCTGGGAAAGTTAGAAAACCCTGCTTCAAAACCAATGGTGCACATGGGCTGGCTCCAGTATCGTGAGGGAACAAATGGCATATGAATCAATCGTTGGTCATCGGCTACCATGGGACTGCATCTCCTTACGATGCTCCACTGCCTTGTGGATTAGACCTTTAGGTCAAAGGCTCCGGGTGTGGCCCCCTAAGAAAACCAACTGCTTCAGTCTGGGCACCTGGGCAGTATCACATCCCTCACACAAATCAAATGAGATTTGTGTGGCGCATATGTATCTGGTGCTTCCTTGTACCAATATTTATATGTTTAAATAAAAAATAAATAATAAAAGTTATGAAATGCATTGAATGTTAATTAATTCCTCACTGAAAATCGTCTATAGTTAGAAAAGTTGAAGGTTGATACACTGAATAAATCATACATAGACCAAATGACAGACGAGAGATATTGATAGGCGCACACTATTGATCAAGATTTTAGTTAAGCTTTCTATGGAAAGAGATCAATTCCATTGGTTATAAATGTGGCTTCATTTTTAAAAGGAAAAGAAATATATTTATAGATGAGTTGTACATGAATTCCAAATTCGATTAATCAGTAAATACTTTCAACCCATTCATGATTTTCTTACTGATGTAGCTGGTTAGACTAGCATTTTAGAAACTTCTATATCAGTAATCGAAATTATATAGTGGTACATGATAACAAAGGTGATAAGAACTGTTTTGAACTATTATGTACATACTTTTCAATGACTGAGGTAACTTTTAAAGTTTAACAGGATGTGTTATTTTTACTACTTATTATATCATAGAGCAGATTGAAGGAATTGTGACTGTCGAAACAAATTGTTGGATTATTATTATTATTATCATTATTAACATTGATGTTCTTGTTGCATAATTATAAGGAAACCAGATTAGTATGTCTTTGTGTTCTTTTCACCATAAACTCTTGACTAAGCTTATAAAATATTGTCATATGACTTATTATTCCTCTTTTGTTTTCAGTCTATTATTTACAGTCTTCCCCATCCACATCAACCTTCTGCTTGCTCATGTATAATTACTGTTTTTGTTTAATTTTATGGTTTGATGCGGTTCATTATGTAAGTGTATTAACTACTTCAATTTGAAATGTAGTTTAGTAGAGGCTGGTTCCTACTTCTGAACCCGAAGGCTGGTCATAAGGAGTTACTAGCTAATCGAGTGTCAGTAAGAAAATATCTTCTAACTGAAGGCCAACAGTGTTGTTAGGGAATGTAATTGGTTAAAGCCGAGACACTAAGTCATATAGTAAATAACAGACCAAATTAAAATTAACATTCTAATTAGCAACTGAGAACATGATATCATTCAGAGGGTCAAAAAACATGATACTGTTTAATAATAGTAATGGAAACAAGTGACTTCCAGTTTAGTGTCATTAATAGCCTATAGTACAAACCACAATAATTATTTTACAGCTAATTTATGTTAAAAAAATGAGATCTACCTGAAAAGCTATGAGGAAATAATAATAAAATAGTAAAAAGATGTTTTATCATAGTTTGATGCTCTACATGACAATTTCATAAAATCAAGTTCAAGATTATCAGCCAAGACAATACTTAGTTATTCACTAACAGGTTGAATGAACAGTTTAACATAATATAAACAATAAAATTTTAATTTCAATAGTTAAAATCATCAGTCAGTTGAAGCTAGACGAAAATAGAAAACCTGGAAGCACTGGACGACTGTTTGGTCCTATTGTGGGACTCCTCAGCAGTGCGCATCCATGATCCCGTCTCGTGAGATTAGAACCCAGGATCTATCAGTCTCGCACACCAGCGCTTAACCTCTAGACCACTGAGCTGGCCGGCATCCAACGGTGTTAATGTCTAATTTCAACCAATCCACGAAATAAAATTTTATTACAAGATATTTATAATCATCCGCGAAAATCTCAACAACAAAAATGTCCTCTGAAAATATCCATATTACAACCAGATAATCAAAGAATTTGGAAAACTTTTCATACCATTTTAGACTCTATATTTTTGTGTTCCACTATAAACTGATTAATCACGGAACATCAAATATTTAATTTCTAACACGTTAAGATATCACAAATATATATATTTATATAGTAGTAGTGTGGTGTGGGTTACTGATATCCACATAAGTAGTATATGGTGATGGTCGGGCATTGGATGTATTTCAGTAGAAGATCGATAAATAGAGAATGGGAACGGCACGCAATTGGTACGAAAATACACGAACAATTATAATCGTAGACTATGGACATGGATATTTGCAGAAGTAACAGTCAAATTGAGACAATTGATTGTTATTTTGCAAAGTAACTGTTCATTGTATGGTTCTCATATTTTAATGAGATATTCGGTTATGTTGTGCTAAGTAGATTCGATTGTCCCGACCCGTGTTTTGTTTACTACAGTAGTAGTATTTCATTAGCATAAATCATTTATTGAATGCTCAATCTGATTTAACACTTACCAAGTTTAACCTTGGTAACAATATTTACAGTATTTCTTCAATTGTCACAATGTAAGATGTGTTTTTTTCTATTTTTGTTTATATTTGTTGTTACTGTTTGTTTGTCTTAATGAAAGTTTACATTATTATAACACAAATAGATAAAAATAAACATTGTTTACAGACTACTAAATTTCTTTCTGTTTTTTTTTTGGATCCTTTTCTTGCATAGCAACAAACAAACTGTATAACTCCTTAGATATATTAACACTTTAAAAACAAAATAGGTTAAGTATAATTACTAAGTGTGTTTATGTGCATTGATATGAATTAAGTTAAATTTACACCGACTCCTTTTTGTAATTTTATTCGATTTTTATGTTTATCTTTATGAACCATGTCTCTTTTTTTAATGTTAGATATCAAAAGAAGGTTTTTTTTAAATTTTATAGTTGAGTAATTTAAAGCTAGACAATCATAGGGAACCTGGATGTAGTAGACGTCCGTTTCATCCTAGTATGAGACATTAACACAAGTGGATGTCAATTCACTGGTCTACAGGTTAAGTATTCACTCGCGAGACCGATAGGTTGTCGGTTAAAATCTGTTATAAACTGTAGGATACTTGTTATAACGCTAGAGTTTCTTGTTACAACAGTCCTTTCACTTTTTACACGCATATGGGATGTTAATTTACCTTAGACGAATATCTACACTAGATTTCCACCGAGAACTTCGACACAACTCAGATCAAGAACACGAGATTAGCTTGACTATAACGTCAATATATTTCCACACCAAAATCCGACATAACTCAACAACAAAAAACAGTTAATCAATAATAATCAGGATAGGGGAATATATAACACATAAAACACCTGTCACACTATCTACATGTCTGACTAAGCAAAAAAACCACTCATTATCATTGTCGTCCACACATGAAAATCTCATGAGAAGGATCATGGATGAGCACTGCTAAAGAGTCCCACAATAGGACGAAACAACCATCCAGTGCTTCTAGGTTTTCCATGGTGGTCTAGCATTTATTGACTCATGAATTCAACTAATGTTAGATAACTGAAGAGCATTGGTAGGAATTTTTCTAGATACAGGTTTCGTGCTCGTCGATGAGATAGTATCTATAGTTTATAAAGTATTGAAGATTAATATAGGTCTTGAAATCGCATTATTACTTGTCTCAGGCAAAGTTTTTACTACTCATTTACTAGCGCTTCGATTGGCTCTCTGTCAATGTTCAAAATGATTAATCAATAATCGATAGCTATTATAATGGGGCTTTCAGTGTAAATGCCTTGATATCTTGTGTAGCATGTTATGACATTGATCTGTAAGTATTTCTGAACTTAAACTTTCTTTCAACTGGCCCTTACTACCAAAGTTGATATACGATCTCGAGAGAGAACTAAGCGTCCTTGAAAGATTGGAACATGAGTTATCCAATATCAGAATTTACAACTCTATCTATGACACTGTGTACCCAGGAAGACAAACATACAATGTCAGCCTTCTTTATTTTGTAACTCCACCTGTAGCTCCTCCGGGGGCTACAGCCGGTCCCAAGCCCGGATAAAGGAGGAGGGTTGGGCATGGGGTTAGCGACCCCATCCCGTAGAAAACCAACTCGCTAAAAAAACGCTAACCAGAAAAAATTACTCAAACCAGATTCCAGCGGATGAAGATATCAGGAAGAAGTGCTGGAAGTGTATAGGACATACATTGAGGAAAGCACCTAACTGTGTCACAAGACAAGCCCTCACATGGAATCCTCAAGGCCAAAGGAAAAGAGGAAGACGAAAGAACACATTACGTCGAGAAATGGAGACAGACATGAGAAGAATGAACAAAAATTGGATAGAACTAGAAAGGAAGGTCCAGGACAGAGTGGGTTGGAGAATGCTAGTCGGCGGCCTATGTTCCACTGGGAGTAACAGGCGTAAGTAAGTAAGTAAATTCTTTGTTTTGTCAATGTTAATAATAATTAAAAAAACTTGATCACGATTACACCCTAACATAAAAAAATTAATCACTTTCATTTTAATCCTAATTTTTTTTTTAAATTTTATTTCTTCTCTTACGTAATCATTGTTACTAAGTAACTAATTAACCTATCAACTAACCTATTGACTAAATATACAATCTTCCATTTTATCAATCAATTAATTACCGATACACACATATTGTGTAAATCAAGAAATCTGTATTACAACTTTCATAGTTCTATTGTGCTTAAATAACTATTATTTAGGTAATAATTTCAATGGCCAATATACATTCTTTACTTCATTTATATACTACATATTATTCATTCTTGTATACAGATGTATTTATCTATATAGGTATATGTCAATAAACAAGTTGATAGAATTGTATCAGTCAAATAAACTCTTTTAATTTACTATAATAGGCCAAATTAGGTCAGTGATTTGAATCAGTGCCTATTATTCTTATTATTAAGACTTTTTATAACCTTTATGTAATCATAGAACACCAGCATGTTTTAACATTCAACAAAATTTATTCATTTACCGAAATGATATGGATTGGTTACAAGTGATGAAATAGATTTTTATTGGAATTTCTATGATATAAAAGATTATTATTTAATATTAGAAAGGGGTTTTTGTGGATATTATAGTAATTAAATAGTTGAGATCATGAGTTATTTGAAGCTAGAACACTGTGGAAAATCTGACAGCGTATTTTTGAGGAGTCCCATAATAGGACGAAACGGCCATCTAGTGATATCAGGTTTCTCATGTTGGTCTAGTTTCAATTGACACATAATCTCAAATATTGAAATTAATTTAATATTCACAAGAACCCCTTCTGATATTAATCAACATATAGTCATTAGTAACTGTCTTGAAGAGGTATTTCCTGGAGTTCTAGTGAAAAGCAGTGACCAGCGGAGTTCAACCGAATCTGTTGTGAGATAGTAACACACTGAAGACAATGGTGGATGTGTCGCTCAATTTCTTGAATTAGTTGAAGTTAGACATTAACACCGTTGGATGCCATTCGGCTCAGTAGTTTAAAGTTTAAGCGTTCTCGCGCGAGACTGATAGGTCTTGGGTTCAAATCCCTCGAGACGGGATCGTTGATGCGTGCTACTAAGACGAAACGGTCGTCCAGTGCTTTCAGGTTTTCCATGTTGGCCTAGCTTCAATTAACTCATGATCTCAACTATTAGATTATTATTAATTTTCAAGTGTTCGAATCCAAACGTTGTTGATGTTAAAAAATTCAACTTTGATCAGTTTCTTTTGGTATATGTAATATAAAATATCTACAACAAAAAGTTTAGAAGTTTTGTGGGGATTATTAGGTTTTCATTGATGAGATTATGGAGTGAGTGAATAACGTATCAAGATTCGAGGCAATCCCTAGTAGATTAGTAAATGTACACTCTTGCCAAGTCCTATACTGAACCAAAACGACTATCCTGGTACTTTCTATTTTTCAATGCTTATCTAACTAAGATCAATCCATGATATAAACTACTTATAATAAAGAATAAATTTTCTTATCAGATTAACATTTGTAACATACATCTGTATCAAATTAATGGTGATTCATTTCTATATTCTACTAGTTTAGAACAAAAATACTATTTAATGAACATATGTATATCATTGAAAGTGGTTAAATTAACAACAAAAAGAAAGATACCCTTGAATATGATCAATAACACAGTGTAACGTATATATCATGATGGTCAGTATGTTTGTTTGAACGTTGGTGAAATGTTTTTTCTTCCCCTAAAATTCTTTCATTGCATTAAAATAAATGTTTTCAGAAGGGGATTTTGTGGAGATTTTAATAATTTTATATAGTTGAGATCATGAGTCAATTGAAGCTAGACCACCATGGAGCCAGTCACTAGTAAGCATATGATCATTATCAGAAGAGGGTTTTGTGGAGCAGATAGAGGCAGGTATCTACCTTAGTACAATGGAAATTGGTCGCGAGATTTCGTGGATTGGTTGAGGTTAAACATAAACACCGTTGGATGCCGGCCGACTAAGTGGTATGTTGGTCAAGTGCGCTGGTGCGAGACTGGTATGTCCTGGGTTCGAATCTCACGAGGCGGGATCGTGGATGCGCGCTGCTGAGGAGTTCCATAATAGGACAAAATGGCCGTCCAGTGCTTCCAGGTTTTCCATAGTGGTCTAACTTCAACTGACTCATGATCTCAACTATATAAAATAAATGTTTGTTTAGTTTTTAAATCAAAGGTTATTCATTCATTAAATGATTTTTCAATAAGAACGATTTAAGGCATTAAAGATTCACATATAACAATCATAGTAATTAGCAGTAGTAGTAGTTAAGTAATTTACACTTTTAGATTTATTAAGCATATTAGCTCTACTTCGAAATCTTTATATTTGGTTTTGCAATTATTCTATTAATATGCCTTTTCCAAATTCACCCAACAACAGTGGTAACTAAAAAAATGTCAATTCCGGTGATAATTTTTTCCAGAGAGTTTATAAACAAAAGAATTCACTTGTGTTTAGAATAATATCATTTATTTATTTATTTAAACACATAAATATTGGTACAAAGGGGCATCAGATATATATGCGCTACACAAATCTCATTTGATTTGTGTGAGGGATGTGATACTGCCCAGGTGTCCAAACCAAAACAGGTGGTTTTCTTTGGGGGTCAAACCCGGAGCCTTAGAACTAAAAGTCTGATCCACAAGGTAGTGGAGCATCGTAAGGAGATGCAGTCACATGGTAGCCGATGACCAACGATTGATTCATAAGCCATTTGTTCCCTCAGGATACTGGAGACCATGTGCACCGTTGGTTTGGAATGAGGGCTTTCCAACTCCCCTAGGTGGACTAGCCGTGTCCACCAACCCGGTTACAGCGCTAGACATTCGCTTTTCGTCCTTTCAATTTCGTAAACAACACTCCTTCCACGAGAAGGCAGTGAGTAGGACTTTCCTGGTAGAGGCTATATACACGTGGTGATGTGAGAGCATTTCGAGAGGGAGAGCGAACCCTCCCCACTCTCGGCCGTACCAGGGCATTTGGGGCAGAATAACATCAAGAGATTAATAAAAGTTCAGGTTTATACAGTGGTATAGTTAGATTGAGTTTGAAGTTTATTCTAGTATTTGAAGGATATGCTTTTTTTATTTCAGTTGTTTTTCAGGGCATAAGGAATGTGTGAATATCTTATAGCCTGAGGTTTGTACATTTCTATGATTATTGGTTTCATCTTGAAAGCATTTCGACTTCACTGACTAACGTTTGTTAAACTTTCGTGCAGAACTATATTATATAACGTGATTTTCAGCTGTTTGCAACTCATGAGAGGCCATGAAGTAGAATGAATTCATTTTACCCCGTAAACCTTGTTGTTCTTAGTGTTCGTTCTAGTTTTCATAGTAATAGCATAATTTCAGATTGACCTCATTTTATGGTTTCAGAAATTTATGAATGACCTTGTCATAGAGTTGTTCTACGTCCCGCAAGATACATCTCCAACCGAGTATGCAAGTGAAAATAATGGAAAAATGACTAGAAATCTGTAATTGATGAACCAAATAAAGTATACACAAATCGTCGGTATCTATGCATCTGTAATTCTGATCCAAAAATGTATCTCGGTTACGCTTCCTGATCTGTCGTTTGAACTTGCAATGGTATAACGACGTAGCTACGTGATTTACTTAGACTCGCTTAGCCTATACAGTTATAACCTTTGAACAGCTCCCATATCTACCATTTTCGTTGAATACGCTTTGAGTACTGAATAGTTCTGATCTTCATCTTGAACAAAACCTATGATCAGAAGATACAGCAATATAAAAGAACATCATGATGAGGTTGATGAACAAATACGAAAAGTGCACTAATGATATGACTAACAATGCCTGAAAAGAAAGGCATCGCTAATCAACTGCAGCGTCATGCCTAATTCTTAGTGTTGATCGAATGCTATAGATGCAGTTTGTGTATTATGGTCCCAAAGTCTCAAGTGACTTGACAATATGGTGCAGGTTATGCGATGAATAACACTCATTTACGATGTACAGATTCATGTACTTGACTTCAAATCAAAATCTAAGTACGAGAACTAATGATACTGTTTTGTCGCTTAAACCGAAGTAAGTAGAGCATGGTTCGAACGTGAGAGTGGGTGGTTGTAAGTTGAACGCCTTGATCGTTGATACATCGCTCCTTTTGTATTGACAGTAAATAACTGATATTTGTTAACAACATAAAAAAAGATTAAAGAGGAAACACATTAACTGTCAGTTATATATTTCTTGAGTATATTTCATGTATATATATATATTCCTGAATAACTCAAAACCACAATTAAGTCAATCAGGAGAAAAAGGCAGAAGGGATCAAAAACGTAATATAACAAGAACAAACTCAAAGAAGAAGAAGAAGAACGAAACAACTAGTTATTCTTTGCGTTGTCATAAATATAAAAAAATGTTGGCAAATGTAAATAAACATGTGAAATAAAAGATACACACACAAGACATGGGATAAATACAAATGTTTCTTTCATTTTTTTGTATAGAATTCTATTAATAAGTAAGAACAAGGAATGACAATGAAGTCAAACAAAAGGAGAAAAGGAGAGATAAGTACACACAAAACAAAGCCATGTATACATTTGACTACAAAAGTCAATCGAAAAGAAAGAAGAAAAACAAATCAAATAACATAAATAGTGAAATCGGATTAATCACAGACCTGCTATTACTGCACATTTACTGGTGTAACTTGGATAATGAAAATAGGTTTAACAATCACAGAAAAAGTTCAACTCGAAGATTTTTTTTCTAAGAAAAAAACGAGTTAACTTCTAATGGAACCATTATTATCGTTGACATTGTCTCCACTATTATTTCTTTCTTTTTTGGTAGATACAAGCTAGTGATGAGAAAAACAAGATGCATTAGAGAATTTTATAAACTAAGAAACAAAAAGAAGAACAGAAAGATTTAGCTAAACACACTAATCAAACATAGAAGTATGTCAATAGGTAAATAACATTCATTAATATCACTGTTAACTTATTATTTTCAAGATAAACTACTAACAATTTTGTAAGTAGTATGCAAAATAAATGATAAAAAAAGTGTGATGGGTGGGGGGGATAGGTCTGTTAATTTGTTGATTCGATAAAATATAGGAATTCACGCCTATCAAGAATGAAGAGACAAATAATTACAGTTAAAAGATGTTGAAACAAATGAACAAACAAGTTTTTTCTTCTTCTTCAACATAAATGAATCATTCATAAATCAGATAATTGTACATCACCTACATTTTTATACTCTACATGAATAGATGTGGTTATAGTGTGTATAAATTAGTGATGATTGTGATGATAATAATAATAATGCATAAGAGGAATGTATAATTTCCAATTATAAATTGTGTAATTCATAATAACAATTATAATGATCATAATAACAGAAAATCAACAGGATACATACTCTCTCTCACTCTCTATTTCTAGTTCCCAATTTTATTCTGATAACAAGGAATGCAGGAGTATTGTGTGTGTATGTGTATGTGTGCAATGATGTCAGATTCTCTGATTTATCAACTTGCTTTTTCTTTTAAAAGCAAATGTCTGATATTAACTGTAATGCGCTTGATTATTGTAATCATTATTATAACAACAATAACAAACGTAATAATGATAACATAATGGTAATGATAAACAATAAAAGAATCAGAAGTGAAAGAAGAAGCATAAACAAGTAAATGAAATAGATAAATAGATAAATATTTGTTTATTTGTTATTTTCATAATGCAATACGTCGTCTAATACCAATATTTGTAACCAAATGCAAAACACGAGATTCTGGCCAATCAATCCATACTTCTAAACGATCTGGTAGTGTAGATTGATTTTTATTCATGTCATTATTATTAATAAACTCATTACGTGATAATGATGAAGTGGAAGATGGAGGAGGAGGAGGAATTAATGGTGGTACAGGATGAATAGATAATGGTTTAACTTGTTGTCCACCCATACCAAAAAATCCAGTTGTATGTAGCTATTTAAAAAAAATGCAGTAAATAAAGAATTATGTATGAGTGAGTGAGAGATATTCGTCGGCTAATATAAAGGATGAGTTTAGTGTTCAACAATTCCTTTCGTTCTACTTAAAAAATTATCTTCTTTAAAGAGAGAGGATATTCGGAGGTTACTGGCATTTTATCACAGGGACCAATGATCAAGAAATTCCTAGGTTAGGAATAGGGTAGTAGGAAAGGATGGCAATTCCATTGATGAAGCAGTGAATTTCTACAAAATGAGATGATTAAGATATATATTACGTACGTTCATTCATTGATAACCTCGACGGGCGATTATGGCTGGTGTACAAGTAGGCTGGAAGAAAGTCAGGGGCAGCCACACCAACACATGGAATCATTCCACAAGAATACCAGCTATTGGACTGAGCCATTTAAGTAAGTGAATACTTCCTGGTTGTCATTCACGTTGTTATCGTAATTAATGTTTAGAGACTTTTGGGTAACATGGTTCAAAATTGTTTGCAATGACACAAGTGTATTTACTCTTTGTCTTTCTTAGATTCTACATTTCTAAATTTCCCATAAATCTTTTTGTATTCCACTTGTTTATAATTTCAAGGATCATATATTCAACCACTAATATCTTTACTCCCTCTACTTTCCTGACATTCATACAGACAATTTTCTCTCGTTGTTCTAATAAACTATGGCAACTTCAACTGATGTACATATATGACAGGTCTTACTTTATGTTTGATAGACTGATACGTTTTAACTAGGTAATTATTATACACTTGAGGACTATGGTATTCTCCTATACAACTCTTATTGTTAACTTTCATTTCACTCAATGTTCGAGAATTCAACAATATCACTCGGAAAAGTCTCTACAAGGTCAGAAAACATCAGCAAATGTTTTATTCAGTCAGTATTTAATTCAAACATTAAAAATACAGAAAAATCAAGAACCCCATGTCATATTTCAATTAGATGGTTAACTATACTGTTACTATGTTCAGTGTCTCCAGAAAGTTCTATAACATCAAGGTTATGTGAAACTTTAGAAATACACTCGATTTTTATACATAATAAAAACTAACCTTAAACTAAAGTGCTTACTTACATTTCACACCTTTTCCCCACTGTTCAAACTGAAGTGCAGAAATAGTCAATGATTATAGGAAACATCTATGAAGCCAGTAATAAGTGTTCAAATCGTAGACTTATCAGTAGTTAACTGATGTTATTTGTTTCACCGTTTCTCAATTATTGTTAATTATCCACCCACTATATTGTTTTGTGTCAGTTATGTACAAACCGTTATTTCTTATTTATAATGTATTTTAGTAATATAACTGATGTATATAATCCAATGACTTGTTAGAGATAATGCACGCTATGTCAAGGCATGTTGAGGATGCTAAATCCCCAGAACTCACTTGGTAAGTGACTTATTTTTGTAATTTTATTTTGAAAATTTGAATTTCTTTGTTTTCGCGCCAAAAGTGCTCAATTCACCGTCGAATCATATTTCCCACTTGGAAAATTTTTTAAAACGCTATTGGTCCGTTGTATCTTTTAGTGTGCTATTTTGTAATGCTTCCCAAGGACAATTTTATGCTGTATATATACGTTTGATTTCTACCTATTGTGATTGCTGTGCTTCTAGTTGCTTACGGAATATATCTTCCCTAGTTCCAACTTGGACTTCTTACTCTAGTTAGCTGGGTCTGGGAAGCGTCAGAATAGCTAGCTTATTAGTCTTTGGTTACAAGTCTTTGTTCCGTTCGCTGACTAAGTGAATTCGAAACCGCTTCAGACATAACAAGGCAATTATCGATTTTTAAGTAAGATAGATGTAGATTCATAGTTTTTTTAATTATCGCATCAGTGCATACTCAAAAACACTAAAGACAGGGAAAAGAACAAAAGTTTTATATTGACGACGATGTCTTTGAACAATGTAGTTGGAACTCAGTAGTAGACATCTCCAACTTCAAATAATTAACTATGAAATATTCTCTGCTTTTATAAAACGGTATTACAACTAACAATGATACTCATTATAGAATTTGTTTCAAAATTTCATTAGATTTCAGGCAGAAATGTGAAAAAAAATCATTGAAAAGAAGCCAGAAACAATAAGATGAAACAAAAAAAATTACCTGCCATATACGTAGTGTACTTTCAGCCAATGAATAAGTTGCTACTTGTCGACCATCAAAATTAAAACAAATAGCAGTGACAGGACCTTTATGCCCCATTGTTACCTAAATGTTCAATGATAATAATATAATAAGCTTAGTAATCTATACAAGTAACACCTTTTTTTGTTTCACAAAAGAAAAAGCGTGTGAGGTTATCCATTATCCTTCCCAATGTTCAATAAATGTGTCGTATCCAACATTTTCGTCGATTTTTCCGCTCATTGAGTTGGCGAGTATTGTTTAAAAATGTCATTCTTACTTAAGATTTAAATTTTAAGCCCAAATTCTCACCCGACGTTTGTTTAGTAGCTAACACATTGAGATATGCTACATTGATATGTTCACAGTAGACAGATATAGATACCCTTAGATGTTCGGAATGAAAGTACAGTGAAAATCACATTCTTATAAACAACACCCATCCAGTACATGAACAAAGGATAGTCCGAAATTGGTTATAACCACATACATTAAAAACTGAAAAGCGGCTAGACAAATCTTGCACGAAAAACCACTATGTACAACATCATATAAAGAATTAATTATGATCCTGACATAAATGAGAGGATTTAAATTGCTAATATACGAATCAATAAACGTATGATTGTTACCCATATGTTTAACTTAATGAAGGGATATCACACAAGTTAAAACCTCACTGTAGTGAACAAAACACCGGTTGGAACAACCGAATGTATTTAAGCACAAATTACAGACTATTTCACTAAATACTGTTAACCATACAGCAAACAGTTAATATGCAAAATAACAAACAATTGTCTCAATCTTCACTGTTCCTTCTGTAAATATCAGTTCATCTTCTCTAATTCCATTGTTCATGCATTTTCCTACCAATTGCGCTTCATTTTAGTTCTTTCCTTATCGGTCTTCTGCCAAAATACATTCTATCTCCAACAATCACCACATACTACTTATATGGATATAAGTAGACCATACTACATCACCAATAACTATGATAAGTCAATACTTGAGAAAAATATAACTCCTTATATACAATTCATAGTAATAGATAACTACAATGGAAAAGAAATGAAATAATTTATGCGGATTGGTTCAAAAACTATCCAATAAGGTTGTTCCGATCATTATGTAAGAAGAATGAATCAAAATGTTCTTCAGTAGAAAAAATTTCTTTCTACTGTAAAGTGTTCATTCCTACTTTAATCACTTTTTTATCAGTTCTGTAGAATTGTTTGTTAATTCCAACACTATTAAAACTTACCGCAGTGAATACTTTCAGTTGGAAGTCATAAACAAACTCTACAAAACTTGAATATTAACTGATTTTTATCATTATTACCTCATGAAATGAAATTATACGAATATCAGCATGACTCTAACAAAACTTACGAAATATCGTCCAATTTTAAAATCATAAAATGTTAAAGAACCATTAACACCGCCTGTACATGCTTTTTGTAAACGTGTATGACTTGAATATGCATGGAAACTAAAATAGAAAAGAAAGTGAGAAAAAGTAGAGAGAGAGAAAAATAAACAATAACACATCAATGTGGTGTCAGCTACTTATGTCGACAGACATAAGTAGTATATCACATCAATCAGAAGTGGAATGCTTGACAGAAGAAGATTGAGAAGGTCGAATTGAAGAGAATAGGAATGTAAACAGAGAGTAATTTCAATAAAATCAGAAAGGAAGGAACGATGAAGTTTGTAGGAGATAATTGGTGGAAGATGTGCATATGAAGTATTTAATGTATGGTCTTCATAATTTACAAAGACACTGTGATTTTGCACTAAACAATGAAATAGTCGTCTCCATGTGAGTGTTCGTTCACTACAATTATAATAATAAGAGTAAAACCGCGAAGCAATTGTTGACAAAACACACTCAAAGGAACGCAGATTTCAATTTCGGCAAAGTAAAGTTACACAGATCAGGTGAATGCTTTAAATACGTTACATTTACTGAAGTAGATAGACCAATTCAAAATCTTTTATTTTCTCTCCGGACAACACTAACGTCTACTTCATGTAGAAGTAGATTTTTAAAAAATATTCTATAAGCGGTAAACTATTTTATTCTAATAGCATTGAGCACGATTGGTGATTCTTAGTAGGTTTTACTGGCTTAATTTATTCGTGTATGCATCGACTTTACTTACATGAACCACTAAAAACCCCGAAGTACTAGATAACTGTTTCATCCTAGTCTAACAATATTCAGCAGTGTGTATTTGCAACTGAATGAATTTATGGAACAAAAAGTATGAGATAGTATAGAAATCCAAGATCTAAGAACAAACAAATAGTGTATGAATCTGAGCCAATGTGACTGATTTTGTACAATATCATGCAACATCTGTAACCATTGGTCATAATAATTGTAGTTGATTATGAAAAATCCCTGTTTTCATGCTGTAAAAACCTGTAAACAATAACTCAATATGAGGTTTAAATCAAAGCCCAGGACAATCAACAAGCCAGCTTTAGATCATTCATCCAAGATCTCATAATAATCCACATTTTATAGTTCATTCAGCAACGATAATGACTAAGGTGATTGGAGGTAACCAGTAAGAAACCCTCTTTGTAACATTGAGGGAACAGAGGTCCTCTGTTAATGACTGTGATATCCTAACCAAAAATCAAGTTCAACCAAGTGATTAACGAGCTGTTTTCTTACGAAATTAATCTGTATCACATCTCATTGTTGTACCACTAACAGAACCCTGATATAGTGCAAAATAAATTGCTAAATACGTTGTCGGTGATAAAATAAATCGCCGATTCTATAAACAGTAACTCAATTTTTCACAATAATTGAAGAAAGAAATTATTATTTTCCAAACGATTCAACAATTTAGCACTTACGGTGTTAGCGCAGGAAATATATAATCTAGTCCACGTTCTTTTAAACGTGTACGATCAGAACAAGCTAAGATCACTTCAACAACTTCCGGTAATACATCCTTAATATCATTTGGTCGTCGAATACAAAGTTGTTCAAATAAACGTAATACTTCTTCGCGAGCTTTAAACATTGGCGGACATTGTTGATTAGACAACACTGAAGAGTCTGTACCTACATTAAGAGAAAACATTGCAATAAATTTATGTGAATTGTCAAAAATTTGGAAGCTTGCACTTTATAATCAGTACAGTAAGTCATTTACCAGATGCAAATTCGTGTACTTGGCTTTGAGTTACGCACTAATTATGAGGAGTTAGTGATACTATCCGATAGCTCAAACCGGAGTAACTGGAGAGTACAAAGTATTTCAACAAGTCCCCTTTTCATTTTGCTTGATCGATCCTGAAAATAAAGATTGAAATCTTGATACTGGGTAATCATCTTGTAAATCATTTAATCATGATTCTTGAATTGTGATTACACCAAAATTACGACACATGTTTAAACTTAGTACGAATCAAAGATCAAGAATCGACATCTGATTAATGTTTATTCCTTTCGATACATAATGCTAACTACTGTGGTGTCTTTGATTGTAGTTTTTTGAACCATATACAGTAAAAGGTCACTCATTGAGTTTACCTTAGTATTGGTTTTTTTTTTAAGCTAAGTGGTAAAGTGACGTGAGCTTGACAAGAAAGCTAAAAGCTTTTGGTTTGATACCTGATAGAGGGTGGTTTGTAGGTACACACTGATGAGAAACTCTACGAAAATGGATAAAACAGCTATTTAGTGTTTTTTGTGACCTACGCTATATTTGGGGCTTAGCAACTGGATGTACCTAGATTCACTGCAAGCCACTTTTCATCTATTTTATAAAATTATCAACTGTTTGTATTAGTTCAAATTCAATGCAATCGGCCAATCAGTCAGTCCAAAGCGACGCGGAATCTGGGACATTTGTACATTGGTTCAAATTGCCACAACCAAATGGCACATCGAGAAAACATTTTCATGGAAAATCAAAAAGTAGTAAAGTTACCAACAGCATTGATGTTTAATTTTCCCAAAAACAAATGATCTAATGTGTATTTACAAGATCATTATCTAGATTTTTCAGACGATTACAAACCAAAAAATTTCGTTTCGAAAAGCTATTCAAGTACATGACAGTCATACGGAATAAAAAATTGTTAGATAAGTGAGAGTCAAAATAAGCAAACAGATTTACCTCCATATCCAGTGGTAGCAGATCGATTTGAATTTGTTCCAGTATTACTACCACTGACACCAGCATTAGAGCTGAAGACAGGTGTAGCTACAATTGGATTAGTCATCATAACTACCATGTTCGATGAAGCAGTTGAAGATTGAAACTCATTTCCAATTGTTATTGAATCACGACGTGACATAGTGACTAGATGATGATTATCAGAATCTTTTGAGAGCGATTTTGTTAAACTCCATGATGATTGAATATGATTTGAATTCGACGGAGATGATGTTGAAATTGATGATCGACCAGAGTTAGATGTTATTGCTGAAGCGGCTGCATTGATTTGAGCACCAAATCGTCGAACTTCAAGTGATAATGCCAGAGTAATCAATTTCGGTCGTGCAAATCCAATAGCCCATAAAGCTTCACGCGCTGTACGTGCTAAATCAACACGATCTGAGATAAGTTGACAGGACTTATTACTTCACAATAAAAACAAAAATAGACCAAAATTAAAATACAATTAACGTTTAATGATAAGTTTAGTATAAAAATTATATAACAATAATACTATGAAAAGTGATGACCACTGTCGACCAGGATAGAAAGAGAATGTACTTGTAAGAGTAACTATTAAAAAATTTACATTGTTTACATTAGAACAACACATATATAAACAAACAAGCATTTAAAAGAAGATATTGGTCAAGGCTTACTTAAATACAGAGTATTATTCATAAACCAGAACAATCAGAGTATTTGGATCGTATACCATCACGTTTTCCCTAGTAGGTTTTAAGCTCATCTCCTACTTATAGCAGAAAAAACTGCAATCAATCCACGATATTAAGCGGCCATCTTCGGTAAGTAACTGCCTCATACTCAACGAGAAAGTGTGTAGATTTCTTCTTGAGCAAAAACGCACATTGTAAAGTAATGAGCCCGACACCTTAACTGTGTACTTGTAAGCATAAATAACTACATATATCATTATAAAATACTTTCATGCTACTTAGAAAATATCAGTAGCACCAAATTAAATAACACAAAATCCCATGTATCTATAAATTTACGAGACAAGTGGGTCAGAATAGCGCATCACAAAGTAGTTACATCATCTCTTGACAAGTCACAATGTTTATCGTAAAAAACACTAATTATTTCGAGAAATCCATGGAATTACTTACCTTGATAACAACATTTCAGCATCTGCAGCTAACAGGAGTAAAACATTGATCACATGCCCAACATCAACATACGGTTCCCAGACAGGAAAACCACGACCTAATAAATCAATTGCAGCTCGTCTCAATGTACTGTTCATATTCGATGTTAATAATGTGATCAAGGCATTGGCTGCATGTACAGGTAATACTTCGGAACGACTGCCAACAATTTGCTCATGGAATTTATTCCAATCAATTTCAGGATTATTAATGTCAGTAGGCAATAAAACTGGATAGCCTGGAAGATAGTATTACAAAGAAAAAGAAAGAATAAATCGAATAGAAAAAATGGTAATAATGTGTTCAAAATTTCATCACTCTGTGCTGATATGGTGTAATTAGTTTAACCTATATGGATTAATGTCAAGATTCCAAACTATCTAACAAGGTAAGTATACGATAAATCAATAAATGAATACAAGACTTTTAGACAGTTTTTGGTCCACACTGATATCACTTAGAGAGTCATTGAAAATCAAGTAGAACGGGATAGTTGCCTAATCTAGAAGTATGGAGATTTAAGTCTCTGGTTTCTCGCTCAATAGTCTAGAAGTAAATTGTACACCGTGATACATATAAGTGGTCCGTGGTTTGATTCGATATGGAATAGTAGTGAACGTGTACCGCGACTGAGCCCAAAGTCGGATCAAAAATAGCATTTCAGTTGTTTATATTCATTATATTCCTATATAATGTTTGCTTAAATCTTCCCATTGATCTTAAGGACTGCAAATAATCAGCCTCTTTTGAAATATGTGGATCCTGTGTGGCTTACCTCGATATTGCCGTTAAGTCACAAGCATTTTAGACAGAGTTGAATGGTAGCTTACAGTGAAATCCAGGACTCGTATGTGTACTATTTGGAACTCGTCAGTTGGGTGTACCTACAACCGAATGTTGATGATCGAAACAACTGAGTGAACATCAACTCTAGTATGCAGGTATATCGAGATAACGGGTCGCGAATAGGACGAAAAGCACGTCTTGAATTCAGCTCTGCTTAAACCATAATATTCCAAGTTTCAATGAAGAATTATTTGAAGTTGAAGTCATGAGTCAATTGAAGCTAGACCACCATCGAAAACCTGGAAGCACTGGATGGCCGTTTCGTCCTATCATGGGACTCCTCAGCAGTGCGCACCCACGATCCCGCAGTCGCGAGATTCGAACCCAGGACCTACCAGTTACGAGCCAGAGCCCTTAACCGATAGACCACAACTTTAAAATACACTGAAATCTCCACAAATCCCCTTCTAATTATTTGAAGATCATATTGAAGCGTTATAAACGAATGTAAAATGTGTTTATTAATCAATATAAGTGCATCAAATGCGTTTACTGAGTAGTCGAGCCGTGTTTTTACAAAATTGGATGATCATTGAGTATCAACCAATGTTATGGCTGTTTACTTTAGATTATTGTTGGAATTATATCGACTAAATTTCAATATAGTTACTAGACTATGCGATTCAGCATTGTGCGCTTTTTAGACACCCGGAGATAATTGGTAAGAAGGTGTAGGAGTAAATTTTCTGTTACTCGACACGTCAGATTAAGATGTACCTGAAATCCAGAGGGAATCAATACTCCATCACCAATACCACATCATTGCATAATGTCGTAGTTAAAGACGTTATCAAGAAACCTAGGGTTCATGGTTCTTTCCCAGATACTCAAAGTCCCTTAATATTAAACCATAGATGTTTTCTTTCATTTTTCTCTTTCGAATTCATATCTTGGGTAATTGAAATGCTTATTACTCACATTTATGCATGGTTTCTTCTTTTACACTAATTCGAAAACAACCCACCTACAGGCTAATTGCAAACCTTTCATTCTGAATCAAGTAGCGGATTGAGTCCATGTATAAAAAGCGCATATATCAGGATCAGAATCCGACAACCGTCCAAAATAACTTAAGTTGCAAGTACGCATAAGCTACTCTGACAGCTCTCAAAGTGAGTTTACAGTGGGAACTGCATTGAAACACTTGATTTTTAAATGAAAATACATCGTTTTATCAACCGATGTTAAAACAGCTAGATATTTTGCTCACATTAAGTGTTTATTCAGTTAAAGCAGTGTCTCAAATAATTAAAATCAAAATTTATTCACAACCGATCAAAATAATCACATAGTACATCACGAAAAGCTAATCAAAGTTTGGATATATAAGAAATCTTGTTAGGAAGACTACAGGTTATCTAATGTTTTTAAATAAATGCTAGTTTCTTTCGGTTAGTGATAAATAGGAGTACGGTTCTTCTAGTTCGCTTACCCTAAAGAACTGCAACCGATTGCCATCACTTTTAGTTCTTTTTGTGTGCCAAGGCCATATTTTGTTGCTATATACACAGAATTATTCTACCTCAATTTCGTCTTTATTTAATGTCAGGCTCTTTCTGCACTCTTACCTTTATATTTATATTCTATTGTTTTAGGATTATTGTTGGTGTTCCGTGTGTGTCAGTGGTAACACTATCGAGTTTGCATCAGTTCCTGATAGTATTAAGAGAATCTCAGTCATTCGTCATTAGCAAATATAATTCATAATCACCAAACTTGTTCGGTTCCGAAACTATCAGTATGTAATCATTTTCTTTTGTTACATCCCAGCTACACTTATTTCTCAGTATTTTCGGACACTACTTTACTCGACAAGTCCCCATATCAGAACACAGTTGAACAGGAACGTAATTATGTTTCGAATAATAAGGTTGGATGAAAGTAGGAATCACAACAAGAAAAACGTTAACATGTTCATGATTTTTAGATAAGAAGATTTGAGAATCTTCTCCAAGTTTCCGCTAGCGTTGATAATTTAAGAAATAGACGATTGGCGTGCCCCAACACAATTTTTTACGAAACATGTTTTAATCCAATTTATAATCCGCTAACACAGAAAATCCAACATTGTAAATATCAAATATATCTAAACGGAGAATTACATTGAGATACTTTTATGTGATCTAATCCAAAATACCAAAATCACTGTAAAGTTTCTAATTGAGTTAGAATAACAAAACACACCATATGAAAGGTCATACCAATCATTGATATGTAAATGTTACATTCTGCATGAAAGTTGTTTCTTTTTAGATAAAAATTGAGTACAAGTATATTCTGCAGTGACAACAAAACGCCACCTCAAGTTGTCAGAACACATCAACACAGAGAGAGAAAACTGTGTGCGACGACATAAGCAGTGGTTAAGCGCCAAACTGTGCGAATACCAAGGTAAGAAGTCCAATTTATAAACTTTTATTTTAAATAGAAAACAAAAACACACACAAAGTTCATACACATACCTCCATTAAACAATAAAGCTGATAAACACTGATAAGTGGATCTAGCAAGATAATTATTATCCAATCCGAAACCATCTTGTATCTCAGATGATTGATTACTTGAATATTGTGAGAATTTTTGCACAGATAATGGAACTTCTTCTGATTGATTAAATGGAACTTGCATTGCCGCTATTTTGGTCATTTCTGACTTTTCTCTATCATTGTTATCATCATTATCAGGTGCAGCGAAACATGGTGATGCCAAACCGCAATTAGAATAATTCATTACTTCATATGTTCGATTCTTAGTCATAACTAATGGCTGAGTGATCAAGTCACGTACAACAACAGCTGGATGACGTCGTTTAGTGGATGAACCAAAACGTACACCAATTACGCCCATTAGTATAATAGCTATAGCCTTGTAAATTACATTGAAAACAAACAAACAATAAGGTTTATAATTAGTTTAACCCCCTGTTATATGTAAACAATTAAAAATTTGGAAGAAAAAGAATACATTGAATAATTAAGACAAACACTACTACTAAGGTGTAACCATAGGCCGTAAAACTTCATTTGTAAAACATACTAGTTGAAATACCTACAGATAGGTAGATCAGTTACTACACAAGGAAACTAAATACGAAAATGTCTATAAACTCGACAAACAATTAGTAGCTCGTGTTCAAGAGGATGGATACCATTGGAAATCAATAGACAAAAGGAACAATGAACGAAATTTTAAAGGGATATCAAGCTTTGGAAATAGTAATTAAGAATACATGAACTGGTGAGTGTGTATTTGATCAAAATAGAATTTAATGAACCACTAATGTATCTATTAATAATATAACAAATACATTAATTCAAAAACAGTCTTGGTTTTTCAGCTATACGGTAAATAATTGGAATAGCAAAGAACAAAGTTCGATTCCGAATCTAACAATCACAGATATGCACTGTGAAGTATCTATGAAAACTCGACAGAAACAGGTTTCCAATAGTTGAGGACGATTCAACCGGTTAACAAATCTGTGACAAGAAATATCGGAAAATTATACTGATCTCTTTATAATTAACTACCATATAAACGAGGCAAGTACTTGATGGCAACTCGACAATAACTCATAGAAATAAAGAACAATTTCTTGCTGAGTGACCACGTTTTTTCATCTTGGATGGTATTTAATCTATTATATAACATAAACCACAAAATTCTATTGAAACACAATATATGTAGATGTGATTGGAGACACAATGATTCTATTTTCTAAGATCAGTGTAGTCGAGATTTACATATTCATTCCACAAAGAAATTATCCATTTAGATGAAGACAACAATTGTCCCAATAGTTTCACCAATCAGCTGTGCCATTGAAATAGTTGAAAATAGATTATTAAAAACAGAAATGAAGACAATAGCCGAATAAAACTGATGCATTGTATAACTCACTTAGACTAGGTGTTGGTGAATGAGTACAACAATTATTAATGTATTACGTAATCAACTGAATCACAGCTCAAGTACAATGAGGCATATATCAATTTAAAATCTTATACAACAAATCCAACAGTAACATATTCTATAACTAAATAAAACAACCAGACTACCGTAACAATAATAAAACCATAAAATTCAAAATGAGAGCCGAAACAAATCAGTAGATAAATACACACTACTGAAATAAACTTTAAGTAGTATTACTTAGATATTTTTCAACTAATCATCGAGTCGATCAATTAATGCGTTGCAAATCCAATTAAGATATTTAAACAGATTCAACTTTGAGACTATTTACCAAACTATTAAGAAAAAGGCGCACAATCGTATTTGCTTACGTACTCATTAATAGGATGGCAAGTTAAATGTGTTAAACATGTAAATTTAATTGGAATGGATTTTGTAGATTGTAGTGTTATTACCACCCAATACTACTATTTTTATCACTTGGAATCAATAAATCGATTAGAGAATATCAAAAAAAGTTAGGATAGATTGACTAAAGTTCAGCGTCACAATGAACTATATAGCACAGGTATACGCTAGAGAGAGAGATTATGGTGTGGTTTTTTGAGGTAGGTTGGTTAATAAGTAGGTGTAAATAAACAAGAACACACTATTCGATCAAACTTGATGAGCTATACAAATAGTTGTTATAGAATGAATGGATGAAATTTGTGAATACCAGTTCAAAATGTTGTAATGTAATGATTTATGAGAATAAGAAACCGATAAACACAATTATATGAAAAGCATAAAAACAAAATTTGACAATGAAAATGACTGTATATTTGAATTGTAGCTAGTAATGCAATTTAGGATGTCCATTTCAGCTTATTTGGGACTTTTTAGTTAATTATAACTGAATCCCAGTGTTGATGTTCAATATTCTACCTCAAACCCCGTGTCTACTCCTAAGTTCAGATGGTCATTTGTTCATGTAATAGGCATAATTTTTATTCGTAGTTTTGTATTGTCTTGTTATTAAATATATCAGGATATTATGAGTATGGTGACTTGTGGAGATTGTAGTATTTTCTCAGTTGGATTCACGGGTCGATGTACGCTAGAACACCATTGAAAATCTGGAAGCACTGAACGGCCATTTCGTTCTAGTATAGGACTCCTCATCAATGAGCGCCCACCATCCCACGAATATCAGTTGAATTGTTAGTTAAAATATAATGTCAATCAGTGTAATCTCTTCGATGGAGAGTGGATATAATTTCAAAAATGTATAACATTTGGTTCTTAAATCACGTAAAATTAACAATGAAAATACCTTTTTATAGTGCTCAAAACGTTTAAAATTTAAATGAAAAATTATTTTTTGTTTTCACAGTGTAAAAATAACTTACGCCTGTTACCCCTCGTTGAAGAGCATAGGCCACCCACCAGTATTCTCCATTCAAACCTGTCTTGGGCAATCCTTTCCAGTTCTTTTCAGTTAACATTCATCCTTTTCACATCTGCTTCTATTTCCCAGCGTAATGTGTTCTTTGGCCTTCCTCTTTTTCGCTTCCCTTTTGGATTCCAAGTTAGGGCTTGCCTCATGATGCAGTTTGGTGATTTCCTTAATGTATGTCCTATCCACTTCCAACGTCTTTTCCTAATTTCCTCTTCAACTGGAAGTTGGTTTGTCCTCTCCCATAAAACTCTGTTATTGATAGTATCCGGCCAGTGAATGTTGAGTATTTTGCACAGACAACTGTTTATAAATAGTTGTACCTTCTTGACGATGGATGTAGAATTCCCCACGTTTCAGCTCCGTACAGTAGGACTGTTTTGACGTTCGTATTGAAGATTCTCACTTTGAAGTTAGTTGACAGTTGTTTTAAGTTCTATATATTCTTCATACTTTCAAAATACAAGCGATTATTTCTTATTTTGAACGTTTGAACATCTTTTCACTTTCAGTATTAATGGTACAAATTTGTTTTACTATCAATCTTCAATTCATATTTCCGAAACTTTTTCAAAACAACTCATTTACTTTACAATCGTTTGGTCATTTTCAACAACTCACATCATGATCTGGCACATATATATCTAGTGCCCCCTTGTACCAATATTTATGTGTTCAAATAAATAAATAAATAAAAATACATCATGATCTGATCTTAGTTGTTAGACATTCTTTGAAAACCAGGATGTATTGAAAAGCAGTTTCATCCTAGTGTGCAATGCTTCAGTAGTGTGCACCCACGATCCAACAGTGGATTCAAACTAGAACCGTCAAGTCTCACTCCGAGTGCTAAACTATTTAAACCCCTGAGTTGGACGTGAAAATGTAAGACCCTGGTTGTAGGTGTACATTACTGAGGCATAGTATACTAGGATGACACAACTATTCAGTGATGCCTCGTTTTCAATAGTTGTTTAACTAAGATCAGTTAGTGATGCTAACCATATAAGAAAATTATAAAATTCAACAATCCACAAAAACACCCACATCTCCGATTCTCCCTTTTATCACTAATTTAGATCCATAATTGTGTGTAGAATCCGATAGGAATTCATAAATGAACAAAAAAGAGGGATATTCCTTATTCTTCTCATCTGTAATTGTTCAAAAGCCAATTGTGCATATGATTTCATGATTTTATAGTGCAAAAATAGGATAAACTGATAGGAGAACATAAACTATCAATCAGCTAGCCAATTAGAGCTGAATACACATAAGTGCACAGAGATGAACATGAAGGCACACAAACATACAAGCACAAAGAGATTGCAGGAGCACATAAAAGAGAAGAAAAGGAGCAATACACATGAAGTACACGCGCACGCACACACGCTCAAAAGCAGCATACCTGACACTTTTGTATATCTCTCTGTAAAAGATAGGCCTAATAAAATTAAATTCATGAAAATAGAAAATACTCACACGCATAACCTATGGAAAACTTACACAATAAGTATTAAAAAAAGGAGGGCGAAATGACGCATCACATGATGTGTAATGCAGAGACACTTAGATGACGTTATGCGATGAGAAAGTTAGAGATAATAGACAGAGAGTTAGGATTCTGAACTCCAATTATGACTGAATTGACCATGTTCAGTCAGGTATCCGTTTACAGATTTCTAATCATCTGGATGATACAATGTCCGTAAAACAAATTACATGTTTTTTTTAATATGAATTGTAACTCTATGAAAAAAAGTTACTCATTAATTGGACGAATGATATATACGCTTAGTACCTTCTCAGGAAGACACATAAAGTGGAATAAATACATGAAATATCCAATTTTACAGATGGACCATATGAACACTCATTATAAGTTAGATGGAATCCACATTCAAACAATATCACTTTATTAATTTAAGATGACTTGTAACTATGTGCAATTGTCCACTAGTGTGATGTAATTTATCGATTAATTATGCACATCATATTGCGTAATATTGAAGCTAAGTCTGAGAAAATCATATTGAAATAAATAAGCATAATTTAGTTCTTTAATCTACTTACAAACTATAAATTAACCTTGATTCTATACGTTGTGTTGTCTTGAAACAATTTTAGTGTAAAAATGTTATTTCACTTAAAATAATTTCAAATTATTGTACTGTTTATAGAGTTAAGATCATGAGTCAATTGAAGCTAGAACACCATGGAAAACCTGGAAGCACTGGACGGCCAACTCGTCCTATTGTGGGACTCTTCAGCAGTGCGCATCCACGATCCCGCACTCGCGAGATTCCAATCCAGGACCTACCAGTCTCACTCCAGAGCACTTAACCGATAGACCACTGAGCCGGCCGGCATCCAACGGTGTTGATGTCTAACTTCAACCAATTCACGAAATTGAGCAACCATTCACCAATTTCATCAGTCAGTTGATATCTCACAACAGACCTGGTTGAATTCCACTGGTTACTGCTTCTCACTAGAACTCCAGGAAATACCTCATGGAGCCAGTCACTAGTGAGCACATGATCGTTATCAGAAGGGGTTTTGTGGAGATTTTAGTAATTTTTTATTTATAGAGTTGAGATGATGAGCTTCAATTGATTCATGATCTCAACTCTATAAATAAGAAATTACTAAAATCTCCACAAAACCCCTTCTGATATTGTACTTTTTGTCACTTTTATGAATACTTGTAAAATAATTTGACTGACATGAATTAGAATCCAATGACAAGTTGCCACACATATGACCTATAGGTTGTAAATTAACCATTTCTGATCTGAATTGTATTAATTCGAGAAAGACCCAAAATTGAAGGATATATTCATCATAAGTTGATCTCAATTGTAGAACCATTGAAAATCAGGGAGTAGTGGATAGTTGCTTTTATCTTAGTATGAGATTGACTTCTCAGTGATGTGATTCCTAACTTTTAATGACAATACATCAACTGATATTAATAATCTGTGACAAATACAATTTACAAATGAAAAAAAAACTAGTCTCTACAAAACTCAGTTCAAAGAGAAAAAAGACTCAAAAATTATTCAAAACAATCAACAACATCGTACCACATAGATAGATGTTACTACCTTATTTTGGGAAGAACAGAAATGTATCTTACCTGAAGACGTGCATGTTCTCTAGGTGATATACGATAACCGTTTAATGTCATCCACCATGAACTATCCAATACTATAGACATATTAAGATTTGATGTTAAACTAGACAAACTGACAGATTCAGTTAGATTTGGTAATGAATCTGTTGAGAATTGTTGTTTACTTGGTGTACCTTGTTGTTTATCTGATATTAATTGTTGATTGACTTCATCATCAATAATATCATTAGTAGTAGTAGTAGTATTAGAGATTATAGTAGTACTACTCAACTGTACAAATGCATCTTTATTAGATAAATTCTTTAATTCATTGGATTTGTCATTTTTGTCTAAACCATTCATTGATGGCAAACTTTGCTTACGTACAATTTTTTCTTCTGTATGATTATTATGAGCTAAAATATCTATAATCTGATAACTAAAACGATTCGCGGAATCCAGTGAGTTTTGTTGAATTAATTGACGTTGTGATTGTTGTTGTTTTTGATTAGTAAGAGCGAATGGTGGAAGTAAAGCCGACCAATAAGTGACTAACAATTTTCGATCATCCAATGATAATTGATCAAGGCATGAAAGTAATAATGTTCGAGCAGCATAACGAATCTGTAGAGCACAAGAAAAAGATGATAAATGAAAGCAAATAAGAAAATGAATTGGATTTACCGACCAAAAAAAACCCACAAAATAAATGTTTAATAAAATGCATGGATGAAGACCATCTTACAAACTAAAATGTTAGATACTAAGTATCTGCACCTACGAGAGTTAGGAAACCTTGATTCCCAACTAGTGATGTGTATAGGTCTCCAAGTTTCTAAGGAAAAGAAATGGCTTATGAATCAATTTTTGACTATCAGCTACAATAGGATATCTCCTGAAATCGCTTTACTGTCTTGTAGATTATACTTTTAGATTAAAGGCTCGGAGAGTGATCTTCTAAGAAAGCCACCTGCTTCGGATTGAATTCCAAGCTATGCCAGATGGTCTCCTAAAAAGAACAGAGAGAGATAGGATATCTACTATACCATTGCTCCATCCTAATGAACATGTATATATCCGAAATACCACCGGATTTTACATTCAGAGCCCTAGGGTTTCGCAAATACCACGAAGCATTTGAATTATTCAATTGGAGTTCAATGGTCTACATTTTAGCCCCAGTCAAAATGAAGTTATCACACAATTCAATCAGTAACTGAATACTAAGTGATATCGTTTAAGTACAACAAAACCTGAAGATTTTTAGTTCGATCTTTTAAAACGTTATGGGTAAAGGATGTTTATAAGTTCCAAACTATGACAAAAAAATTGTGTAATGTCTCCCATTTTCAAATGTCCACCCAAATATGCTAAAATGTGATGTGCATTTATAAAATTTCCAGTGGATATTTAACTATGGGAATTGTGTAATTGGTATACAAAATGAGAAAGAAATACATGTAACTATCATTTTATTGCTCATACTCCAGACTGTATACTATTTTATGTCTTTTTTCAAGTGTTACGGCAGAATAAGGTATACAACTAACGTTGCTCGGACTTGTAGAAACTCGATAGTTGTAATGCAAAAAACGAAAGAAGCAGGGGAAGTGATTATTGGGTAAGAGTTAAAAATGTACACGAAAACATGGGTATTTATAATAATTAGTATCGGCTATAACATTATTATGATCCAGCCAGTCTGTAAGGAGGCAAGTTATGGAATTGTCCGATTATAGCATGCCACGCTGATATTCTAGGAGGCTCTATCAGGTTCTAACTGGACGGGTTTTCTTCGGTTCCTTTAGAGCCTATGGAGGTTTGGTCGTGCAATTTAGAGCTGTCCCAACAAAAAGGAATTGCTATAAATTAGGATTTTAGAGTTTCAAGAACGGATTTCCTAGTGGCAAAATGGGAGAAAATATTGTTGATATCCAACTGATACGTCTTACTGATTGAACGCTATATTCGGATCCCAAGCTGGTTTCGTAACCCCCAAGCTAGAACTACACAGCGACTTGAACACGAGAGAAAAGGCACAAAATATGCGGGAAGCACTTTACTCCAAAGGTTCATTTATGTACAGAAAATATAGGGTTTTTATAGTATTTTAAAAGTCCTTGGGTTTTACTGAAAATTCTAGAATACTACTAAACAAAGTAGCAGTGTAGTAATCAACCAATCAGAACCTCTACATGTGAATTTTCATTTTTGCGATATTTCTAGCAAAACTTCTAATCAAACGCTGATTGGATAAAATGCTTCTTAATGTTTTCCTGAGCTTGTCATATCTATTGCGAGTAATTTGCAGGATCATCCCAACACCAACGATGTGGTGTGGTTGAGTGATGGTTATTCACAACTTTGAATTATTGACTCAGACCCTTCAGGAAGAAGTTAATATGAGAAGACAAACACTTACCTCAGTAGAATGGGTTCTTCCTTATAATCAAATTACACGCTCATCTATAGAAACACTGAAGACATGATCAAAATTCACTCAGCAAATAAACGGTTATTAGTATGACGTTGTAGAAATAGTTCAATTTTAACGAGATCACCAGTCGAGGAGTCTCAATACTAAGACAAAATAGCCAACCAGTGCTTCCAGGTTTTTGATAGTCATTCAACCTAGACTAGTTTGTGATCTCAATAAAATTCGACAATTTCCACTACCTCATACTGAGAATTACCATGTGCTCACTAGCGATTAGCTTCGAGAGGGAATTCCTAGGGTTCTAGTGAGAAGTCATGACCAGTGGAGTTTAACCATGTCAGATGTGATGAAGTTTCCCACCGAAAACAATGGAAGACAGTCGTGTGGACTGATCGAAGTTAGACTTCTACACCATTTAATCCCGGTTTGGTAATCTTGAGATAAAGCATCCTCACTCAAGACCAAAGGTTCCGGGTTCGATTCCCCGCCATGAGGTCATGTATACGCACTACTGAACATTTCCACACCAAGACGAAATGGCTATCCAGTGCTTCCAGGTTTCCTATCATTGTCTAACTTAGATCAGTTCTTAATCTCAATAAAATAAACGACTGAACAAGATTATAGCCATTATAGATCATTAACTATCTTCAATATAATTAATCCCTGACCAATTATCAGGCTTAATTATTGTTTAATCATCATTTAAATTAAACAATTATAAAAACAATCATACTTACTGGTAAACAACGATCTTGCCATTTACGTGCAAATAAATTTAATTCAATTGGTGGTGGGATCGGTCGTAGTTTTTCATCACTATATGAACTATACTTGTTAGACAAAATTAAACCAATGAAATGTTCTAATAGAAATGCACCAAACTGTAACCAAATTATACGCCAATTACTTAGAATTGTTATATTTATATTACTATCAGATAAACATTTAGATGATGACGATGATAATGATAGTCCTGTCCCATTATCACCAAAGATTGTATGCGATAAACGTAGAAGATAATTCCAATTTAATGATGTCATTAATTCAGTTAAACTAACTCCAGATAGAATTAAATTTGTTGAAATAATTGAAGAAAGACAATATGGATGTGGTATTTGTTGAATAGATCCAGATTTTGATATAGTAGTTGATTTTGTACAATAACCTACAACACGAAAGTATACATGAGAATTCACTGACGTTGATGATGATTGGATTTTATGTGAGAAAACAATTATTAAACACCTTTTATTTCTGTTTAAATAATGCGCATTACTAAGCAGAGATGGATAGTTACTAAGCAGAGATGGGTAGTGGCTAGCAGTGGAATCCAGGATGCGCGTTTCGTCCTATTTGAGACTCGTCAGCTGGATGTACCTGGATCTCAGAGTTGATGTTCACTCTGGGACTCGAACCCAGTACCCTCACTTCAAACGCCATCGCGTTATCCACTCGGCCACTGAGTGAACATCAACTCTGAGATGCAGGTACA
>NC_031500.1:13617183-13701319 GCF_000237925.1 Schistosoma mansoni | reverse complement strand
CGTGGCTCACACCAGAAATTAGTGACTTCAAGCACTGAAGCCATGTTTTGATCTGTCTGCCCCTAACTCTCTTCCCACCATCTCCAATACTAGTCAGTATTGCGCGTCGTCGTAATCAGTTTCAGGCATACGTAACACGTGGCCCAACCATCTCAGTCGATAAAGATTTACTATCCCATCAACTGATTTACCATCATTCTCTCATAACCTACATCTAACCTCACTATTACTTACCCGGTGATCCCAGCAGATGCGAGCAATATTTCCAAGACATCTGTGGTCAAATACTAGTAACTTACGAGTATCTTCTACTCTTAATGGCCACGTTTCGCAGCCGTCAAGTAGAACAGGACGAAATGCTGCATAGTATACTCGTCCCAAAAATGAAAGACGGATATCTCGTCTTCGCCATAAGTGACGTAAGTTAGCAAAAGCCAAACGAGCCTTTTGAATCTGTGCTGAGATTTCGTCAGACACCAACCCATTAGGGCTGATCAGACTTCCAAGATAAGTCAAGTTGTCGACGCGTTCAACTACTTCACTTCTTACCATTAGTTCAGGTGTTGACGTAGGCCAGTCCTGGAGTAACAATTTACATTTAGAGGGGGAGAAACCCATTCCAAATATCCTGGCATTGTTACTTAGTGCTAACAGAAGACTCTGCATTTTGTCAGCGTCCTCATCAAACAGGACTATGTCATCTGCGTATTCTAAGTCGATAAGTGGACCTCCTGGAAGGAGATCAATTTCTGAAAATTCAGTCGACGAGAGCGTTATTTCGAGTAGTAGGTCTATGATGAAGTTAAACATTAAGGCTATATCGAGGCTATAAGCACAGTATGCACACATGCCAATTAGAGACTAACCAGTTGCAGTCCTAACACATCGATGGGAAGATTCAAACAAGCAAAACTTAATGAATGCGCATTACTGTTTTATAAATCTATTACAGAGGCTTAAAAACGTCTAGAACAGTCCTTTTATATCAATCTTGGCGGTTTGTAATTTATCAGTCATAATCAACTTAGAGAATGGTGTAAATGTACATTGATTCAAGTTTCCGCAATACATCGCCACAGTGCGATAAGATTATCAAGGTCTATGTCAAAGAAGTAGTAATGTGATGTTTGCAGCACTCAGAAGAGGAAGGCCTGTCAGCAGAAGATTGAATTGAAGAGCACAGGAAGGGAAGAGAAGAGCAATTGTAATAACAACAGAATTGGAAGAATTATGAAGTGTTTAAATGATAATGTATTTAATGTGTGATTTTCATATTTTACGAAAGCACTGTGTAATTTTGCATTAAACAATAAATTGGTTTTCTCTACTTCAGTTCTCGCTCAATATAGTAGCAGTATCAGTGACAGTAGAAAGATTAGAAATAAGGAATATGATTTGAGAAAAAGAAATGAATTAACGAAATAAAAATCAGGATCCTAAGGAAGACATAGAGTGGTTAATTAATTGTGAATGTGATATTTTGAGGAAACGCTGACTTTGTTATGACTCAAGACAACAATCGAAATCACGAACAATATTGACAGGTGGACTGTTACACGAATTTACACACTGACCAATAGATGACAATCAAGACCTCACTGTTTACTCGTCCTCAAACTCCTTCAAACTCAGTAACCAACCAAATGATGATAAGAAACAGATTAGTTCTCCACTGTACTCAATTCAATCGTCACTCAAAACCCATACAATTATATACTTGAAATGACAGACCAAACAACACACCTAATAAGGAATCATACTCTAAGCACAATCATACCATTGTGGTATGAGCTACCACTGCGAACAGACATAAGTAGTATAAAACAGGAATTGGAAGTGGAATGCTCACGAGCAAAAGATTGAAATAACGAGAAGAAGAAGAAGAAGAAGAAGAAGAAGAAGAAGAAGAAGAAGAAGAAGAAAAATAGAGAGTAGTCAGACCAACAACAGGATCGGAAAGTGGTGGAGTATGTAAAGGACAACTCAAAGAAGGCGTCCAAATAAATTATTTAATGTATGACTTTCGTATTTTATGAAGACATTGTGTAATTTTGCACATAACAATAACTTGGTTTACTGTACCTGAGTTTCCCTTTACTATACCATAAGTGGTAAAGGGCGCAGCAAATAGTATACAGTCAATTAACAATAATTAAAGAATAGCACAACGTACAACAGTAGTTAGTCAGTCCACCAAAAACTTACAATAAGGGGGATATAGAAATGTAACAACACTGTTATCTATTAATTATGCAATAAAGATATCAATGATAATAATAACGCGGAAAACAGCGTCAAGAGCTTCAACTTTCGCAATATTTGCTCTGTTATAACAGTTATGTCATCCAAAGTCTGCAACCAGTGATTGCATGGACCTCAACCAGGTAGTAAGCAACTGCCACCATGCCTTACTTGAATTATCAGTGATTTCATTGATCGATGCCACATTTCCGTTTGGCCTCCTCTACTTTTATATTAACTTAATGATATATAAACAAAAATTCTGTATTGTGGTAGGTGCATAGACTCCGATAGACTTTCATTGTTAAGATTTATTTTAACTAAACAACTGCAAGAAAGGCTATCTCTAGATACTATCATGTATTGTATTATAAAAAGCTCATAACTTATTTCCAAGATGTATACAGAAAACCTTAAACGGAAACATTGTAATTGTTTGAATACTTTCCTTCTAGTTCTATCCTAGGAAGGGACGAAAGATGACTACATTAGAATTCATGTGTCCAGTTAATAAAAGAAACATTTCATCAGCTTGTGAAGTAATTGACCAATATCAATGACTCTTCAGTTATTTGTTAAATCTAAATCAATGAACAACTAAGCTAATTTTTACTAATCTTTATTTGTATACAATTACAAGTTCCTGTGACAAATGACAATGACCTTTAGTGTCTAATCAGCCAATTAATCAATGTAGACTCGTTGAGAAAACGTCAGCTGATTATCATTTCATAAAAGTGAGAAACCATAACTTTTAGAAATAAAAATATTCCTGCTTCATTATATAAGATAATCGTTATTTGTTGAGATGGTTCAAAGATAATCCCTCAAAAAAGTTATGAGAAGACAGAGAAATATAAAGAAAACTGTTTAGCATATTAGGTGATTTTGGGGTTTTAGTGAGACACATGACAATTAGAGTACAACCGTGTCCAGTGTGAAGCAGCTATTCACTGTAGACAATGAAAAATGGTTGCACTATATCGTGAACTGATTGAAGTTGGACATATATACCAATGAATTTCGGCTGCAGTCTAGAGGTCAAGCGTTCACGCGTGAAACCAAAGATCAAGAGTTCCGTCCGATAAAGAGTTCTTCAATGTGTACTGCCGAATTCTCGAGGCAACTGATATTCCTAGATGGGTTCGAGCCCAGGCCACCCAGTTTCATAGTCTTAAACATCATCACTGAGCTGTCCGGGTCGCGAAAGCCCCCCTAACCCAATAGGACTGAGAAATTTACACCGACTGATCACCAAGTAGTTGATAATGTAAATTTTATCTAATCTATTGTTGCTGACTGAATTTTATCACTCAAATCGCAATGTGCCAACCACTAATCTAAGTTACTTAACATTGCATGTACTATACTTTGATGTTGGATGGTTGAAGGCAATCGGAAGGAAACTTAACACCATGGAGTCTTGTCAGCTTACACTCATCAGCAAAGTACATGTAGAATCATATTAAATAATTTAATTCAGAATAAATGATCGTTACGCTTCATCTAAGAATGAATTCGTAAACAACACAATTTCATTTTTATTATTTTGTTTTTTGTCGTGTCATTTAGACACGAATCACACCGGCTAATGATGACGACCATCATCATCAGCAAGCATGTAACAAGCAATAACCAACTTACCAGGCATACTTAAACTCATACAACCACATTTGGATATTAGACCAACGCATATTGGTGATTTATGTGTACGTAATTGTTGTCGACTATTATTCAATAGGGTTTTCAACTTATCCTTATCGATAGTTTGATGATTATGACATAATTTTTGAATAATTTCATCCATTGACAAATCTATACCCCATGGATGAATTAATGAGATGATAATTTGTAGAAAAGTTGCCTGTGTAACATCCATTGTGAATATATCATCACGATAGAGTGATGATGACGAGGTTGGTGTTGTTTCTGTTGTCGTTATTGTTGAACTATTATAGTTAATCTGTAATTATTTTTGAGAAAAATTAACAGAATGAAAATGATATACGGTCAGCATTAAAGTACTTCACTAAAATATTGTACATCGAGGAAAATATATCGAATAATAAGTAATAATGGGCAGACAGTAGATCGGTGCAGTTCGATGTTTAATGGATTTTCCATTCAGCTATCAAGTGGTGAGTTCGAACCCCGCTCCACTAACTTAGGTCTAGGTAATCTGGCTGGTAAGATTACTAGTACTTAGAGCTGCAGTCTAGCAGAAAATTTGTAGCTGATAAATGAGTTAGTAATAAACATTAAGATAGTAATGGTTGAAGCGACCAAGTTCCTACTAATAAATTGCAGAAATCAACCTTTGTACTATATCTACGTCGATTTGGGTAACTAATCATCAGTAGTGTCGCTAGCCCCATCCTACATACACATAGACGATATGGTCAGCAATAATAAACCTACATTTGGTCTGTGGGTCACATTTAGGTCTTAGATTGTGAAAAACTAAGAGATTCAGATTCGAATCTAACAATTATCAAATTAAGTTGTCCTACATTGCAAGGACAATGTTACATTTTGTCACTGCTCACGATGATACCCACTTATAAACGAATGGAATATTCTTCCAAGACGAGACTGTATCTATAGACACTAGACAAACCAGACGACTGACACAACATTTATATAATATTTCTCCACATGATTGATGATGGAGAGGAAACAAGAGATTGGGAAAAGCCGTATATTAAAGAAGGTAAGTTTGTAATGAAGCAACCCTATCTATGTAGTAATAAATATTGGCCTTGGGACGTATAACAAAATAGACTAAAAGTGATGAAGGTATATTTTACGGGGTCCTATCATTCGATTACGGCCCAGTTGGTTCCAACAGTAGAATATTCACTAACGGACCTGAAGCTCTTCGTTTCGATCCCTGTTGGGGTTGTGCCGGTACCTACTGCTATAAATTTCAATACTAAGACGAAATACATGTCCAGTGATCCCTAGTTTTCAATGATATTTCACATGAGATCAGTCTGCGACAAATATAACCTACAAATCAAACCAATCTCTACAAAACCTATTCAAATCAGTAAAAAAAAGTACTTATTACATAGGCATCTATGTGAAGACATTAGTTAGTTAATTAGTTCAGAGAATATTTTATGCTTATGAACTGACGTCATAACAGCAGAATAACTGAAAATCAAGAGGCAACGATGAACGATTATTTCTTTCTATTTTCCAAAACATAAACAGTGTCTCCATTCAACACTAAAGAAATGAGACTAAGACAGGGATTCCCTTAACCTCTACTCGGAAGCTAAGATTTGTAAAGTCAATCAACTAAAAACGGACCTCCCAAAGTTGTTAATTACGAATAAATAAACTCGATAAATAACCGACCACATTGAAATTAAACACCCACTTATATGTGAATTTCATGACCTATCTTTACACAACTACCAATTCGGAAAAGATTGTAACTTCCTTGGTCTATCCGATAAATACACAAGTCTAGATCATAAAATCTTTATTCAAAAAATCTTTTGGTGGTTTCACAACCAAACTTGGCTAGTTGGTTACAAAAAGGCAGAGTGCTCACGAGGTAACAGTACTAGGAAAATGTAAAGATGCTGAAGCAGTTGAAACACTTGACTTCTGAAGATCTCTACGGGTGTTTTAAATGATGACAATGGAGATGTGGTAGGTGTCAAGTCACAAATGTAAATAGAATTGGAGTACCCTAAATTTGGAAATTCACTGTTTTTATAACTTCTGTTTATATATTTCCTGAAAACATTACTGTTATATCTATGGCTTAGATTCTTAATATACCACGTACAACGTGAGCACTCGAACATACCAAGTCGCAAATGAGAAGATAGAAGACAAGGGAGAAGGAATGTTATTTCAAAAAGTGTCAAATATGGTACGAAACTCTCAGGTATTTATAGTTTTCAGTAAAAGCGAAATCATCATTACAGTCATCCAATCCGCATGCAGGGGTTTTTAGCATTTGTCCAATAGGGAAGCTATATGTAGAGATTCTAGAATATTCTTCCAAAAGATGATTGGATGGAATATCCTCGGTTATTTCTGAGCTTCTTAGAGCTTTCTCGAGTTCACCCATGGACCGTTCTCACTACATAAACTGAGTTTACAGAAAAAAATGTTTAGGTAGCTAATAGAAAGATTTACTAAAAATCAGTCAAGAAGCATCTATAATGGTTCATGTAAACCACTAAATGCCAACTCATTGATCTAAAGTTCAATCGCTCATTACGAAAAGTGAAGGTACTAGGTTCAAATCTCGATGGGGTCGTCGATGCGCATCACTTAAGAGTCCCCCATACTAATACGAAACAACTGTCCAGTGCTTCTTTGGTTCACTAAGGTAGGTGTCTATGACTTGAACTAAAAAATTATTTCAACGATACAAACTATGCATAGACCCAAATTTATTCATCATCATTATCATCATACCATTTCATTAATATCCTTTGAAACTCCATAATTTCGTGATAAAATATCAACTGAAAGGAAAAAACAAAACAGAAATATAAAAAAACAAAAGATTAAGGATGAAACAAACGATAGAAAAGAGAAAACGGACAATTATTTGGTGTTATTATGTTTTCTGAGTTAGGTTATCTAAGCGAAAAGTATTAATTAACATTCGGGGACAACCATCAATACTTCCTACTTCGCGTTTGTATACATCAAGAAATCAGTGATGATGTTGTCCAAAGCAACAATATAAACTTTGTAAATTATGAAATCATCTAACTATTTCAGACAACTAACTTGATAACACCAAAAGCATCCGCTCCAGATGAGCCGTAAAACTTCTTCATTATAGACAAACATAATTGGTTAACCTAAGAACAATTTTTTTGCGGATAATCCGTTTTCTGTGAATACACAAAAATTGTTTGTTTGTTTGTTTTTCATTTTTCTATGAAGATAGATTACTAGAGCAAAAACATTTGGTCATGAATTATCAGGTGTTTAATTTTCTTTTAAGAGTCAGTAATTAAGGTTAACTAACATCTATATAGAAACATTAATGAATTAATTTGTTTGCCCTATTAGATTATAATAGATATGAACTTTAAATAAACATTTTCAATTCAGAGTCAGTCAGTCAGTCACAACGTAGAACTTCGTACGTACGTACATTAGTTCGAATTGCCATACCATATTAGCACAGAGATGCAGTTGTCGATTCAAATCTCATAGTGGTAGAAGTAGTAAAAGTATAAGCATTAATGTGAAACATTAGGGTTTGAAGATGTTATTCAAGGAGTACAATCCAGTGAAATAAATTTGAAAAGAGAAAAAAAAAATAGAGACATGAAGAATTCAGAAGCTGCTAACCCCGACCGTAGCTGCTACCTTGACGTGGTGGTCGGCCTTGCTTATCGTAATGACCCAACCGAGCTATATTGGCTGGAACGTATGTTTCTGTGGGTTCTACCATGCCAGACAGGTCGATTGGAGAACGGTAAGACTAAAAGCAGCAACTGGAGGTCTGAGAGTGAAGTCGTACTGCTGACTGTACAGAGGTGTGACAGTAGTAAAGTGTTTCCCTCGGACAACCAGCACCTGAACCGATGCTACCTTCTCGCAAGGAAGGAAGGGGTTAGAAAAGATCGACCCTAAAAATGCCACACCTCGCCTTACCTCACGGATTTCCACCTCCGGCAGTAAGGCCCTTTGAAGAACGGAGCTAACACGTCAAAAACCTGCCACAAAAAGGCCGTGCGTGACTGGCCTCAAGCAGTTATCCCTTGGACTCTGCAGTCACGCTCCTAATTCGTTAAGACTAACATTAGTCCAACTTTCTTTTCAGGTCCCTCAAGAAATACCCTTCCACGGTGCGGGCAGCCGGGAAGTGATATTAGTCCTCATACCCGTAACAGCACACGAAACCAAGTTGGTCACATTCAAATTTATAATATGAGTATGAAATAATATCACGCTTCTCTAGTTCCTAGTGTATATTCAGAAGTCAAAATAACTTGACATCGAGTACAGTTAGCTATGATTTAGATCGATGATTGAAGGTGAAGAGTTCAATTTTGTGTCAGTTTATTTATTTATTGATTTATTTAAACACATATATATTGGTACAAAAGGGCACCAGGTACATATGCGCCACACAAAATAATGAAAGTAGGAAGAGAAGGGATGAAAAGATAAGGCGGACTGAAATGTACAACCAGAAGACTCTTTCAGTTAGGAAAGTTAGAACCATTCTTTATGTAGAGAGTAAAAGAAGGTTGCAGCAGGATCGCCACTGGCTTCTATTCTGAGCCATATCTGATAACGTCTCTAGCCACTGTGTTGCACTATCTCTCGGACCCCAACCAGGGAGTCGTGAAGGACCAACAGAAGCTAGCCCTTTGCAGCTTTCTTTCATGCCACGACACCATGTCATACACCGACCACCTCTCCGCTTTTTCCAACCAGTCCCAGGGTCGGCAAATAATGCACGACGTGGAAGTCTCTGGGACGACATTCGTAAAACATGTCCAAGCCACCGAAGTCGGTGTTTCAAGATGGTGACACCAATTGAATTATCGTCTCTGCGCCCGAACACACGATGCCAAACCTCTGCATTACTAACATGGTGTTGCCACTGGATGTCAGCAATCCTTCGGAGACAACGATGATCGAACACAGAGAGACGTCTAACATCCTCAACTCGGAGAGGCCAGGTTTCACAAGCATAGAGCAAAACTGCTCTCACCGACGCGTTGTAGATCCGACCTTTTACAGCCAGACTAACATCACGAAGGCGCCAAAGATGACCCAGATTGGCATAAGCCGCTCTGGCTTTCATTATACGTGCATCAATCTCATCACTCACGCCACCACCAGCGCTTATATAGCTACCTTGATACACGAACTTCTCAACTACTTCAATCTGCTCACCATCCAGGGTGAGTACAGGATGAGAATACTGCCAGTCTTGTAGGAGTACCTTGCACTTGGAGGGTGCAAAGCACATACCGTACCTGCGGACACTGATTGCCAACTGATTAAGTGCTGATTGCATGCCTTGGGCATTATCGCACAGTAAGACAATATCATCCGCATACTCAAGGTCGAGAAGTCGTTCTCCAGGCAACAGATCCACACCACCATTACTTACATCCACCAGAGCTGTTTCCAGGATGTCGTCGATGGCAAAGTTGAAGAGGAATGGTGAAATCGGGCAACCCTGCCTAACCCCATTGCTCGAATGGAACAAGGGAGAAAGGTGGTTGTATGCCCTCACTCTGCCTGAGGTGTTCGTATACAGGGCCTTTAAGATGTTAATAAACTTCTCAGGCACACCCTTCTTCAATAGACAATCCCAGAGAACAGTCCTGTCCAACGAATCGAAGGCCGCCCTGATATCAAGAAACACTACGATTGTTGGCCTGCGATAAGTATGACGGTGTTCTAACATTTGGCGGAGGGTGAAGATGTGATCAATGCATCCTCGACCAGAACGAAAACCAGCCTGCTCCTCGCGAGTCAATCGTTCTCGGGTTTTAAACAACCTACGAAGAATGATAGAAGCCAATAGTTTGGACGCAATCGAAAGTAGACTTATCCCCCGATAGTTATTGCAGGAACAACGTGAACCCTTTTTAAAGATAGGGACGACTATTGACTCATTCCATGATGTTGGAACACTTTCTTGCTCCCAAACCTTTGCAATCAGCACCGTCAGTTCCTTAGCCAGAAAGTCACCACCATCTTTAAAAAGAGCCGGAGGTAAGTCATCTGGGCCCGGTGATTTGTAGCGCTTCAAGAGTTGGAGTTCCTTGCGGACTTCCGCCTCGTTTGGTGGATCAGTCGTCACCGGCCATGGGGAGCAGGACAAACTGGTTGATGTTGCCGGAGCAGCAGGCCAGTTGAACTGCCCTTCGAAAAATTCCGCCCATCGTCCAAGACGTCGAGAGATGTTAGTGATTGGCATCCCATCATCCTCGTAGATTGTTTCACTCACACCAGACTTCTTGCTGCCAGTGGCTCGGATGAGTTGGAAGAGCTTCCGGCAGTTACCAGATGCAGCTGCTGCTTCCATCTCATTAGCACGCTCCGACCACCAGGCTTCTCGGTCCTTACGCAAGCTTTGCCCGATTTCATTACGTAACAGCCTTCGTTTGTGGTCAAACTCACGGTCACCCGGAGTAGACCGACAGGCTTCCATCAGTTGTAAGGAGCCAGAAGAAACCCAGTGCTTGTAAGCGGGACGTTTCGCGAAGCCGCAAGCGGCTTTACTCGCCATTTTCATGGCGTCGTGAAGATGCAACCAATGCTCACCTATACTTTTCGGTGGGGTGGTAGCTAGCCTAGAGGCTAGCTCCGCTCGATACTTACTTGCAACAGAAGTTGCAGCCAGTTTACTAATATCAATCCGTTGGTGGTGGTCAATCCTTCGGCCACTGAAAAGTAAGGTGAGATTGGCGCAGACCAGGGCATGATCAGACTCCAGATAGGTACTCCAAAAGGAGCGGCAGTCTTGTACACAACCACGCCAGCGGTAGCTGATCGCGATGTGATCAATCTGAGTCCAGGCTTGAAATGCAGAGGGAGGACGCCAGGTGGCACACCGGCGATGACTGTGCCGGAAGTTAGTGCTGGCCAGAAACAGGTTGTGGTCTGTGCACAGTTGCAGCAAACGGTCCCTGTTATCTGTCCTGCGACCAACAAGTCCCCATCGGCCACCTAGACGACTCTCTTCTGTGCCTAGACGCCCGACCTGTGCATTCAAGTCTCCGGCTAGTACTACAATATCTGTCGAACGCGCTTTCTGGAGAAGAACTGTTAACTGATGGTAAAACTCATCCTTGATTGCATCCGGGCTGCAATCTGTCGGGGCATAGGCGGAGATGACGAAAAGACACCGTTTCTCACGCCGATTTCTTCTCACTTTGATGGAACTTTCTAATCTAACAGCACATAACCGACTGTTAATGGGGATCCAATCGATTAGTGCTGCCTCAGCCCTAGCGCTTAGTGCGACACCAACGCCAGCAAGACCAGACAAAGATGCCACAGGGTCCCCGGATAAGCGCACGTGGAACAAGCTTTTCGAGGCGACAGATGGAGAGCGGATTTGTAGTACTTCACTAGAGTCTTGAATACGGGTCTCGGATAGACAACAAACATCAACATTAAGACCTTCCAAAGACATAGCCAGCCCTATCTGTTGTCCGATCTGCATTAGTGTGCGAACGTTGAAGGAAGCCAGCTTGAACGGCGTACGTGGTTTCAGAAAGACTGCTTCAGTATTCATAATCGGTGGGAGCATTCACTTTCAACCAGACAGTGACTGGAGATCGTTTAGATAGGACAGATTTTCCACCAAGAGCGAGCTGCTGCATAAGTTGAAGAGTAAGGTTACACAAATTGGGGATAAAAGGGGGTGAGTTAGCGACATGGTAAGTAATAATAATAATAATAATAATAATAATAATAATAATAATAATAATAATGTAAATTGTCTTGCTTCTAATATGAGCAGGAATAGTATCATCAATAGAGTTCATCATTTCATTTATTTGTGTGTAGGCTGTGATACTGCCCGGGTGCCCAAACCGAAGCAGGATTTTGTGTCAGTAGGTGTTAGTCAACACGTTGTAGTTTGTAATAAAATAGGTTAGAATATTCAGAGGGGGAATCTGTTCCTCCAAGACTGTGGATGGTCTTTGTTGATGAATACTGATTAGTATGAAATTTAGGGCTCTATGATGATTGCCTTCAACTTTCTAGTATATATTATGCACAAAGAGAAGTATTTATGTTGTAATTTTATTTTTGCATTTACAATCAGTATGAAAGTCGGTGAAACAGTACAAAAAAAAAGCACTCCTTAGCTAATTATCATCCCTGGTAAGCTCTACAAAATTCTTATGAGATCCTCTCGCTTACGATATTTGTCAATTTGATCAGAATGATAAACAATTTCTTACTGAATCTAACATCTATTGAAATAATTCCCGAAAATCTAAGGTCATTTGTAGTCATATTGTAAAAAACTACAAACTTGAAGTAAAGTTTACAAATCAAGGAGTTAGAGGAACATGGAAACAGGAAATGTCAATCAAATTATTTGTATAGTTATCATTCAATGGACCCCAGCAATAATAACAGAACTGGACTCATAGGAAGCATTTCTTTTGAATAGTTACATAAATATGAGCAGCTGCGGGTGTGCATGTACTCAGAAGAAAACTATCACACCACTTGTCAGATAAACTGCGCATATACGCAACCAAAAATTATAGATCCCTAAAACAAAAATGCATTAAATTCCAAATCAGTTTATTCAATGATAATTTTGGTTTACTTATTTATTTAATATATCACCCTCGAAACACATATTTATGACTTTCTTCATCATTTAGACATTTGAACGAATTTTAAATGCGAAACTAATTTCATCCTGTTAGATAGTTGTTACCCACTTAACACCACCTCATTGGCCACAATATTTCTAATCTTAGCCATTAGTTATTTGTTCGTTCAGACAAACGTATAAAAGCACATTTGTCTAAAAAAAAACTGTTTAGTGATAAATTTAATAAAAGTACCTTCGCGGTGCAATTGGTTAGCTCTCTAAACGCCCTGCTATGCCATCCTTTTGAAATACTTTGATACAACCACGTGTTTATACCCAGTGCCAGAGGAGTCTACTTATTTCTTTTATGTTGTGAGGGTGGTTTTACGAACTTGAAAGAATGAAAAGTGTACATCCGAAGCTTAAGTCCGGTTAAAGAATATGGCGAGTCAACAGCCATGGGAATTGAAAAATAGTGATTCCAAACCAATGGTGTAAAGGAGCCCCAAGATTTCTAGTGAATAAATGCCATACAAATATATTTTGGTCATCGAATACCATGGGGCTACATCTCCTGACGTCGCTGCATTGCTTTGTAGATTAGATCTTCAGGTTAAATCTTCTGAAAGTGGTCTCCTAAGAAAACCGTCCATTTTGGTTTGAGTAATCGGGGTGTATTTCAACTAACTAATACAACTTTTACAATGCTCATGTGGTAATCAACTTAAATGGAGCGGTTTAAATACTCATCTTTCACATAATGAGTCACAGATTCAAGCCACATTACTTATTCCGGTCCAAGCAACCTGTGTTCAGTACAAAAATCCATACCTAGTCGGTGCATTTGTACATGTAAGCTTCTCTAACTGAAAAATCTCTAAAGGACAAATTACAGCACAATAGAGGCTAACAATGTAAAACATTCAGTTGTCTCAAGAAATAAATGTAGTGTTTCTTAATTTGTGATAATTTTTCATAAGAATGTTAAAACTGACACCCCCAGTAACGTATTGACTCCATTATGAATGACAATGAATGAATCACAAAATATAAATTCTCAGTTTTATTCTACACAATATACTTAGACTAACCCCATTTGGAGAACTATGGTACTAAGAACCAAACACGAAGTGAATTGAATTTTCTTCAGACTTTCATTTACTCAGGTAGACGGTAGGAAGCGCTGAATAGAGAAATGAATCTCAGCTTATTCAATCATATCAAGCGTTTGACTCAATATTCATGGTTAAACAGAAAAAGGTAATTGTACGTATAGGGTTGTAGAGATCGAGTTTCATCGAAATCATAAACCGATCAATAGTATACCACCACTGAAAATCTGAGAGCACTGGACGGCCGTTTCGTCCTAGTATACTGGCTCAGTAGTCTAGAGATTAAGTATTCGCGCGCAATAACGAAAACCCTGGGTTTGATTCTCGTGTGCGTGTTCGTGGATGTCCACCACTGAGGAGTCCCACATTAGGACGAAACGGCTATCCAATGCTTCCACCTTTTTAATAGTGGTCTAACACTGATCGGTTCATGATTTCAAAGAAAAAGCCAAACTGTAATGAATATAGTGATAAACAAACACATACACTCATTATCGGAAGGGGGTTTTGTGGAGATTTTAGTAATTTTATATAGTTGAGATCATGAGTCAATTAAAGCTAGACCACCATAGAAAACCTGGAAGCACTAGATGGCCGTTTCCTCCTATTGTGGGACTACTCAGCAGTGCGCATCCACGATCCACGATACAAGTGAATCAACTGACAAGATCAAATATGTATATAAACATAATGACTTGAAAAATAAAGGATTAAATTAATTTATTTGTTGAAAATCTGGAATCATTGATGTGAACATGATGATATTGTACAAAATACTAAAACACCAACAAAAAAACTGATTATTCTCATTATTTAGTCAGTCAGTCAGCTACAACGTAGGACCAGGCACATATATGCATCGGTCCAAGTTGACATACCTCGTTAGCACAACAAGATCAACACCGGATTCATAGTAGTTAATTTAGTGGTGGTAATATATAAAAGATCGTATATAAGGATATAGTATTGGAAGGAAGAAAGTTATGAAGCAATTTTAATCTCGAGGTTTAAGGGAAGATAAAAAGTGTATACACCTACGCCATTGTGATCGATTCTGAGCCATGTCACCTAGAGTCGCCAACCATTGGTTACGATAGTCACGCGGACCCCAACCAGGTAGTCTGCATCTACCAACATGGCTCAGACTAGAAGTTAGTGACTTCAAGCACTGACGCCATGTTTTGGTTTGGCCGCTCCTAACTCTTTTCCAACCATCCTCAATACTAGTCATCATAGAGCATCGTGGTAATCGGTGTTCAGGCATACGTAACACGTGGCCCAACCATCTCAGTCGATGAAGATTCATCACCTCATCAACTGATTTACCATCATTTCCTAATACCCTGTGTCTAACCTCACTATAACTCATTATTAATTATTAAACAATTACATACTACTACTTACCAATAAGTGATTCAATATCCCAATGAAAAACAAATGCAGCAGGACCAGAATTCCATTTCAATTGATTTTCATTATTTATATCAACTTTATCTTGACTATTTGTTACTGTTCTCGATCCAATTAAATATAATTGTACAGGTGGTAAATTATTTGTACATAATTTTTGTAAATCATCAATTGTTGAATACTTTAATCGACTAGGTGCAGTAAGATGAATTGTACCAGAGGAACATGTTGAATTGACACCACCACAAAATGGTGTAGCTAATGATGTATAAACTGAATATTGATTTGGTACACCAGCTAGTGATCTAGACTTATATGATGACATTGTTATTGATGGTAAAGTGGAAAATGTAAAACTTAAAAATGTTGATGGATGATAAACTTCAGTAATGAATTGAGCTTGTTCAAAAAGATCTCTAGCTGATTGTTCTGTTTCAATACTAAATAAAGAGAAAAATGTTTTATTTTTAAGGTGGCAATTGAGAAAGATGGAACTCTGTGTATATCTATAATGGGGTCAAGCCTTCTGAAAAACACATACCTCTCGATTCTATAGCCTACCGAAGTTTCATAAACCATAGGTTCCTTTACGTCCAATTGTAGACATGTCAAACTCACCATAACATTCAATAGAAAAATGGTTGGTGAAATTATTAGAACCATTACACCAAGACTTGGTTAAGTAGAGCTAAAAACGTATTTGAATTTGTGGATAATACAAAAAGTGTGAATATAAAGGGCAAAGACGCGTTATCACTAGATATAACATTTTAGTTCACCAACATCCCACTGACAGACACCATGGATTACACATGTGAACAACTGCTAGAAAAGAAAATAGAGATACCGATCCCAATAAATAGAATCAAAGAGCTTCTGTTGAAATATACAATGAATTTCTGCTATATGTTTAACGATGAATTTTATAGACAAGTAGATGTAGTAGCAACGGGATCACCCCTACGACCGATCCTCAATAATATTTTTTTCTAGACAAACTGAAAAATGGATGGCTGGAAGACATCCTAAAGAGAATAAATTATTATTGTTGATACATAGATGAGAAACGACAGTTGTTGAACAGTTTCAATAACGTTCACCCAGCTATTAAATTCAACAGCGAAGAGGAGAACGATTATAGTATATCTATCATTGACGTCCCATTTTCTAGAAGGATAGACAGTCCCACAAAAAGAAATGTATTTAGAAAGAATACGTAGACAGGTCAGTATACCCATTTCCATAGCTTAGCACCTCTTTAACACAAAATAAATTTGGTTAAATGTCTCAGTCACAGAACCAAACTATTATGTTCGGAGGATAGTGTAGATAGCGAAACAGATAAACTAAAAAAACACGTCAACTCAAAAGATCTGTTGAAAGGACGTTTCACGTCTCCGAGTTACATGTAGTTTTCTCAACCAAACCAGTACTTACACAACAAATCAAGCATAGGTTACCGATAATGGGCTCCTCTATGTGTGTACATCAATTCAACAGCTCCTGTACAGCTAGTTACATAGACCGTACTCAGAATGCTTTATCCTTGTGTGCTTGTGAACACGTACCAGCATGGTTGGCAAAAGGAGTCACTATATCTATTGATAGCTCCATTCTTTCTCACTTGGTCGGTAGTGAACATCATATTAAAATAAATGAAACCTCTGTTTCATTTCAAGTTCAAAATAACCCACATAAAGGAGCTACATTATATTTCTTCTACATCTGGATCAACTCCAGATAACTTAAATTATTTATCCAGAAGAGGTATATACAGCCTCTATGTTTACCTTGGTCCACGATGGGAGCACGAGATACCTTAACTTGATATTATAAACGTTTAATCTCCCCTCCTAATTCCTTTTGTATCCATATCTTTATTAATCCACACATTTATCTTCCCCAATACATATTATCTCTTTTTTATCGTAATCACCTTGATAACGCCTATCTTTATACATATTATATTCACATTACATTATTATTATTATTATTATTATTATTATTATTATTATTATTATTACTATAACTACTATTACCTCTATTACCAAGACGAAATTCTTCTACTATGCATTGTATTCACATGATTTATTGAATGACTATTATATTGATTATACCATGACATTTTACTAAGAAACACTCTGAGCTTTATTAAATGACCTTTCCAATTTACAAATAACACAATTTTGAAGTATATATGTCATAACCAAAAGCAAACATTCAACATTTTTAACATATAACACTACGTTTCCTACGTTTCTAAATTCCCCATAAATCTTTTTGTTTTCCGCTTGTTTATAATTTCAAGGATCATATCTTCGATGTTTAATTTTTTCTACCACCACTAATATCTTTACTCCCTCTACTTTCCTGACATTCATACAGACAATTTTCTCTCGTTGTTCTAATAAACTATGGCAACTTCAACTGATGTACATATATGACAGGTCTTACTTTATGTTTGATAGACTGATACGTTTTAACTAGGTAATTATTATACACTTGAGGACTATGGTATTCTCCTATACAACTCTTATTGTTAACTTTCATTTCACTCAATGTTCGAGAATTCAACAATATCACTCGGAAAAGTCTCTACAAGGTCAGAAAACATCAGCAAATGTTTTATTCAGTCAGTATTTAATTCAAACATTAAAAATACAGAAAAATCAAGAACCCCATGTCATATTTCAATTAGATGGTTAACTATACTGTTACTATGTTCAGCGTTTCCAGAAAATTCTATAACATCAAGGTCATGTGAAACTTTAGAAATATACTTGATTTTTATACATAATCTAACCTAAACTTAAACTAAAGCGCTTACTTACATTTCGTACCTTTTCCCTACTGTTCAAACTGAAGTGCAGAAGTAGTCAGTGATTATAGGAAACATCTACGAAGCCACTACGCCCATATGATTTTGAGATAGTGGAGATTTGTAGTCCAGGTGGATGATTTTGATGGAGCTTTGTTCCCTGAGTTGGATGGTTTGGTCGTAGAGCTTTCATCGTCCTTCTGAACGACATCATCAGCAAAAACCTCGGGTTTGTGCTCCACGACCAAACCATCCAACTCAGAGAACAAAACTCCATCAAAATCTACGAAGCCAGAAATAAGCGTTCAAATCGAAAACTTATCACTAGTTAGCTGATGTTATTTGTTTCAACGTTTCTCAATTATTGTTAATTATCTACCCATTATTTAGTTTTGTATCAGTTATGTACAAACCGTTATTTCTTATTTATAATGTATTGTGGTTATATAATTGATACATGTAATCCAGTGAGTTTTTCACGAAGAAGGACAATACAATTATAGAAATTAAATCTGCTTTCTAACTTTAAAGTTCTGATGGGTCACTGAAAGTAGAATAAACTGTATGAACCACCCATCAATAGGTCTTAGAATTTCGGGTTATTGTTGACGATTATTTATGTTAATGGTTAGAGTGAAAGTTATTAGTTGACTTTATCATCTAAAATGTTTCGATTCAGCGGACACACAAGAATCTACAATCTCAAAAGAAAAGAATCTCCACATGAATTAGTCATTTAACAGTGACAAACGTTATGATGATGATGTCTAGTCTAGTCATGAGTGCTAATTACAATTTTATAGATGAAGTTAAAATCTGATCATGAATTCTAAGATATATCATCATCATCATCATCATCATCATCATCATCATGAAGAAGAAGAAATCGATCTAGACAAGTAAATAAGCATTCAAATGGTAAAAAAAAACTTGAAAAACGGGATTTTTTCAGTTTGTTCCTACGCAAGTTCTAATCTAAATAATGAAGAAAAATTCCAAAACGTTTTTCATCTTAAAAGTCGCTTGGTTTAGAAAAAGGCTGACCTCATGATAAAACCAGCAATGCCTGATATGATGTTTTCAAATTTTTCTACACCACATATTTTAAGATGTTTTATATGTCAGAAGGGGTTTGGTGGAGATTTTAGTAATTTTATATAGTTGAGATCATGAGTCAATTGAAGCTAGAACACCATGGGAAACCTGGAAGCACTGGACGGCCAACTCGTCCTATTATGGGACTCTTCAGCAGTGCGCATCCACGATCCCGCACTCGCGAGATTCCAATCCAGGACCTACCAGTCTCGCGCCAGAGCACTTAACCGATAGACCACTGAGCCGGCCGGCATCCAACGGTGTTGATGTCTAACTTTAACCGATTCACGAAATTGAGCAACCATTCACCAATGTCATCAGTCAGTTGATATCTCCCAACAGACGTGGTTGAATTCCACTGGTTATTGCTTCTCACTAGAACTCCAGGAAATACCTCATGGAACCAGTCACTAGTGAGCACATGATCGTTATCAGAAGGGGTTTGGTGGAGATTTTAGTAATTTTATAGAGTTGATATGTGTGTCATTCATCCTACAAAATCACTTATATGACGAATAAACATACGATAGGATATTGTTTGGTGACATGTAAGATGCCGAGATTAAGCTTGTAAGTGTTGTGTTGTCTGTGTTGTATCCATTTTATGCTCCAACACATGACCCCATTCAATAACCTATGAATATTTGATAAAAGTATATTTTCAAAATTATTTATCAGCTGAAAACCTCCAAAGAAATCAGTTGAAGAAATTTTGACGGGATTGATTATATTTTTAAATTTTATTCGTCATAGATTAATTGATTTCAGTTGTAGAACTATTGAAGATCAAAGAGTACTAGATACCGGTTTCATCCTGGTATGTGACACTTCAACAATGTGCATGACCTATGACCCCGTTCTGGGGCAACAGACTTATGAAAATCAGGTCTCAATTGAAGTCACTCACAGAGTAAACCAACCTAATCAGATGCACTTAATCAATGGCATAATCGTGTTCTCATTAATGGTCGAAGTTTTAGTGAAATTTTGTGTCTCGTATAGTTTATACATATCGGAAGTGAAACAGGCATTATTTAAAGTATTGAACGAGCGTCTCTACATATGACAAATTAACTGAAGTTGGAAATGTGTATACCATTTAGTCCTAACGTAGCGAACTCTATGAGACCTTCAGGTCTTAGGTTCAATCCCTAGTGGGCTTGCAGACACACAGTGTTGAGGAGTTCCATACCAAAACAAAAAAGTTATCCAGCGTTCCTTGCATTTCAATGGTACTCCAACTTAGATCAATTTAACAAATACAATAGACCAAATTGTTGTTAGTTATCTTGAAAATTGCTACATCAGAACACTATATATATAACCAATAATACAACTTTTATAGAATGCGAAATAAAACTTTTGTCTAACACTTACCGTTCTAAACAACCCATATTTATATCCCATACTGTTACTGTACCATCTAAATAATTAATCAATAAAAGATCTTCAGCTAGTCTCCAACCAATAGCTACAACTGGACATGAAGATAAATTACTTGTATTACGTGCGTAAAGGAAGGGACGTTTTTCTTTTAAATTAATTAACCAGACTGAACCATCTGCACCAAATGAACAAATAGTTGTCTGGATATAAAAACAAATTTTTTGATTAAGAAAAATAATAACCGATGACTATATACATTTACCGGTAGAAATGAAATAAATGAATTATTAATGGATGTTATTCAATTTATATATACTGAGACTTTTATTTATAATTAGAGAGGGAGATATAACAGTAAAATTCTACTATACACTCCCAAATAGATACATCTCTAATCAATATACAACGTTGTCTCAGTTGAATATTTTCACAATAAAGCAAAAAAGAGTTGAAGATCTTCGATTTCAAACGTTCCAAAACGTTATATAAGAATGAAGACTAAAGGAATGGTAACTTCCAGGAGTAATTTATAGACTATCATTATATGTATTTTTGTCTAATGATTATTAAGTAACTAGATTATATACATCTATACTTCTTTTATCATATAACTTCGATTGACCCACTAACTACTGTTATACGATTTACGATTCTTAATCTATTCAAAGTTTATTATTCATAGTCTCTCCTATTCACAGACACTTTTGGCTTGATCCTGTATAGTTGCTGTTTTCTATTTTATGGTGTCATGACATCTAATCTTGTTGGGTATGTTGGCTCCCCAGAAATCACTTAGTAAAAATCTTATTTTTGCGATTTTATTTTGGAAATTTGAAATTCTCGTATCCGCTCCAAAAACGACCCTTTTTAGCTTCAAATTGTATTTCCCACTTGGAAGAACCATAAATGTCATTCGTTAGTTGCCTCCTTTAACATGCTATTTTGTGACGTTTCCCAAGGACCTTTTTATACTGAATATATACGCTTGAGTGGTGTTCTTGGTTGTTCGTGCTTCTGTCTCCTTGTGAAATATGCATTTTACTAAGTCGAACCTGGTTTTTTCCCTCTAGATAGCGGGGCTGGGACTCATCTAAACAGTTTAGTTTGCCTTTTCTTTGTGTCGCTGATCCTTCGTTCCGTTCACCGATTTTAGGTGATCTTGTAATCTATTCAAACATAGCAGGTCTGTTTGTATATAAACTACGTCCGCTGGAAATATAATATTCGTATAGTGGAGGTTGACTGCTGTGTTCTGTGGAATGAAGGGATAGGTGGGAAGAGAACTACAGAACAGTAGACTAATAAGGACTCATGGTTACTAGTGCTGGTTGGATGAGTAATTGGTCAACTCAGGGACACTAAGTTATAGAAATCGGGATTCTGACCGGTGGCTTTGTAACATGATATTAGACAGAGGCAAAAACACTACAAAATAGATTCTACATTAAATATTAGTATAGTGATTTGTGTAGATCTCAGTATTTCTAAATTTGAATTCACATTGTTATTCATCTATTAAGACTAGGCTTATTTATTCAGCTTTAAATGAAACGCTTTTTGCGATAATTAATGGTGCTAATCAACAGACTAAACTGGAAGAGGATTTGGATCTACAACTCCGTGGTTAAGACTATATCTTGACGATCAAGTGGTTAGTTATCGATGCGATCTGATTTGCTTGCAAAGAAACTGCGTACACGTGATTCGTACAATGGAGGATGAAATTGATTTCTGGACCCAACGGGTAGGACTAGGCAAGGACAAATAAGGATTCAGAATTGGCACAGAGCTGCTAGTGCTATTTTGACGTGTTATTGGTTTAGCACAAGAACAAGGTCGTATGAGTCTGTGTTTTAATTGGCGACTTAGTCACGTGATAATTAACAGGGAAAAAGTCATTAAAAAACCCTCATCCATGAGTCCACGCGTTTGAATCCTACTTTATCTACTTCAGCCTGCACAGCCTAGTTATATCACCAGAGGTCACATGAAAGTGGTTGCGGTCCAAGATTGAGTATGTACATCTTAGTTTCAAGCCATGCTCTGACCGTGAGGGCTAATGACACTAAACAATTCTCAAAACTGAAGTATATATCTTAGTAATTGGAAGCTGAACGCCTTAACCACTGAGCAATCCCTCTGTACACATAAATCTATGCTTGGTGAATAAGTTAAATTACCGATAACCTATGAATGAAACATAATAGTAATAGGCAAATAATAATGAAGATTAGATATTGAACATTTGATGAAAACGACTAACCGAAAGTCTCGGATTCCCAGCAACCATATTGATTACAGATGAAATAGGAGGACCAATTGTTAGGCCAATACAAGGTGATGCATGACATCGATATACAGATAGACATAATGATTTACTACAATTATTGCCAACATATTTTCTACCACTACTACTAATATTGTTGCCAGTAGATTCATACCATGAATTTAAATCCCATAAACGAACAGTGAAATCCATTCCACCAGACAATAGAAAATCTGGATTGAATTGATAATCTGTAATTGTGCTACTGATATTATTATTAGTAGTAGTCATACTATCTCCATTGTTATTGTAATTTACGGAATTGGAATCATTTGATGAATATGATTGTCTTTCACAACTAGCTGGATGTAATAAACTTGTCACAGGACCGATATGACCATTTAAACAAAACTTGGACAACTGATTATGATGTTGCATTGGAAATTGATCATCTTGACTGTTATCAGGATGATCATGGTGCCAATAAATTGTTTTTAAAAAATCAACCATACGAACAATTATAATACGTCCATTAGACAAACCAAAAGCTAAACGATATGGATGAATTGTAGGGGGTGAACCCTGGACACGTTGATATGTGGTCATTTGATTAAGTTGTATACAAACAGTTACACTTAGATTATCGTTACCGTTATTATTACTATCATTATCATTACACAATATTTGATTGGTTATTGGGGAAGCCGTCAACGAATCATCTAATAAGGAATGATTGGGGCTAATTATATTTGAATGATATTTCGAGTCTGTAATAGAACTCTATCAAAATGTAAAGAGAGAATACACCAGAATAAACATAAATGCCATAAAATTGAAGAAATATTTACAAAAAGTATTTGTCAAGTATGTGTACAATTAATTTATCACTGAATAGTGTACAATATCATATTTATCCAGTCTTTTAAATCCCTATCGAATTCTACGGATCAAGCCGAAATATGGCCATTTGTTTTAATAACTCTACATCACATACACTATGTTGAAAAGTTAGATGGTGAGATGTGTTTGACAGGAAACCTTACACCTAGTTTTTGAGTTGATTGACACATGTCAGCAAGGCGTAACTGAAGGTTGGAACATTTCAAACTATGAAGCTCTGTGACATCGGTTCGAATTTCACAGAGAGCTTCATCAATCTTCTCAAGACTACTGGTACACATTGCCGACAAATATGAAACATAGGTCCCACAGAATCTTCTGCCGACTACCTCTTACCAAGTATATGAGTCTGTGTTCAAATTCGGTTATCAGAAGTCTTTATCCTATGTCCGTAACTGAAGTGCTTATTCACACTCAAGGATAATATAAATTGGTATGACTGAAGCAAATCATGTTTTTCTTTAGATTTTTTAACACAATGATATATTCACATGTGAATCAATTCGTAATCAAATCACTCTGACTGGGATGAATGGTTTAGGTTCGAATCCCCAAATGTCCTAACATGGCCGAGGGTGGAGAAAGTCTTCTCTCATAATATTGCACTACTGCCCTGTGGATTGGACCCCTAAGTTAAAGGCTCGGGGAAGAGCTCCCCTAAGAAAACCACCTGATCCGGTCTGTGAACCGGGACAGTATCGCAGCTCACACAAACTTAATGACTTGTGTGGTACATATATATCTTGGTGCTCATTTGTATCAATGTTTATGCTATCACATAAATAATAAAACCAATGTAGTGTTTATGTTGAAATCAGACTTCAGTTGATCGTCAATCAGTCAACCATAATCAATGTAGAGCCTTGCACAGATGAACATCAATCCAAGTTGACATACCACGTCAGCACAACGAAATGAAATTGAGCAAGATGAATAAAAAAATTGCAATAATTGTAATAGCCATAGTAGTGATAAAGATTAGGTATTGAGAATATGGTATGGGTTGAAGAAATGAAAATGTATGGATGGAAGAAATCAAGATTTTAGTAGAAAATAAGGAGTTAGTTCATCAGCACCACTATAACCGATTCTTTGTCATATCATTCGACATCTCTAACAACTGATTGCGATTATTAAGCGAACCCAGGTAGCCTGCATCTGCCAACATGACTTAGTATAATAGTCAACGACTTGATGAACTAATCCCGTGTTCCAAGAAAGAAAAGAATGGAGTGTGGGACAAACTTACGAATCAGTGATCGGATGTTAACTACTCTAACAATGAATACATTTTCCCTTCGTTAACTGAGAAATAACTGGGACAATATTCTGATAATCAATAAATACCATAGTAGAAATATACCTATAGATGATAAGTTTCATCGAACTGACTATGCACTCCATTTAACTCAATAGATCTATACAAATGATGGAATTAATTATTAACATAAGATCAGGTATCAATTAATGTTTCTTACTTTGTAAAACTAGTTAGAACACTTATTAGCTAAAGCTTATCGATTTCAAAAGAGACTTTTGAAACAATGCCTTATCAACTAGTTACTAATGCATAGATTTCATCACAAGTCGATATCTGATAGGCTGGGTTAGTGTGTATAGACATATCACAGTATCCACATGTCATCGTAAGTTTAAACGGTAAACGCAAAATTACAAACGAGACATGCTGTTGAAAGAAATCGATTATATACCCAGTTAAGATCTAAGTCTACATGTCCATATTTAGGCTGGAAAGACATATATATATATATATATATATATATATATATATATATATATGCTTTTAGTCTTCTCATCTGGAAAGTGGGTTTGGTATATCGTAGGAAGTGAATGCGGTAACTGAGTCAGATATAAGAACACAACACGCCTGGAAAACATTGAGCATAAAGAGGAGCTGTCTCAGCGCTAACTAACTTTACACAACACCACAAGTAGGATCAAGTCCTAGAATTTTTAGGACTTATTGTGGCAAGAGTAGTAGATAGTCAACTCATGAAATCTGAATCCATTGACTTAATGTTTCACATTAGAGTGACAATTTGAAAAAGAGGTATTTTTCAGACCTTTTAGTGGAATAACATGACTAATGTAATCAAGCAGGTCGACGATAACTCAATAGTTCAACTTCGATGACAAACCGTAAAGTGATGAGGATGATATTTGCGTTATATAATCACAAATTAACTCTCTGAGATGCTTCATACTTTTCAATGGATTCGTTAGCTGATATTAGTTCTTAATGAGAATGATCTCTAAAAATATATACATATACATATGTTCCAGAAATCACTTCAACTAAGAAAAAAATTTTCAATGATCTCCAAACAAAAGTATCAAGTACAGAAAATAATTGAGAAGTAAGACAAACAAACCACTCACTGTCAAAAACATAGCTATATTAGGCAATGCATGTTTTTCCCATACAGTATGTAGATCACTACACATAATTGGAGGCGTAATAGGCACACCTAAATTGTAGAAAAAAGTATATATATAAATATAGATAAAAAGAATGAGTGACTAATGTCAACATTATCAGCTTCATACAATCCATTATATTCACTGATATCAGAAGTTATGAGTGGATTAGCCAATACAATTATTTATCTGAATATGATAGATGGGATTAATAAAAGTCTCTACTTTTATTTACCAAGGAATGATGATGATGATGACGAATATAGTAAAGTTGTAATCAGGTAATTTCTACATGTGCCTTATACCCTTTTTTTCATGTTTAGTGACGCAACATTCATTTATTTAACCACAGAGTAACATATGTAAAGTGTAGCTACAAATACGATTGTACAGCTTTAGAGAATAGCATCGCTGAAGAAAAGATTCACTTCGCTGAATCATCTTCATTTTTGATTAACTCTTTATCGAATTGAAAATAAAGGCGTTATTTCCCAAGAATTCAACTGAAATTATTCATGAAAAAGAATTTTTCTTGATCACTATTCTGAATAATAAACATCGGGTACTTTTGCAATTATATCTGGCGCTCTGAAACTCCCATACCTAGCTAATGATTCACGTAGACACTATAAAATTCTCTTAATGTTTAAACAGATTTCAAGATGTGTTATCATTGGTCTTTTTCGTTGCTCCTACCTTGACGTGGTGGTCGGGCTTGCATATCGTGATGAATCAATCGAGCTATACTAGCTGGAACAATTGTTCCTCAAGGTCCTACCATGCCAGGCAGGTCGTTTGAAGAGCGGTGAGACTAAAAGCAGCAAACCCAAGGTCCGAAGGTGAAGTCGTACTGCTGACTGTACAGAGGTGTGACAGCAGTAAGGTGTTTCCTTCAGACAACCAGCATGACAGCGATGCTGCCCTCCCACAAGGAGGGGTGGGGTTAGAAAAGGTCGACCCTAAAAATGCACACCTCGCCTTATCCCACGGATATCCGTCTCCGGTGGTAAGGTCCTTTGAAGAACGGAGCTAACACAAAAACTACCCACAAAAAGGTCGTGTGTGACCGACCTCAAGCACTTGTCCCTTGGGCACTGCGGTCACGCTCTCAGGTCATTAAGATCACTTCTAACCCAATTTCCTTTTTAGGTACCTCTAGAAGAACTGCCCTCATACCTCTAACAGCACTCAAGACCACTGTATTCATAATCAATCTCCTTCTTCAATTCCTACTATTCCTTCTACCTTGAATTTCAACACTAAACTTCCTCTCTCGGTTTCCTCCTCAAGTGTCACCATGGCCAACGATTCTAGTGCGCGAAACGCTGTTTTAGGTCTACTAAAACCTCGCTCCAAACTACACATTGGAGCCTTCAACGTACGTACCCTATGCCAAATCGGTCAACAGGCCTCCTTAGCTAAAACCCTAGAATCTCGTACCATTGATGTATGCTGTGTCTCCGAAACACACATACAGGATCCTAGTGTGGTCATTCACTTGACCTCACCTCGCCAAAATGGACAGCCAACGAAATACACCCTCCGTGTATCTGGCGACCCGTTGGTTAGTTCTCGCAGACTTGCAGGTGTAGGCATAGCACTAAGTACAAGGGCAGAACAGGCACTATTAGAATGGATCCCCGTTAACAGTCGCCTGTGTGCTGTCCGGCTAAATGGCTCCGTAAGAACTCGAAAGGATAGGGACACACGTCGTTGCCTTTTCGTCGTTTCTGCCTACGCTCTCACTGACTGCAGCCATGATGAAGTAAAAGATGATTTTTACAGAAAACTCTCTGAACTTCTTTAGAAAGCCAAGCGCTCAGACATAGTAGTCGTAGCGGGTGACTTTAATGCCCAGGTAGGCAGCTTAAACCAAAGATAAAGACATTTAGGTGGGTGTTTTAGTATTCCGGCTCAACGAACCGATAATGGTGATCGTCTGTTGCAACTATGTTCAGACAATCGTTTATTTTTAGCAAGCACTAATTTTAAGCATAAGGAGAGACATCGTCTAACATGGCGACCACCTGCACCAAACCAACGATGGACTCAAATACACCATATTGTCATCAGTGATCGTTGGAGAGGCTCAATAGAAGATTGTCACTCGTATTGGAATACTTGTTTAGACTCTGATCACGCTTTAATACAAGCGCGCATTTGTCTGCGCCTCAATGGACGCAGGAAAAGTACACTAAGAAGACCCATTAGGATTGAACTGGAGGACGAGAAAGCCAAATGCGAATTCCAGAAACAACTGAGTTCACATCTAGGCAGTTCTGTAAACGAGACTGACCTAGATGCTGCTTGGAAAGACACACGAACAGCTGTGGAAACAGCAGTAACATCTATTAGTCATTTAAACCATAGGGCTCCAAAAAATCAATGTATTTCCTCTAAGTCTATTTCACTGATGGATTCGCGTAAACTCATCCCATCAGGCTCTGAACATGACGAAGAGCGTAAACAAATTAGATCTAGGTTAACTAAAAGTCTAAGGAACGATCGTGAGCAGTGGTGGGCAATGAAAGCAAAAGAGATGGAAAAGGCAGCGGCTGTAGGCAACACCAGGCAACTATTCAGACTAATAAAAGAAACCGGAATTAAGAAGTCAAGTGTAAGTGAGACAATCTCGGAAAAAGACGGAACCCTTATCTGCTCTCAACCCAAACGTTTAGAACGATGGGCGGAACACTTTAAGGAGCAGTTTAGCTGGCCTTCAGCTACTGCACAACTACCCACTATTCCCAGAAAACCTGAATGGAACATTGAAGTAGGCCCCCCGACCCTACTTGAAGTTCAAAAGGCTATAGGTAATCTGAAACGAGGAAAAGCAGCTGGTCCTGGTGGATTGGTTCCAGAGGTCTTTAAATATGGTGGTCCAATTTTAGCGATTAGGTTGACTAATATTCTGGCTAAAATCTGGGAGACGAATGTAATCCCATCCGACTGGTCACAATCACTGATTGTCCCAATATATAAAAAGGGGTCAAAATCATCCTGTGATAACCATAGAGGGATTAGTCTGACTAACATAGCATCTAAAATACTAGCCTCAATAATTATCAGGAGCCTAACTAAGACTCGTGAAATGAAAACACGAGGAAATCAGGCTGACTTCAGACCTGGTCGTGGCTGTATCGACCACATATTCACCATTCGTCAAGTTTTAGAGCACAGACACGCTTATCGGCGTCCGACAATGATAGTTTTTCTTGACTTGAAAGCAACATTTGACTCTGTAGACCGAAAGGTTCTGTGGCAGTGTCTGTCATTGAAAGGTGTACCTGAGAAGTACATAAATCTTGTGAAGGCTGTTTACTCGAACACTACCAGTCGAGTGAGAGCCTATGGCGAACTGTCATATGATTTTACAACCTCAAGTGGTATCCGTTAAGGCTGTCCACTATCCCCGTTTTTGTTTAACTTCATTATAGACCTGTTGCTGCAAATAACACTCTCTTCGACTGAATCTACAGGAATTGATCTCCTACCAGGGGGACCACTAAGCGACTTAGAATACGCAGATGACATAGTCCTGTTTGGTGAAGACGCTGGCAAAATGCAGAGTCTTCTGTTGGAACTCAGTAATAATGCCAGGATGTTTGGGATGCGTTTCTCCCCATCCAAATGTAAATTGTTACTCCAGGACTGGCCTGCGTCAACACCCGAACTAAGGATAGGGAGTGAAGTAGTCGAACGCGTCGGCCATTAAGAGTAGAAGATACTCGTAAGTTACTAGTATTTGACCACAGATGCCTAAGAAATATTGCTCGCATCTGCTGGGATCACCGGGTAAGTAATAGCGAGGTTAGACACAGGGTATTAGGAAACGATGGTAAATCAGTTGATGAGGTGATGAATCTTCATCGACTGAGATGGTTGGGCCACGTGTTACGTATGCTTGAACACCGATTACCACGATGCTCTATGATGACTAGTATTGGCAATGGTTGGGAAAGAGTTAGGGGCGGCCAAACCAAAACATGGCATCAGTGCTTGAAGTCACTAACTTCTAGTCTGAGCCATGTTGGTAGATGCAGACTACCTGGTTGGGGTCCGCGTGACTATCGTAACCAATGGTTGGAGACTCTAGGTGACATGGCTCAGAATCGATCACAATGGCGTAGGTGTGTACACTCTTTATCTTCCCTTAAACCTTGAGATTAAAATTGCTTCATAACTTTCTTCCTTCCTGTACTATATCCTTATATACAACCTATAATTTATATACTACCACCACCACCACTAAATTAACTACTATGAATCCGGTGTTGATCTTGTTGTGCTAACGAGGTATGTCAACTTGGACCGATGCATATATGTGCCTGGTCCTACGTTGTGACTGACTGACTGGTCTTTTTCGAAATTGGTTACAGAGTTATTGTTATATTGTACAATTATCTGAGTTTGTAATCATTACACAAGCTTTCTATAAATGAACCCAAATCAGTAACTTAAGAAAGAAGATGAAGGAAGCGATGGAAAGGAAGCGCTTTTGACCGAACCGAGAATACATGTACATTCATATATATATATATATATATATATATATATATATATACCTTAGAAAATAAAGTCATATTTTCAACTAATGTTGTGTTCTTCGCCATAAAATCAAGCTAAATCTCGGCCAATGGCGTCTGCTTATCTTTCTCAATAGAATTCCAGTTGATTGAATAACAGCCGCTTAGATTAGCACTAAAAGGACTGGATAGACATGAAACTGGTCACTACTCAGTGGTCAAGCATCTGTACAATATCTCAGTCATACAGGTCAGCCGATAATATATCAGTGGTAGTAAAACTGGGTGATGCAGGATTAAATCCTCCAGGTATCACTAGTTCTCTAAAGATTACAAGTACACCTTACTAATGAATGCCGAATAGCGTGAAACTTAAATCGAACAAGGGGGGTTCTTGTTGATTACCTCCAGTCACTTAATGAAATATATATATATATATATATATATCAACATATCATTATTCTAAGGAAAACATTACTTTTCACTATTGAATTATTTAACAACATTTGTTTCTTTTGTTCATCGACAATATTCAACGTGAATGAATCTGGTTTTATACACCAAGCTAATAATTGTCCATGAGTAGTACCGGCTAGTAGATATTGATTATTATCATTAGGATGAATAAATGCTGAAGTGAAACAACCAAACTTTTGTACAGTCGTAATAGTAGTAGTTATTGAATTTATACAATGATCAACTACACCTTTGTCTATTTTTGTTTTAATATTGCTACTGTTGTTAACAACAAAAGGCTATACAAATCATGAATAGTGTAAAGTAGGAAAAAAGAATGAAAAATTTAGTGAACAAATGGAGAAAAAATATTGACAAAACAAAATGGTCTAGTTGAAAGAGATATATTTGAGTGGTGGGTTGTATCCATTATAGATTGATCTTAGTTGGGGTACCATTGATAACTGAGGAATACTGGATAACTGTTCTCTATTAGTAGGCACTTATCAGGAGTGTGCAAAGACGAGACACGAAGGTTATGAGTTCAACCACTAGCTGAGTTGTGGTGCTCAGTATTGAGGAATCTCATACCAGTACGAAACAATTGTTTAATTCCCACTGGCTTTCAGTGGTACTCCAGCTGAAATGGTTGAAGTTAGACATTAACATCGTCGTAAGCCGGCTCATTGGTCTGGAGGTTAAGCGTTCGGGCGAGAAGGAAGGTCCTCGTCCCGTATCCCGTGTGCGGAATCATGGATGTGAGCTGCTGAGGGGTCTCATACTAGGACGAAACGGCCGTTCAGTGCTTCTGAGTTTTCAATGGTGATCCAACATTGATCGGTCCACGACCTCCGAAAAAACCCAACAATCTCCATCACACTACACTGATTCTTATTACGTAAGCCGGCAATTAAAATGAATGGTATTTCAATGTCTATTTTTCCAATCTGTTGGTTTACTTCATACTATGAAAGATTGATTCAAGCGTTTATTACTATAATCTGAAAAAATTTTCACCATATTAAAGCACAGATATGTTGACAAATAGTAATCTTTTCAATACGATAATTACAGAACCTGAAGAGGATTTATTGAAAAGAATACTCTTCGTTCATATATCTGTGCTTTATTATTCCTATGACAACGAGTACACCTATCATTACACTATCAATTTGTACTTCTTGCTGATGTAATCTATTTCGCTATTACCACTGACTCAAAAACTGCCTTCATTGGTTTAATATTTTCATAAATCCATATAAATATTATTGTATATTAAAGTAAAACCTGATGAGGATCTGATGGAAAACAACGTTGTTCAGTAACATATGTTGTTCTAATTCATTTTATTCTGTAAATCATGTAATCCTTGTTCCATAATGATGAAATCCTCTTACTAATACTACTATTACTAATACTACTACTAATAATAATAATGACAATAATAATATATGGATGATGACGAGAATAGATAAACATCGGAAAACTTTTTCGAGCAAAAAAAGTGTCATTATCCAATTTATAAAATACATCATGTACCACTTACGGAGAAAGTGGCTATATGCACTGGAACATCTGTGTAAATAGAATCTCTTGAATAGATAATAAGACTAAATAAAGAGAAAATAATAAAGAAGAAAATGTGAATTATAGTTTAGATAGAATATTTTTGATAGATGTCATGTCATGTTGTATGCAACATAGAGGACCTGACATATATATATATATATATATATATATATATATATATATATTCAATTTTCCTGCACATACACGCACAATCACATTAGCACAGTAAGATAAACTTAATCCAAGACAAATCGCAGGGTAATAGAAGTTGTATTAACAGTATCCGTAATTCATGTATCACAAGTGAAACTGAAGAAATGATGACTCCTGGAACTAGTTTGTGGATTATTATTATGTACATTCTTATGAAATGCATGTAACTGTTATATTTCGACAATCATAAATGTGAGTCAGTTGCCTACTGGAAACAGTAGAAGATGGTTGTGAAATATCGTGGATTGATTGGAGTTAGACATTAACACCGTTGAAGGCCGGCTTAGTGGTCTAAAAGTCAAAAATCCCCGCGCGAGACCAAGGGTTCTGTGTACGGATCCGGCATGCGGGGACGTGCAGGAGCACTGCCGAGAAGTCCCATACTAGGACGAAACGGGCGTCCAGTCTTCAGTCAAGAAAAAACACTATTCTCATAAGTAACAAATCAAATCTAATTTATTAGTACAGAAGGATTCGTGGAGATTGTAGAACTTTCATAGTTAGCTCACCAATAAAAACGAAGAAGCATTGGATAGTTATTTTATCTCAGCACAGATCTCCTCAGAAGTGAGCATCCATGACCATTCAATTGGTAATTGAACCCGGAACCCTCGGTCACGCGAGCAAGAGCTTAAATTGTAGACCACTAAGCCTGTATCCAGTGATATATATATATATATATATATATATATATATATATATATATAACTTACTTACTTACGCCTGTTACCCCTCGTCGAGGAGCATAGGCCGCTCACCAGCATTCTCCATCCAACTCTGTCCTGAGCCTTCCTTTCCAGTTCTTTCCAGTTGCTATTCATCCTTTTCATATCTGCTTCTATTTCCCGGTGTAGTGTGTTCTTTGGCCTTCCTCTTTTCCGCTTCCCTTCCGGATTCCAAGTTAGGGATTGAGTCGTGATGCACATTGGTGATATATATATATATATGTCTAACTTTAATCAATTCATGATAATGAGTAGCTATCATGCATAATCTGTGGTGAATAACTGTTTTGTATACGATATGGTTAACTCCGCCTGTAGCTCCTCCAGGGGCTACTGCCGGTCCCAAGCCCGGGTAAAGGAGGAGGGTTGGGCATGGGGTTAGCGACCCCATCCCGTAGAAAATCAACTCGCTAAAAAAACGCTAACCAGAAAAAATCATTCAAACCATTCAAACTCTGCCCTGGGAGTAGAAGGAAAAATGACGTCTCATGATGAAAGCCGAGTTCCTTCGGAAGTCATGAGGCCGATGCACCTTCTTACAACCAGAGCGACAATTTTTATAGGTACATGGAATGTCCGGACAATGTGGGAGACCGGCAGAGTCTTCCAAATTTCTGCGGAAATGAGGAAATACAACCTGGAAGTGCTTGGAATCAGTGAAACACATTGGACGCAGGTTGGACAACAACGACTGTCTTCAGGGGAACTTCTGTTATACTCCGGTCATGAAGAAGAAAATGCCCCACATACACAAGGAGTGGCACTGATGCTGTCTAGAAAAGCACAAAATGCACTTATAGGATGGGAATCTCATGGACCGAGGATCATCAAAGCCTCCTTCAAAACAAAGAGAGAGGGCATTACAATGAACATCATCCAATGCTATGCGCCGACCAACGACTACGATGAAGACGCTAAAAACCAATTCTACGATAGGCTGCAGTCAATCTTCGAGAAGTGCCCAACCAAGGACCTGACCATTCTAATGGGAGATTTCAATGCCAAGGTTGGAAAGGACAACACTGGATACGAAGACGTCATGGGACAACATGGACTGGGAGGAAGGAACGAAAACGGTGAGAGATTTGCAAACCTATGTGCCTTCAATAAACTGGTCATAGGTGGCACCATATTCCCACACAAAAACATACACAAAGCCACTTGGATTTCACCGGATCACACTACACAAAATCAAATCGACCATGTCTGCATCAACAAAAAGTTCAGGAGGATGGAGGATGTGAGAACCAGAAGAGGAGCTGATATAGCATCCGATCACCATTTGCTGGTCGCCAAGATGAAACTAAAACTCAAGAAGCACTGGACAATGGCGCGGACAACATCACAAAAGTTTAACACGGCCTTTCTTCGAGATGCTGACAAACTCAACGAATTTAACATAGCCCTCAGCAACAGGTTCGAGGCCTTTCATGACCTACTCAATGGAGAGGGAACCACCATAGAGAGCAGCTGGAAAGGTATCAAGGAGGCAATCGTTTCAACATGTCAGGAGGTTCTGGGCCAAAAGAAGCACCATCACAAGGAATGGATCACTGTTGGTACACTGGATAAAATTGAAGCAAGGAGGAACAAGAAGGTAGCAATCAATATCAGCCGAACAAGAGCAGAAAAAGCCAAGGCACAAGCCGAATACACAGAGGCAAACAAGCAAGTGAAGAGGAGCATCAGGACCGACAAACGTAAATATGTGGAAGATTTAGCGATGACAGCGGAAAAGGCTGCAAGAGAGGGAAACATGAGACAACTGTATGATACAACAAAGAAACTTGCTGGAAATTACCGTCAACCAGAAAGACCAGTGAAAAACAAGGAAGGCAAAGTAATCAACGATATTGAAGAACAACGAAACAGGTAAGTAGAACACTTCAAGGAACTCTTGAATCGACCAGCTCCACTGAACCCACCCAACATCGAAGCAGCACCCACAGATCTCCCAATCGATATTGGCCCACCAACAATTGAAGAGATCAGCATGGCCATTAGACAAATCAAGAGTGGCAAAGCAGCGGGACCAGACAACATCCCGGCAGAGGCACTGAAAGCAAATGTAACAGCAACTGCCAAGATACTCCACATCCTCTTCAGTAAGATTTGGGACGAAGAACATGTACCAACAGACTGGAAAGAAGGACTTCTCATCAAGATACCAAAGAAAGGCGATCTGAGCAAGTGCGACAACTACAGGGGCATCACTCTTCTCTCAATACCAGGAAAAGTCTTCAACAGAGTATTGTTAAACAGGATGAAGGATTCCGTGGACGCTCAACTTCGAGATCAACAAGCTGGATTTCGTAAGGATAGATCGTGCACAGATCAAATCGCAACTCTACGTATCATTGTGGAACAATCAATCGAATGGAATTCATCACTGTACATCAACTTCATCGACTACGAGAAGGCATTTGATAGCGTGGACAGGACGACACTATGGAAGCTTCTTCGACACTACGGCGTGCCTGAGAAGATAGTCAACATCATACGGAACTCCTATGATGGACTAAACTGCCAAATCGTCCACGGAGGACAACTCACCGACTCGTTTCAAGTAAAGACCGGTGTTAGGCAAGGTTGCTTACTCTCACCCTTTCTCTTTCTCCTGGTCATCGACTGGATCATGAAGACGTCAACATCTGGAGGAATGCACGGGATACAGTGGACAGGCAGGATGCAGCTTGACGATTTAGATTTCGCGGATGATCTGGCTCTTCTATCACAAACGCAACAACAAATGCAGGAGAAAACGACCAGTGTAGCAGCAGCCTCAGCAGCAGTAGGTCTCAATATAAACAAAGAGAAAAGCAAGACTCTCCGATACAATACAATATGCACCAATCCAATTACACTTGACGGAGAAGCTTTGGAGGATGTGGAAATCTTTACATATCTGGGCAGCATCATTGATGAACACGGTGGATCAGATGCAGATGTGAGGGCGCGGATCGGCAAAGCAAGAGCAGCATACCTACAGCTGAAAAACATCTGGAGCTCAAAACAATTGTCAACCAACTCCAAGGTTAGAATTTTCAATACAAATGTCAAGACAGTTCTTCTGTATGGGGCAGAGACGTGGAGAACTACGAAAGCCATTATCCAGAAGATACAAGTGTTTATTAACAGCTGTCTACGCAAGATACTTCGGATCCGATGGCCAGACACTATCAGCAACAAGTTACTGTGGGAGACAACAAACCAGATTCCAGCGGAGGAAGAAATCAGGAAGAAGCGCTGGAAGTGGATTGGGCACACTTTGAGGAAATCACCCAATTGTGTCACAAGACAAGCCCTCACATGGAATCCTGAAGGTCGAAGGAGAAGAGGAAGACCAAAGAACACATTACGCCGAGAAATAGAGACAGACATGAGAAGAATGAACAAGAACTGGAAAGAACTAGAAAAGAAGGCCCAGGACAGAGTGGGTTGGAGAAAGCTGGTCGGCGGCCTATGCTCCATTGGGAGTAACAGGCGTAAGTAAGTAAGTAAGTAATACGATATGGTTGAACCACTCTGGTAATGGCCTCTCACTAGAACTCCAGGAGTTGTATCATGAGGCTATTGATCAGTGAGTACGTGACCATTATTAGTATGAGGATTTGTAGTGACCAGAATTTTCATAGTTCAAATCACAAACTGATCTTAGCTAGACGCCCGGATGAAGGATCGTGGATACATACTGCTGAGGAGTCACATATTGACGAAGCGACCATCCAGTGCCTCCAGGTCTTCAATGGTGGTCTAGCTAAAATCGGTTTGTGATTTAAGCTCCAAAAAACTTAATTTTGTTTGTACGCCCACGCGCACAAATCCATAAAAATAACTTACCTTTTTGGTAAACTATACAAATAAACAAATCCCGACTGACCATAGACACTTATAACATTAGATTGAATGAAACTCCCACCGACTAATACATCATTTGTTGGATTCGATACTGTACAATTAATGGAACAAGTCATTGCATCGAAAAGCTGAACAAGAAAACATAGGGAAAATAAATACCATAGTTGACTCTGAAAAATGCCAAAAGTGTGTTATTCCGTCAATCAATTATTCAGTTAGTCATACGCAACGTAGAACCAGGAATATACAGTGGCCCTTACATACTTGAAATACAAAACACACTCAAAATCAAATTTAAAATTGTATCATGTAATGGGATGGCAAATCGACACAAATTGTCATATGAACCCATTTGACCTTTGCATGTATAATTGTGACGTTAACGGCCACACTGTACGCATGCTTCCATCTCTCTCTCCTTTTGTCTGCGTTACTCTGCCGATCCTGAACTAATCAAACATCTCCTAACTAATAACGGTCAAAGATGACACAACGTTCATCTATTCATTTTTTACTATCTCCTAAGAAGAATATATGAAATATACACATCCACATCACTACTCGTATCGAACTTTGAAATCTATATTTCAGTGAGGTGATAAGTCACAAATTAGTAAAGATACATATTCTATTGTTCATCAGCAATCACCGTCACCATCCTATGATAGGATCACGAAAAACACCATTGGTCCAAATTGACACAACATATCAGTACAGCGGGAGGAAATTATCAAAACAAATATCAGAGTAGTAATGGTAGTAGAAGTAGTAACAGCACCAGTGACGGTAGAAAACATTAAAAATTGATATGATTCGAGAAAAAATGAGTGAAGTAGCGGAATATAACGTATAAAGTCATTTTAAAACTTAAAATCTAAGGGAAGAATAAGAACGAATGCATCTCTACATCATTGAGACTTATTGAGAGCCATGTCAACTAATGTCTCCAGATATTGGCCACAATGCCAACCTGGTAGTTAAACCAATAGAATATAAAACCAAAACAAAGAAGTAAACAATGACAGGTTAAAGGTCAACAACAACCAATCAACATCGAGGTCTACAGGATAAGCTGTGAGCCATATGTGGAGAAATTCGAACACTTCACTTCCATCTGAAGTTTGTGCTGATGATGGTGTTCAGAATAACGATGAAAGCTCCATAACCAAGCCATCAGGCTCAGAGAGCAAAACTTCATCAAAAATGATTCAGTTCAACAGTCAACGACATAATTAATTAATATCATATATTGGCTTAACCACTTCTAACATTCTTCGAATCTATTCCTACACCAGCAAAAATAGCGCGTCAAGGTAGGCGATGGTTATGCATCCACAATACATGTCCCAAATATCGCATCCGATGAGTATGTCATTTTATTAGAGAAATAATTATGTTTCCTGATCAGCTAACTGTGTTCTTTCTTTTTTGTATATCAACTCAACTAATAGAGGGATTTTATATGTGAATAATTCGATCTCGTGACCAGTTGTTATCAGTCGGGCAGATTGGACCATTGTGAATAATCCTTTCGATTAGCATTCTATTTATTATCATCTTAACAACTAAATCATGTGTAAAACAAATTCACTATTCACCTCCAAAACACTTGAAAAACTTAAAGATACAGAGTTCAACAATTAGTTTCTGTTGACAATTTGACCAACGAGTACATTATTCATTAATTTTAGTGTTAAACATAACACTTATGTGATATAAATGAAGTATCAATTTTCTATGATTAACTGTGATATGCTCTACTGAAGAATTCCTACCGGTAGACAACTGTCATTTAATAACAAAAATAATATAACTGTAGTTCAGCCACGTCGGGAATGAGGTAGCCACGCATCAATAGCATTGGATGACAGTCACACGATTTCTCAAGCCGATTGAATTTAGAAATATCAACCACTGAGTGGTAACTTAGTGGTCTCAAAATTGACAAGGATCAAAGGTTAGGATTGTATTGTTGGTTGCTATGTCAAGCCCACATAGCTTATTCTAGCTTCCGGACAGGTCAATTTATTTATTCTTTTTGAGTCCCATTTTGAGCTTGTCATTTATTCGCTTATCAACCTTGACTGTTCTCATGTAAGCGTATGTGTGTACATTTTGTATCTTACTCATCACATATCCGTAACTTATTATTGTCTGACTATAAATATTGATTAACACTTGGTTAAATCGAGTTGGCTAAAATGTCTTCTCCAATCCGTTTTGCTTCCTTCACTCCGTCTCTGTTCTGATCAACGATTGCAGAAAATATACGTATTCAAAACTCCATTCTCGTGTTTGACTTATTTTAATTCCGCTATTCACTAACACGAGTTAAGTCGATAATTATAAGAGAATTGGCGACATGTATATTTCAATAACAATCATTCATACAATCAAAATGGAGTTGAGTATTCCAGAGTCACTAAAGGATTATAACAATTGAAAGTTACAGTTAGGATTAGGAATTAAGATTTGGGAATTTACGATTAAGAGTATTGGAATCGGTATCAGAATGAAGGGTTAAGATTTAAGTATAGAGTTAATTTGCTTATTATGTACAATTTAAGTATTAAAAAATCAGATATTTATTGCGTTTAACACTTATTTTTACACTGTGAAAATAAAAAGTAATTTGAAGGGGTTTTGTGGAGGTTTCAGTATTTTCATAGTTGAAATCATGATTCGATTGAAGCTAGACCACCATGGAAAACCTCGAAGCACTGGACGGCCGTTTCGTCCTATTATGGGACTCCTCAGCAGTGCGCATCCACGATCCCGCTTCGCACGATTCGAACCCAGGACCTGCCAGTCTCGCGCCAGAGCATTTAACCGAAAAAATAATTTTTCATTTCAATTTTAAACGTTTCGAACATTATACAAAGGCATTTTCATTGTTGGTTTTATGTAATTTAAGAAAAAATGTTATACATTTTTTGAATTTCTATCCACTCTCCATCGAAGAAATTACACTGATCGACATGACATTCTAAGTAACAATTCAACTGGTATTCAGCTTACTCACCATTCCAAAATAACAAGAATGGGAAATTGAAATAAGTCCCCTATTTATAATGAAGTTAAAAAAATTATAGGTAGTCTAAATCGAAGGGGTACAGCGAGCCCTCATGGATTGGCCTAAGAGATATTTAAAGATGATAGTTCAGCTCTAATAGTTAAACTAACTTAAAGGACAGGTAGAATTTAGATGTGCGTAGTACCATTTGACTGGTCTGAATCACTGATGATCCCAGTTTATAAAGAAATCTTGTGGAAACCAAAGATAAATCAGTTCGATAAATATAGTATCTAAAATACTAGCCTCTATAATTATCTGTCTCTTAACTAAGGCTCGTGAAGAGCAAACCAGAGTGATTTAAGGCTTACTTACTACTGACTGAAAGTCGAATGTCTTAACCACTGAGTTACCATTCCATATTCCACATAAACAAACAAAAATACACACAGACATCCAATACAACTATAATGCTTACTTGCCATCCACTAGAACAAACTAATAATATACATCGAGGTGTTTGTGGACAACAATCAACTTGTATTATGGTAGATGGACAATTAATAGATCGTGATTCATGTTCATATTTTGCTTCACCCTAAAATTATTGAAAATGAAAAAAAATAGTAAACATCTAAATAAAAGAACAGAAAAAAACATTGATGAAATTTATACATTATTTCCACCACGAAAAAGTTCGAGATTCTGGATTTGAGGCTGTGAGCATTGCTACATAAATTTAAACTAGAATGAAACACTTGTTTAATGTGTTCTATTCCCAGGTATCGCTCAGGAATTGGTAAGAACGTTGTTTTATCCACCACGTTTTAGTCACCTGTTCAAAGAATTGATCTCCCTAGGAAATACAATTAAAATAGTTCAGTTCGAAAGATGAATAATTGTTACAACTGATTGATCACTGGGTAGTGACCAATATCATGTATGTCTAGTCCTTCTTTAGTGCTGACCAGATTCTATCGATCAAGCATCAATGTACCCAATAGTCGAAATGATTGTACATCGCATGCACTATGTTGATATTTGGGGTGATGGTTGGAGGAGGTTAACAGGAAACTCATATAATCGACCTGGGTATCGTGCTATTTGGCACTCACCAGCAAGATTTACCTGTAACCTTGAGGAAACGGATTTGATCCAATGACGCCCGGCTTTACTGCTGAGTTTGTAATGTCTGTTGATATGTCAAGCCCATATACCTTATTTTAGCTTCTGGACGAGCCAATTTAACTACTCATCATGAGTCACGTTTCGATCTTGTTGATATATATATACATATAACCATTCAGATTATTTGGGCCAAGTATAGACATCCAGTTGTGGTTCAGTGGTTATATTATCTGCATTTCAACCGTAGCATAGCAACGCGTACCTGTATTCCTGAAGGAATCGATATTGCTCGTGATATTTGAACCAGTTAGTCAACTTCAATCTGAATCTACTTAGATAAATGGTCATATTGTGGTTTTATCAATTACATTTGATCAGCACTAAAGAAGAGATAAACATGACATTGGTCACTATTTCATGATAAGCGTAGAGCAAACCAGTCATTGGTTGATTCTATGATCAACTGCTCCTATTAATTGTGGTAACAAAAGGATTTGGTTGAGAAAGACTTGTTAGTTAATTTTTAAAAACAGCTGGACATTTTACAAAATACATTGAAACTACTCACGAGTAATGTGATGTATAAGATGAAATTTATCTTGACTATTTCCTGATAGACTTATACTACCAAAAATAAAATATTGATATGAGGAAGCTGCCCAATAATGTCACTAGATAATGGTCATATTTTGGTCGCGAAATCAGTAAATTCGAGAAATCAAGGACTTCTAGATTACAAACCTTACACACTCTGAGAAATAACTTGAAGATATTATGTGTGTTTAGCTGATTAAGTATGAACAGTATGTGTTGAATTCATTTACCTGAGTTCATAATCCTTATTTACTAATATTATTACTGTCCAGAATAACCCAGCAATTATAGTTTTTTAGTTTCACAAGTTGAATTTTCGTATTCACACACCGAAATCTGCGTAAACCTGAAACTTGTGTTCTATTGAAATGACCTTCGCTTTTCTCTATTGTAACACGTAACTTTGTTCTGTGCTTTTCAATGTCACCTTCAGACCATACACACAAAAGTGTTATAAATAAGTTATCCCTTCAATTGAGGCATAAAGATAACTCCCTTATGAATATACTAGCACTCTCTCCTCAGTGGTGCATCTTTAGATTCGTTATGTGGTTGGTTTGCAATAATTAAGTTTTTCATTGAGATCATGAAACGATTGGTATTAGATCACCATTGAAAACCTGGAAGTACTGGATAACCGTTTCGTCCTATTGTGGGACCTCTCGGCAGTGCGTATCTGCGATCACGCTCATGGGACCCAAAACCAAGACCTTCGGTCTCGCGCGCGAATCTATAGCAACTCACGTACAATTTTGTTCATGATTAATTTGGTTAAGCCCTTTGGTTAACTTATTTAACGGACAGAGGCATTCGTACAATAACTGCCTACGCATATATATTCACTCTGCTAGCCTTACTATTAGTCGCTCAATTGATTCGATGATTCATTCATTTCTATTTGTATATATATGTACATTTTAATCCTGTTCACTGACTGGTTGACTCGCACACTCGTTCACTGACTCGATCACTCGCTCGCTCATTCGACTCGCACGCTCACTCATTTGCTTTACGGCACTACTCTTTCATGCTTGCTTAACGTGCCTGTAATTTAGGATATCTGTGCGTAGTTCAATAATAAACGCAATCAACACATCGTATTCGCCTTCTGATTTATACACCGTTTGGGTGTTATCTAGTAACGGTTATCAGGACGAACAATATATGAAGCTTAAGGAGAATATCAAATATTGATCACCACAAACGCTTAACCTCTAGACCACTGGGCCGGCATCCGACGGTGTTAATGTCTAACCTCAACCAATTCACGAAATTGCGTGACCATCTTCCGTTATACTGAGGTAAATACCTGTCTCTATCTGACATGGATTAGCTCCACTGGTCATGGCTTCTCACTAGAGCTCCGAGAATTCCCTCACGAAGCTACTCGCTAGTGGGCAGATGGTAATTATCAGTATGGGGTTGTGAAGATTATCAAGTTTTTCATTGAGATTATGATGTAGAGTTCCATAACAGGAAGAAACGGCCGTCCAGTGCTTCCAAATTTTCAATGGTGGTCTAACACTAATCGATTCATGATCTCAATCAAAAACTTAATAATCTCCACTGATAATTACTGATAATTACAATAATTATGCAATATTCATCTTTGTAATAGCATTATCAACCCCACTCCACCCCTCACTAAAAAACATAGCAGTTAATTGATAAACACTGCAATAAGTGATACGCTAATTTAACCAATCCCGACGAAATAGTTTAGTGAATACAGTAATAAGTCACATGACCTCATTGTAGACCTTCATATATATATATATATATATATATAATAAGTCACATGACCTCATTGTAGACCTTCATATATATATATATATATATATATATATATATGATCACATGATCAATTTGTAGATAATACTAAACTCAAAATGAGACAAAGTAAACAAAAGGATAAATGCTTTGCTTGACCAATATTCTCTTTTTATTTTAAAGCATTTTGTATTAACAGTCAATGAGAAGTACTTGATAGTACTTAAATTCTTGCTAAGTTATATGAATTAAACTATGGGAGTTTTTAGGGGTAGGGCTATGTACTGAATTAGATCGTCGATACTAGAAGTTGGGAATAGTTCTTTGTCAATGTGAAGTTTCGTTCTTGGTCGGTGCTCACCACTTTTAAGGTGGCATAATAACTCGCTTACGAAAGACGAAGAATAAACGATGAAATATGAATTCTCTGTTTGATTCCGTATATTAAATTTAGACCGTCCTCGTTTGAACAACAGTGGTAATAAAAGTTAAACACGAATTAAGTCAGAAGAATGCGTTACGGAAATTCAGAGAGACAGACGATAAGAGGTGTAGCATTGAGAAAGGCTTCACAGCTTAGTCAATTTTACCAAGCGTGACTCAACACTTATAAGCATGAAAGTTGCAACCAAGTGTATAGACATAAACGTATTGTCATATACATATGCTGAAGGTTGCATACACAAATGACGGAATGACTTGGAAGATCAAAATAATACATCCGTTCAAAAGTTAAGATAAAATGCCCAGGCATGTAACAGTAATGATTGTTACAAGTTGTTGATGTTAATTCGAAGGATGGTATGTTAAGTTTAAATAAGCAAACGTAGCAAATCATTACTTTGCATCATCCATTATCCATTGGCAAATTATTTCGAAACAAAGAGATCTTGTTTAACACAGAACCTAACTATAGCCGCTACTTTGATCTGGTAGTCAGGTTTACATACCGTAATGATCTGACAATAAGCGATATCAGCTGGAACGCTTGTTCACTTGTGTCCTACCATCTCATCCAAGTTGGCTGGAGAGTGACAAAACTGAAAGCAACGAACTTAAAGTTCAAGGGCGAATCTGTACTGCTAACTGTACTGGGATATGATGACGGTACTGTGTTTACTTCAGACAACTACCATCTGCAGAAATGCTTTCTTTTCACAAAGGAGAAGGGTTAGAAAAGGTCAACCCTTAAAAATACCACAAATCCCCTTGCCCATAAGATCTCCATAGTCGGAGATAAGGCCTTAAAAGTGGGGAGCCAACACATCAATAACTATCTACACAAAGTCAGCGTGTGATTAGCCTCAACCAGTTATCCCTTGAATTTTGAGACCACATTCTGTGGTCGACAAAACTACTATTAACTTGGTTTCGTCTTTAGGCATTTCGAGAAGTACCTTTCCACGATGTGGATAACCGAGAAAAAACAACTCTCAAACCTCTAACAGTCCTCAAAATCGCCTTGGTAACAATTAAATCCCTTCAACACAAGAAGTGTTCTCCTTTTATCAGTATCAGATTGTGGAGACTGTTGAATTTTATTGAGACCACGAACTGATTTAGGTTAGACAACCATTGAAAACCTCCAAGAACTGGAAACCCATTTTTCCTAGTATGTAACTCAGCTGCACACACCAACAATCCTGTCTCTAGGTATCGGAACCAGAAACTTTCGGTCTCGCGAGCGAACGAGTAACCTCTAGACGAATGAGCCGGCATCCACCGGTGTACAAGTCTCACTGCAATCAATCTACTGTATTGAGTGATCTTCAGTGAGCAACTTCCTTCACTTTTTATTGCTAAGTGCTCCAATATAAATTGTAATTATTAAATATATCTGAGGAATTATTTCCATCAATAAAGTGATATGATGTCTAATAAGAAAATTAAATAGTGAGAAACCATCAAAATGCATTAGGACAGGGTTATTTAGGGCTCTTTGAAAACAAGAAAGTGATCTACCACCTATTCCTCCTCCATTTAGGCCCTTATTTCAGCGAAGTAACATATATTCTATATTTAGTGAATGATGAGCAAAAAGTACACTACTTACTAACAATCGCTTGTTAAATAAAGTCTTATTGAACCATACATATAGGTATTATACATATTCAGACATCAAATAGATGGTAAATTTTTTCAAGAACTTCATGAACAAATGCGTGGCCATATATCTAACTGATAATAATACCAATAAGAACGTCTTCTCTCTGGCTTTAAGTTATACTTCCCGTATCAAGGCTAATGATACGACTTGGATACTCAAACCGAAGTGGGTGGAGCAGCGGTTGAACCCACAAACTACTGATTAAAGGTCAACTTGTTCGACCAATAGACAACCGTTCAACAAGTTATTACAATAAATGAGTTCAATAAAACAAGAATACAACTTACTTGTGTTTCTTCACCGTCCAGAGTCCATAATACAGCTAGATTGGAGTATGAAAGACCTAAAACAATTTCATCTAGACACAAAAAAGAGACAAAAAGATTCAAATATCACTGAAGGTGAAAATGTAGCTTGTTGCATTCGATAACTTAAACAACCTTGGTAAGATTCCACGTATGGTTGTGTGTATTTTTATCTCCCAAATACCCTGGTACGATCGAGGATGAGAAGAGTTCGCTCTCCGTCCCGAAATCCTCTCATATGACCGCACGTGTACAGCCACTTCCACAAAAGTCTTACTTATTGCCTTCTCATGGCGGGGATTTTGTTTATAAGATCGAGGGGACGAAAGGCGAACGTCCGACGCTCAAACCGGATTGGTGGGTACGGTGAATCCACCAAGATGAGTCGGAAAATCTTAATTCTAAAACCATGGTGCATATGGGAAACGATCCTGAGGGAACAAATGACGTATGGAACTATTCTTGGTCACCTGCCACCATGAGACCGATATCCTAAAGTTGCCAAACTCTCTTGTGGGTTAGACTCGTAGGTCAAAGGCTCGGGGAGTGGCTCCCTAATAAAACCACCTGCTCTGGTTACGCACCCAGACAGTATCCCATCCCACACACAAACTTAGTGATTTGTGTGGCACATATATATTTTGGTGTCCATTTTTGCCAATGCTTATGTGTTTAAATAAATAATAAATAATGTGTATATGGATTATCAAAGAAACATTACCCCAGTGCTTCCTGATAAGTTTCCAGTAGTTCTGTAGTTGAAATCTCTTTGTGATTAAAATTAGTTCTGTACGTGTACAAAAAGAATCTCAACTACAAGTGGCCTTAGGAAATAAGTACTTTTAAAATAAAGTGTACGTATTTCAGTTTGAAATGTTATCACGTTACCTCCGTATATGAATAAGTTTGTAAATTTCACAAAATGCTTAACTGTATTATATGACCCAACTAACAGTTAAAAAAATCCTTACTACAAATATTGGTAACAATGATGATGAAGATGATGTTGGGGAATTTCAAAAGCTAAAACTATGTCATGGTAGCAGTTGTAGAAGGCTTGGGTAGGTAGTAAGTTATTTTTAACACTATCAGACAATAAACTGTTGTAAGTTTGTCTCCGATGTTTGTGCTTTGTTTCAAGTCGGGTGACCTGATGGCATAGACAGTTGCAAGCTTTTTTTCTTGATGAAAACATGTTGACATGGCTAATTCAGAAGGATCAGTTCAGAATCTTTAAAAACTCATTTGAAAAGAAGCTACTTCATACTTTACTGAAGGAGTTAATACAGATGTCAAACAAAATGCGGGTTCTTTCAGAACTCTGATCATACAATTACGTACGTTATTTTAAAGAATCCCTTACTATCTCTGTAATCTTTTTGAAAGCAGATGAATTTTTACTATTAATCCCACAATTAAAGAAATATATGATTACTCTCCAAGTAGATAATTAAAAAAAACTCAGTATATTTTGAACAAACACCATAACAGCAGTGTGAAAAATCATCCATCACAAGCAAAGTGACAGACATACATCACCAACATAGAGCCAGGGGACAGATGTGCGTTGGCCCAAGTTGCCGCGCTAAATTAGCACGACTATATGGAAATAACAAAAGACATCAAAATAATGTGTCAGCAACGATAGTGATAAAGACTAAATCCTGGGAGTATAGTTTGATAAGGTAGAATGGAAAGGTATGCATGAAGGAATATTGGAATTCAAGGTCGAGAGGAATGCGCCTGGGTCATGTTACCCGAAGTCTCAAACGACTGATCACGGTTATTGCACTGAGCCCAACCAGGTAGTTCATATCTACGAACATGGCTCAGACCGAAGGTCAATGTCCTTATGGACTGGTGTCATGTTTTGATTTGGCCACTCCTACATTCCTTCCAGCCGATTTCAGCCCTACCGAACATCACTCTTCGAGGTAGGCTGTGTTTATGCATACGTGACACATGTCCCAACCACCCGAGATGATGAAGATTGGCAACCTACAAATTACAAGCAAATGGCTACACTTCAGGAGTACGGGTAACAATAAAATTGTGATGACTTGGTCTTTGAATGCTAGATTAGCTAAACAAAAATAACAGAGTACATAGATTAAAAACCGTGTAAACTAAAGTATCCCAACTTTTTGACAGTCCAGTATTCTTGAAAATTTCCATAAGACAAAGAGATTCTTCCAACAGATAACTTCATATAATCTAGGTGTTTCCTATGTTATACTTATATACACTCTTTCTGCTGTATCTGTGCACTTTTTCTATCTGTCTTGTCAAATTATTTATTTACTCTTGGACTCAAACGTTAGGCGATTGGAGCTAATGACTAGAAAGCGACAACCAACTTAGATCTCCGGTCCAGTTAGCATCATATCATCGAATTTAATAATCATAATTGTTCATATTTCACAATTACCTTTCAATATTGCTAATTTTACATTCTTTCTGCACAAAATTAACCTAACTCATGTAATAGATTTTGTTCAAAATAACATGTGCACCATTGGTTTGGAATCAGGGTTTTCCAACTCCCCTAGGTGAACGCGCCGTGTCCACTGACCCGGTTAAAGCTCTAGACATTCGATTTTCGTCCTATCAACTTCGTAAACAACACCTGATGCGAGAAGGCAGTGAGTAGGACTTCCCTGGTAGAGGCTATATGCGCGTGGCGATGTGAGAGCATTTCAAGAGGGAGAGCGGACTTTGCCCACTCTCGGCCGCACCAGGACATTTGTGAGTAAGTGTGGCAACTAACTGTTGCAGTGTGGAAGTACCGGGCAACGACCCCGGACCCTCTCGCATGCCAAGCGAGTACATGAAAATAATTGACTAACTACTCTTATTTAGAATTTAGTTAATAGAGATTCGATGTTTTTTGAAGAAAAAGAAAACAACTGATTAACACCCGGAGGAGAAAAATAAAAGTGAAACTTACAAGTACAAGAAGAATCGATTGAATGACAAAACAATTAATACTAAAAACTACGATTACATTTGCATAAATCTGATTTGATTTAGAAGAGGATAATGAGAATGTTACATTATACATATATCTATATACTACCGACTACTTTTATCATTAACATATAGTTAAGTAAAATGAGTGTGGATCTAAAAACAAGCCGAGAAACATATTGATTAAGAAACAAATAAATTGAATAGAATAATAACTAGGTGATACGAACTACATAACACTTGTTAGCTTGTGTAAGATTTAGGTCACTAATATGAGTTTAATATCGTTTTGAACTTTTTATTCGTTGATCTTGTTAGTCTTTAATCCATAATAAGTTAGTTATTCATAAATAAATTAGAATATATATATATATATATATATATATATATATATATATATATATATATATGGGTTCAAAATACCACACTAAAACAGTACAATGAAATGAAATCATCAACATAAGTACCAGAGTAGTAGAAGTACTAACAGTGTCAGTGGTAGTCGGAAATATTAGGCATATACAGATTTATTTATTTAATTTAAACACATAAACATGGGTACAGGAGGGCACCAAATAGATATGCGCCATATAAACAGGATTCCAGAAGAATGAACTTATGGAATAAAAGGTACAGAATAATTTTGAAACTCAGGATCTAAGAGGAAACAAAGAATAAATGCATTTAAAATACTGTAGCCAGTCATAACCAATGACACAACACCCCCCCAACCACTGGTTATAATAACCGCACGAATCCCAACATGATAGTCTAAATATGTTACGTCCTACATCCAACCAATACGCGTAAACAACCTTAAGAAACCAATGTGCAGCAAGGACTTGGAAGACTTATACTCTATGCCTGACGCTTGGCTCAATACTAACTAGACCCAAATGAAGAGGAAGAATACAAGACCAATGTTCACCAGTCCAAGATTACTATGTTCCAGATATTCATTTATATACACACAAGACCAGACCACACACCAGACCAATTGGGTAACAGTATTAACGCGGAATAACAACATTAATGATGGGAAAACAGAGTCCTGGGTATACAAATAATTGGATCTAGTTTATGAGTGGAAGATGTTATAGTGACAAATTACAGTCCAAATAAAAGTTTAAAATAAGGTTAATAAGAAAATAGTAGAACTAAAATACTTAGAAGTGCTATATATATATATATATATATATATATATATATATATATATATCATATTATTCTCATCCTATTGATTTCCTGTCGCTGTGCTAAACTGAAAAGTGGCAACTAGGATTAGTGCACATTAATGCTAGATACTATATTGGTAATGACTAACAATACTATGCATATATCTCTACAGCAGTTAAAACATTACTTACCTAAGATGAATACATTAGCTTAAGTAGATTTAATGCCATTATCAAAAACAATAGTTTTTTTCTAAATATTTTGCCGGGGTATATGTAATAAACCGCCGTGCCTCAGTAGAATGAAGCGGGTTGAGGGGAATTCAAACCCCTAACTCGATCGTATCGATAAAATAACCACGAAATTAATCATTTAGCAGAACTTAATGAATCCAACGGCAAATTATGTTACGTAATCCTTCATACATAAGTGAATCCACTAATATTCTAATCTACAAAAAGACACTAATGGAGTCTTACAAATTTACAAGATTTTGAATGACGGAAATCCCGAGAGATTTTAGCTGTAATTTTCAAATAGTGTCATCAATTAAGAAATTAAATGTATAACTTGCAAAAATCTAAAAAATAAAACATTATAGTGTGACAAATTACAAAGACAACTATAATAACTTCAAGAACAAGAACTTACTTCGTTGATTTGGATGTGTAACAACAACAAATGAAGATATCCAATCCGGTTGTGAATTTGAAGCCAAAGTGAACAGAACAGCCAGTGAAGTAGCATGTAATACAACAATATGTGCATATTGACCACAACAAAAAAGTAGACGATAGTCAAGGTAACATGTTTGATGTGACTGCAAAAACAATAAGAGGACGAATGAAATGATTGGTTGAGCAATAGAAAACTTCTTTGCTTGAATTTGATTATTAATCAATATCATCAGTAAGCATTTATTGAGGCTCAAGATTTAGTGGAAGATAAAGAATGAATGCATCTGAACCGGTGTGATTTATTTTAGGTCACAACACACAACGTCTCCAAACACTGACTGTAGTTATGGAGCGGACCCTAACCAATTAGTCTGTGTTTGCTGACATGGCTCAGACCAACAGTCGATAACTTCATGGGCTAATGTTAGGTCTTAGTTTGGCCGCAACTAGCTTTCTTACAACTTCTACTTCCCAATAGAGGTAGAAAGTGGTAATAATACGTAGTGCATGTTCCAATCAATTTAGTTGATGAAGATTGACTACTTTATCAACTAATTTATCATCGTTAACCTCAGCATTATTATTACTAATTTATGTATTTATTCAATATATTTGGTACAATATGGAATTCTCAGTACAGCACAGCACATCATTGCTCACTCGATCCTCCAAACATATGCAAGCAGTATATTGGAGGCATCAACGATTAAATACTAATGACTTATGAGTATCTTTTATTTCTAAAAGTTACTTCACACTGCCATAAAATAGAACAGAACAAACAGCTCCATGGTATATTCGTCCTTTGGTTGGCAGACGGATATTTCCCCTACAACACATGTGACGCAAGTTGGCAAAAGTCAATTGGTATCCTAAGCTTTAGAAGAAGAAGTAGCTACATAAATATTTATTGACAGCAACAAGTAGGTTAGTGAAACAAGTAAAAGTAGTAGCTTATCAGAAAGTATAAAAAATAAGGAGATAATTACAAATAGTATAACAAACAAATAATAAAACAACACACACTTTGATATATGTATGGCGATAACGTGTGTCCATTTTGAATTCTAAGCATTTGCCGTCATTCCAATTCCAAACAGCCATTTCGCTAAAATAGTAGAATAATTAGATAACAATAGTTATTACGAGAAAGCGAATCAGTCAGTCAGTCACAACGTAGAACTTCGTACGTACGTACGTACATCAGTTCGAGCTGCCATACCACATCAGTACAGAGATGCAGTTGTCGATTCAAATTCCATAGTGGTAGAGGTAGTAAGAGTATAAGCATTATGTGAAAGATTAGGGTTTGAAGATGTTATTGAAGGAGTATAATCCAGTAAAATAAATTTGGGAAGAGAAAAAGGATAGGGACATGAAGAATTCAGAAGATTAGAATTTGGTAGAACACAAAGAGTGGGTGCACTTGCTCCATTGCAAACGATTTTGAACCATGTCATTCAAGGTCTTTAACCATCGGTTGCTATCATCTCGCGAATCCCAACCAGGTAGTCTACACCTACCAGCATGGCTCAGTCCACTTGTCAGAGACTTCATGGATTTATGCCACGTTTTGGTCTGGCCGCCCCTAGCTTTCTTCCAACCTGCTCCTACACCATAAAGCATTGCACGTCGGGGCAGTCGGTGGTTGGGCATACGTAACACGTGTCCCAGCCATCTCAACTGATGAAGTTCCATTACTTCATTAATCGATTTACCATCCTTACCTAGTACCCGTTTCTTAACAACTGAATTACTGACTCGGTGGTCCCAGAATATACGAGCAATGCTTTGAAGACGCCTATGATCGAATACTAGTAGCCTACGAATATCCTCCACTCTTACCGGCCATGATTCACTACCATAACGTAGGACGGAACGAACTGTTGCGCAGTAAACTCGTCTTTTGGTTGGTAGACAGACATCTTACCTACGCCATAAATGACACAAGTTGACAAAAGCTAGACGAGCCTTCTGTATCCGTGCTGAGATTTCGTCACACACTACACCACAAAGGTTGATGAGACTCCCAAGTGAAGCGGTCGACACGCTCAACTACTTCACTCCCTATCATTAGTTCAGGTGTTGATGCAACCCAATCCTGAAGTAATATTTTGCATTTCGAGGGGGATTCCCTATAGCTTTTTCTACCTCGTAAAGAGTTGGCGAACTTACATTAACTTGCCATTTATGTCGATTGGGGATCGTGGGAAACTGATGTGTGGCTGAAGGCCAGCTGAACTGATCCCTAATGTTTTCTGCACATCGACCTAATCTTCTGGATTGAGAATGAATAATATATACATCTTTTTCCGAGATAGTTCCGCTGACAGTTGGGTTCCTAATACCAGTTTCCTTAACAAGTCTGAACAGTAATCGAGATCGTACAAATTGTTCCAGTAATCATTATCCTTAAGTGAGTGATTTGGTGAATGAACAACGCATTTTTGGTGAATAATACGGGCATGCATAGAAAAGTAGGGCTTTGGTTTTATGAACTGATATCAACTAATAAGTTATTCCTTAAAAACCTGTCGAACCTACCAAGATCTCTAGATCAAAGCAGTTCTACTAGACGTTACATTACAGTTGTATCTTACATGCAGATAAGGCAACATTTACGCTATTGTAAATTTTATAAGGAGAAATAAAATGGAAGCTAAAGTGTACAATCTTTATATTACTGATTCTTAAAATGCGTTTAAGACAGAATTGAATTCCAAGTAGTGATCAACTTACCTCTCAACAGTAATCACAAATACTTCATAGTTTTTATTAGAAGTGAATAGGCTTTTGTGAAATCCTACATTTTTAAAACAATACAGTTGATTCGTTCACCTAATATCGTCATATTTGAGAAAAATGAGCCATCCGATAACCATAAGTGCTACGATTTTAGAAGTAAAGCTACAACGTTGTGAATTAGTATGTACATATCCCCTAATGGCCCAACAGAAATGTACGTATGGAATAGGAGACATAAAAACCAACCAATGAGTCACCATAAAGTAACTTAAAGTAAACGTGCCGTCAAAAAAACTCGTGATTTGGGGTTCGATTCAACAAAAATTTATCTAAAGATTTCAAGGTTTAAAAACCGTCTACATTATTTGAATTAGCTACGAATTTAAAACGTTGCTTTAAACGATGATAATAATAATAATGTTTAATTCTAACGTGACATTATCACGTTCCATCAATCTATATTAATGAAATTGCACTCATAACACATTTTCAACTATCTTACTTGAAATTTGGTGATTGTGTCAAACTTCATTTAAAGACGTTAGTAAAAAATGTTTGAAAAGAGAATGGAGAACAAATATTTTGAAAATTAATAAACTGATGAAAATACATTTCTCTGGACATAGGAAAAAAAAAGAATGCATCATAGCAGTTTAAGCAAATTTTGAAAATAGAAGCTAGTGTGATTTACAAGAGACCTTACAGAGTCAAACACTGTTACATAACATCTTAGTCCCCGGATTTATATGCTAACTTTAAGTGAATATGACCCCAAATGAACAACAATATGTTTGCATGTCAGGCTCTGAACGAAAATGTTCTCTCGGACACAACTTCAATTATATCTGAACCCGCTGTTTGATTCCTCCTATGTTTGCTATTCTTGAGTTAAGGTTAGATGTTAGACAGGTGAAAGCCCTGGAATCCTAGGAAAGATATTAGTCGAAAGGATTTCTCAGTGATAACTAATTGATTACTCCTCATTCTTAGAAAAGCAACAATGGACTATCAAAACTAGTTACAGGAAACAAATTAATACTCGAATATAAACATACCTAGCTATATATATATATATATATATATATATATATATATACGTTGTGTATTAGCTTAAGAATACGCTCGCAGCCAGAGCATGGGGCAGGTACAAATTTTCCCGAGTACTCTACACAAATAAAGCCAGGAATAATTTAGAAAGAACCATAACTAAATAATTACCACTTATGCACGTCGCCTACTTTTATAAGTCATATTTCGTAGCCATAGAGTAATAAAGTGTTGAGCTGAAGAGTTACTCGTCCTTTAATAGACAAGAAATATCTTGCGTACGCCATATATATCTCAAGTTGCAAACCAATAAGTGAGTTTTATCTATGTGAATATTTTGCCATCTACAAACATACCAAGGCTGATAAGACTGTCAGTTAAGGTGATTGTTTTATCAATTAGCTCACAAATTACAATAGAAGATGCAGACCAATCCTGAAGTCATATTTTGCGTTAAGATAGAAATGGATGCTTCTGACGTATGCTTACATTGCCATGAAAGCTTCAAAAGAAAAAACCTCTGACACAAATATATGATTTGTGTAGTATTTTCCGAGGACACATAAATTCCTGGTCACACGAGGAAAGCGCTATACATAGGAGCACATTCATGAGAAACCTGGATAAAAAGTTAAAATATGAGAACTTTCCTGGACGCCGCTTGACAAAATAAAATTATAAAAACATAAAAACAAAGCCGATTACCTCGGTAAAAAGAACTCGATTTTGAATGACACGACTAAATCCCAAAAACTCAACGACGTGAAAGACATAAATACGAAAACAGACAAACTGCTGACTAATACACTTAAGGAATTAAAAAATAAAGGAATACTTACTCCAACTATACACTATTCACTTAAACCCACTGGGTCGAACACACCACGACTCTATGGTTTACCCAAAGTTCACAAGACAGATCTTCCTCTTCGTCCAGTTTTAGATATGTATAATTCACCTTACCATAAAACTGCAAAGTGGCTAGTTCGAATCCTAGTTCCCTTACACAAGCTAATCGTCAACAGAAGCGTGAAAGACGTTTCCCATTTCATTTCGAACACATGAACTTAAATGGGAAACGGATGATATCTCTAGATGTTGCTTCCCTGTTCATCAATGTACCATTAACTGAGACTATTGACTTTGTATGCCAACAATTACTTGAAAAACAAATCAATATTGGAATTCCCGAGGTTAGTCTTAAAGAATTACTTCTGAAATGTACAATGAATGTCCATTTTGTCTTTAATAACACATATTATAGACAAATTGATGGTATAGCGATGGGTTCACCTCTAGGTCATATCCTTGCTGATTTTTTCTTCTTGCGAAACTAGAAAACGGACCTCTCAAAGATGTTATCAATAAGCTTGGCTTCTATTGTCGGTACGTTAATGATGCTTTCATTATTGTCGATCAGGACATTGGAAAAAAAGAACTATTAGAACTATTTAACAACAAAGGAACTAAGTAATAAACTACATTTTCTTGACGTTTTGTTAAACAGAAAAGCAAACGGTTCTATCAGTAGAAGTGTGTATAGGAAAAGTTCTTCATCAAGCCAGTACATACATTTCTTAAGCTTCGTACCCCTTCACTATAAGAAAAACTTAGTCAAATGTCTGGCGAATAGAACTAGGAAGTTATTTTCGGCCGATGCAATTAACAAGGAGTTAGAGTTCATACATAATAAGTTGATTGAAATGGGTTATCCACAAGGTTTTCTGAAGAAATACTTGCGTGTAACAAACAAGAAAATAGCGATATCAACAGCTAGTAAGAAACCTCTCTTCCTGAAGCTGCAATTCAACGGAGATGTAGCTGGTGATGTACTACGTGATAGACTGACTAGAGCAGTGAAGAGAACGTTTAATGCAGCCAATCTGTCTAACGTACTCAACCAGATCTATGGTGGTTTCTCAACTTTTTTTTATTCTATTTAAACACATAAATATTGGTACAAGGAAGCACCAGATACATATGCGTCATACAAATCTCATTCGATTTGTGTGAGGGCTGTGATACTGCCTAGGTGCCCGAACTGAAGCAGATGGTTTTCTTAGGGGCCCACACCCGGAGCCTTTGACCGAAAGATCTGATCCACAAGGCAGTGGAACATCGTGAGGAGATGCAGTCCCATGGTAGCCGGTGATCAACGATTGATTCGTACGCCATTTGTTCCCTCAGGATACTGGAGCCCATATGCACCATTGGTTTGGAATCAGGGTTTTCCAACTACCCTAGGCGGATCCTCAATATCCACCAACTCGGTTAAAGCACCGGACATTCACTTTTCGTCCTCTCAATTTCGTAAACAACAGTTGTGCCACGAGAAAGCAGTGAGTAGGACTTCCCTGGCAGTTTCTCAACTAAAGGATAAGTTACCTGATTATGCCACTTCTATGTGTATCTACGAATTCAGCTGCTCCTGTGTAGAAGGCTATATTGGGCGCACTACCAGATAACTGAACCAGAGTTAGTGAACACCCCCTTTCGTGGTTAGGAAAAGGTATAGTCAAGACCATACGCAGCTCGGTTCTTTTACACTTGATCGATAGCGGTCATATAGTAGACAGAAATAAGCCATTTGAAGTTATTTATCGTATTCCTACTAGTTTTCCTTATGGGGTTCGATCTCGTCTCTTACACACAGCAGAAGCTGTAGAAATTCGAGTCAACAATCCAAGTCTTTGTGTTCATAAGAAATTTGTAACATCCTTATCTCTCCCTTAGCCTTAATAAGTGATTTTATTTTCCATACTCTTTTTTCGTTTATTTTTCTTCACCCCCTCCTACCATTTTCCCCCTCAAATATGTTTCACGGTCCAATTATCTGAACATTTCTTATTACGTAGTGTTACAATTTTTATGAATGTTACTTCAGTGTCTATATTTTTCTAGTCATTGATCTATTTCCCATTATGTAACACTGATTCAAGCCTTTATTAATCTTATCACAACTAGTACACCTGTCATCACACTACCGATTTGTACTCTTTACTTATTATGTTCAGTTATATAATCTATTCCACTGTTATCACTGACTCATGAACTGCCGTGGTTGGTTTAATAATTTCGTATATGCATATAAATATTACTGTATATTAGAGTAAAGCCTGATGAGGATCTAATCGAAAACAATATTGTTCGCTTATATATGTCTTTCTAAATCAGAATATGGGAATTTTTCAAAATCAATTTAGACAATAGTTTGAAGCACACTATCAGTCTGTCAGTCAGTTACAACGTAGAACTTCGTACGTACCTACATCAGTTCGAGTTGCCATACCACATTAACACAGAGATGCAGTTGTCGATTCAAACCCCATAGTGGTAGAAGTAGTAAGAGTATAAGCGGTAATCGGAAAGATTAGTGTTTGAAGATGTTATTCGAGTAAAATACAGTGAAATAAATTCGGAAAGAGAGAAAGATAGAGACATGAAGAATTCAGAAGCACACTATAGTTATTGAGTGTCCAAGTAGTATTCAGTGAACTGACGTAGTGTATGATTATCATATCACCACAAAACCTCTTGATTGATGGGCTTATGAGTTACTTTTGGGCATGAAAACACAGGTACAGCACGGAGTGCTAATGCTCCAAACCGTGTTGAATTGTAGACCCTTCGTAGACAAATTTATGGCCAGGTCTGAAACATGTCTAGTTTTACTAGGTTCGATGCTCCATTAGCAGCAGTTAAGCATCTGATAATTAAGGAGGCTGAAAACATTAAAAGCATATTATTTAAATTCATCTCTTAACACCACAAATTTTTTTCCTTTAAACAGTCATATGGGCAGCTGTAGTTATCAAATAAAATAGTGACTCAAAAATTAGTAAAATACACCTTAAATATTCGTAGACATTCACTATTACACCAGAAATCTTCCTTTGAACTGTATCACTATAAAATGTAGCTCAGTAACGAAGAGAACCATTGCACAATAGGTTTTGAACAACACCGAGTACATGGGGAATGAAAGTACAACCTATTTCTTCAAACTACAAAAAAGGCGACTTTTAACCCGTGTCTCAGCACGTTATGGCTGTATGTTTGTATTTATGCCAAAAAAAATAATTACACTTGTCTTTAAGAGCTTTTAATTAAAAAGACTCCTAGCAAAAATGAAGCGACAGAATGATCAGTTTTGCTATTTAATATCGTGAAGTTGCTAGATTTTATTAAATATTCACCGTCTACCTGATCTCGAATCTTTGTAAAACCCAAAGCAGCTTATGAAGCCGAAGTGGAGCACTACATTCTGTTGTTTGTTAGCAAAAAACAAATCTTCTGGTTATTTTTAAGGTGGATCGCTACTGTGAAGTACGAAAATCAAATTCAAATTTCTTAAATATCACATATGAGCTATAAACGCTTATAGGGACTCATTAAAGTACTCTACTTTATTGTGCCATTAAGGGTAAGATAAGGGAATAAGTGTTTACAGCTCAACATATTCCTGCGCTAAATTGCTAAGGTGTTTATTTGTAGGTCAGCGGGGCTGATGGTCCCAGAATATTTTAAAAAAAACACTGTGAAACCAACTCGCAACTCTATAATTAAAGACTCCCCTAGCGTCACAACTAAAAGTAACACCTATATGGACTATGTGTATTTGAGTAAGACTTAGTTTGTAGTCATCAGTGTGAAATGCTTAACAAACTGGAACCGTCAATGAGACGGTGTACATGAAACTTACAACCCTGGTATAATTACATTTAATACTATGATAAAGCACGATTTACGCTTGATCATACCATTGAAATACGTAGTTGCAACCAATACTTCCATGTCAATACGAGGTGTTTTAAAAGGACTGTCAAAGTAGTGGAAGCTCCCTAAACTAAAACAACCTATCTCGAAAGTTTGTATATCTGTGAGAGCAGGGTCTTGAAACATTGTGAAATTCGCCCTCAATATTATCTACTGACTTTCCGTATTCGTCGGAGCGAAATAAATCAAAGAAATCAAACACTGCAAACAGTAACTTACCCATTGATTGAATAGCTAAAGAAAAATTGATTTTTGGTTATGGGAGACCTTCCTGCAATGCACAGATTGGAGACCAAGGACTTGTGCCCAGTTAGCATCCACCTTGGGGCACATGAGCAGGAATTTCCTATACTCCATAGAATAATATTCCCATCTGCCGATCCTGTGGCGACACTTTCCCCATCTTCAGACAATAAAATCGAAGTTATTTGATGATCAGGTGGAGTATGTGCCCAAGTGACAAAAGGTATAACAGTATTCCCACTTATTTTGATCATTCTTTCCCATAAGAATAACGAAAAGAAAGATGATCACAAGTAAGATGACAGTCGTAGCGTTATCATTTCACTACTGCGCTGCCATAAGTGGCCTTATATTACTTATTACAAACGAAATTGATTAACTCTCTTCATCCAACACAAGCGAAGTGTTGAGGTTTACGTAGTTATTTCCATCTGTTATTTCTCGCCTAATACTTAGACCAAGGTTGACTCGATTTCAATTGTTTACTACCTGTGGAGACAGTTAACGTGAACTTGTTATGTAATTAGTTTTAGTTATTATTTTCACTTTTTCGCGACTTCACATAATCACTACTACTGACTGCAGAATTGTTGTTTGAAATTTTTTGGCCTTAATCTTCCGTTCCCACTCTGTATTCTCATGACACAATACTTCGGTTATCACTTACAAATACACTGCCGCATACACATACTTCTCGTTCTCACTGATCAATCATCACAATAATAGAACTGTAATATATTTGCTGTCTATGTTTACAGATCTTATTGATATTTTCGTTATTTGATTACTCTGAAGACATATTTTGAATTATATCAATTATGTTTGGAGTAACCCGACTATTTACAATTGTGAATTAACTTCGACCCACCTCTTTCTTACAAATTAAGTAACGTCCCATATTTTTATTTACGTATAACTCATATTTTGGTATATTATCAACTGTCTCTACCTTTTTTGTAGTAAATCTATCATTATTTTGGAATTGATATATTTAGTCCGTCATGCACCTCATTTATGAAAACTAAAATGATCCAAATGGTCATGGACGGAATAAAATAAGCATTTGTTCGACGAGCTTCCGTATCCAGTTTCAATCAATCACGGTGCATCTAGATAGTAACGAAGGTATATGAAACAGAGACAAAAGAAATTATTATGCCTTCTTACTCTCGATCCCTGGGAAAATTTCAAGTTTCTCCCTGGAAAAATCAATTTTAAATTTCAGACATATATATGGGGAAAAGACGATCGACGACTTATGTTATTTTCTTTTCAGCAGTCTCCTTTAAGTGCCTATTCTTCTCTGTAATAGATAATCTAAAAGCGCAGATACCACTTCGAGTAGTAAGTTCCGAGAGTTGATGACTCCGTGTAAGAGATATGAGTTTAATGGTAGTTTATTCATTCTTGGCTTTTTGACTCTCTTGATATGTCTCCTGAGTTTTAATAATCTAGTAGACACAAAAGCGAAAGATATATCAGGTCCACAATCACTTCTAAATATTTCACACATCATAATCAAATAACCTCTTAATCTTTGGTAGGACGGAGTAATGAATTATAACATCTGAAACCTCCCCACCTTTGGTAAATCTGGTGTAGCTGTAAATAATTCCCCAAAATCAATAGCTCTTTAAGTGTTCGACATTGGATGCTGACCACATTAGTTTTAGTGGACTTGTTTAACTGAAGGCGTTCGGTCATGCATCCACACCAGATCACGTTACAGCTCAGCGTGGGAAACATCTCTTACGTTCACTAGCCAGATTAGGTCAACCTCTTCTCAATATATTGATAACGCATCAACCTCTTCGCTTCTGACTTCTGATTTTAACTGATTGGGGGACGATTCGATTATAGGTGTTACTGTTTAATAGTTGTCAAACTACAATACTGGTGGTATCTTCACTAGAAATTCTGTGACTGTACGACTAGCTGTCCTCTGTACATTTTCCAAGATAAACCTAAACGTTGGCTCTCAGAATAAACACAATTTTTTAATATATATTTCACTATTATTGTGTATACTGGGATAAATATACATATATCCAATCAGTAAATATTCGTCTTATGGCTCAAAGTATCCCAGACATCTTATCTGCAGCCACCTGATAGTGAGCCTCGGTCTTAAGATTTTGGATCACTTTTATCCCTAAGTCAATGTGAGACAGGACAAAGGGCTCCGACACTTCCGCAATGCTGTAGCAATCACCCTTTGACTAGTTCTATCCACAGTGCACGTGTATTGCACCCAACGTTGTTTCTCGTCTGAGTTTGACCAAAGCACCGGGGGCTTAGAGATGTCACGGACATCCAGCGCTTGACAACACCTTAGGTGTGACTTTTGACCAAGTACATTCCTCCCGTTTTCTTCTTACCAGGCCAGGGAAACTCAGATGATGTGGCGAGAGAATAAAAAAAACCAAGATCAAATGAAATACCATGGGTTAAAGGTTTTCACACCGAGTCATCAACCCTTGAGGCTTGTGGCGGTAAATAAATGGTCAACATAAATGTGTCCTGTAAGGTTCTGACGTCGACGTTAACCCCTATTAATTATACTTGACAAATCCAGCTGAAGACATTGACCAAGCGTCCTAACCAGATCATCATCGTGCGCTCCGTGCTACAACAACCTAACAATAAATAGACAGATTAGATAATATACTTCTCGACATACAGACTATTTCCCATCAATATCTGTTTTTGCAGGCGCATGTTTTAAAAAGGTGACGATTTTGCACTTGTAGTGAACTGATTTTCCCTTTATGTATTTATTGATAATAATTTATCCCAAAATAACAGTCTGTTACATCAGGCATGCCAATTTACAGACAAGATCAAATTGCTACAGAAGATATAGTCTTTACTGTAGTGGGTTACTCAGTTAGGTTGATATTTTATAAGGCACATTAGTCTTGGAATTATGGAGAATAACACTCCTCACATATGAATGTAAGTAATATTAGTAAGACTCGAATCATCAATTTGAGAGTTGGGGAGCTTTATGAAGGTTGCGATGCGACGTATAACTGATGGTTGAAAATAAATCCACGTAAAGTTGAGAGCCTCTAGGAACCGCGAACTTATATCCTTCTGGAACATCAGAGGCATTAATGATGGAGCAGGATAAAGTTACCTGTTTCATGTGTGTTTTCGGTAGCATATTTCGAGAGGGCTGACAAAGAGGGGGTAAGAAAGAGATAAGACGAAAAGATCGGAGGATTTATTCGTGTCATTTTATCAGATAACCCTCTAACAGTTCTGACCACAAAATTGATAAGAATGGGTATGAGGATCGACAAAATTGTTGAGCTCCGACCACATAGACTACTTTAAGTAATCCTAGGGTCAGAGGAGCAGCAAAAGTTTTGTTAACTGGTGCTTGAAGTCACGATAACACTGAAATTTGAGTAGGACCTGATGTATCTCCATAAGATAGGATAACAGGGAAGGCTGTACTAACTGAAGTAGAAACGCATCTACAAAATGGTGAAGAAAATTCTCGCTTTGTGGATTTTCGAGTGTTCAAGTGTTGGAAGAGAATGCTTGCCGTTCTCAAAAGGATAGGCTGTTCTCTATAGGAGTCTTATATACAAATGCTCGTCTTTTAGGGTATAAATTTCATGAACTAGGAGTACTAATGGACGAACTAAAGCCACTCATCTAAGCTGTGACCGTAACTTGGCTAGCCCGTGACTTCGAAGTTACACGGTTATATTAGTTATATAATATACCCTTGTGGGCCAAGGTAATTTTGCTTTGGTTTTCAGGAGAGCTAGACATCATCCAGACTTTCACGTGACAACCCAAACAGTACAGCTCAATCCCGTTTAACAGGAGAGCCAGACACTGCCCAGGCTTAACCCCGAGCAAGACAGTTCCATCCCGCCCCACAAAAGAACCAGACACTATATGAGCTTCAACGCCACACTGAAACCACCAGTATGAATGAAATCGGTTAACCAGCGAATCGACTTTTCACATGAACACTCAGCAAACCTTGCCAAAGTAATGCCGAACCATCTACAATGTCAATGACGAACCTCCAGTCTCACATAAGACCTTCAGCTCTACATGGCACAGTCCTCCCGAGTGCTAAACCGCGCACTTAACCAATAGACCACCCAGGCCCCTAGTAGACATGACTGCAGTATTTCCTTACATTGGTGTCAATTATTCACAATACTCATGAAAAATAGAACTTTCACGTTTTCAAGGTGCAAACCAACTCGTTTCCTCAAATGACTTTAGGAGATATAGCTTCAATATAATATACATACCTACATCAAACCACCAAATGGTTAATCTGTAAAACTCCGACTATGTCGCTGATCATAAAAGGCCTGTTCGATCCTCATACTCATTGTAATTTTCTTTGACTCCTTAACTGTATATTCCACTCCTCTGGGTCAGGGAGAACTCTATGTACCCGCAGCTACGTACCTGGTTACAAAAATTGGTCATCGCAGACCCAAGGTCATATATTTGATCGAGTCTGGTAATGAATCCAACTTATGGCAAATACACACAAATTCACGCATTTACACATATGCTTTTTAAACGAGTAATTTTTTTCTTTTAACACGCTTTTGTGCACGAGATGCCGACACCGTGTCTGTTTCTTCCCAGTTTGTCAATCGTTCTGAAAGCCAGACACTTACGTGGAACCGAACAATTATCAATTATATTTGTGTACTTCTTTTTTGTACCTTCTTATTCTATATAGGCAGTGGAGCAGTTCTTCAGGTTTAACTGGTTTTCATCATTGCTTTTGAAGTAGATTCTTTATTTTTTACTTGAGGGCGACTCAAGAGGCTCGTGAGTAAATACCTGGTAGCCGGACAGAGCATGGAAAAATCGTACCTCACCAATGTGGTAACGGTTAGCCCGCTTGCGCCACTCCCTCAGATATTCTTATTTCATTTCTCCACCCTGTTTTTTGCAAGCTCTGATCACCATACAAAGGGCACGTAACAAACCATCAGCGATGGTTGTGGAAGGAATTAAATACTACAAGATAAGATAACAAGCATGTAAAGGAAGAGAAATCCATGGACTATCTTCGAATACTGACGGGATTGGTCATCACTGGTTGAAAGTCAAACACTGACCAAGTTAGTGATTCTCTCTCAAGTTGAGGAAACAGAACGGAGGTGTTCTTAATAGGTATGTTGTTCTAACCGACGTTCCTACAGAAGTCGACTTTTAGGAGGGAGCTAATGTGACAACCTAGGTTGATTAGTTAAGAGTTGACCTCAAACAACTAAGTATATGTCAAAGCAATAAAGCTCAAGTATTCATTCACTTCCCTATTTTATATGGGCATTATATTTCCTATTAGTTTTTATTGAATGTTGAAAAGCTTTGTGTGTTTGGACAGGTAAATCCCTGCTCCATTGTATTCTTGTCCCATGAGAAAATAAAGACCTATTCACTACTAGTCTTGTTTTCTTCTATCAATAGAACGAGGGCTACCTACAGGCACGAAAAGCTAACGATATGAGTATCCGTTCCTTTGTTTGTGAACCTCATGACAGTGTAACTTGTAAAGTTACTACCCTTAAAATCATTTTGAAAGTTGTACAATTATACTCGGTATCATCTATCGTAGCCCAGTCTGCATAGTTGGCGATTTTATTTTGGAACACTTTCAACCATGGAGGAAAAATAACAAATGCCTGATATTATGAAATTTCAATGCACTCGATATCAATTGGACAGTAATGGCCGCTGTATGATCTGAAAACTCTTTCCATTGTAGACTCCTGATGACGGTGATGGAGCATGCTTTAGTACAGCATGTGTCCGAACTCTCACGTTTTGATTCAAACCAATAAACTTATTTGTTAATATTTGTAACCACTTGCGCGACCGATGATATTGCCTATCTAAATACTCTCCCACCGTTAGCAAATAGCTATCATGCTGCTTTGTAATTCATGTTTAGGGCTGGTGACACAATACACGATTAGGGTAAACCTTGAACAAATGTGTGGAGAGAATATAATAGCCACACATTAGTTTGCTACAACAACGGACTGATCAGTCAATACTAGCTAGTCAATCGAGGAAGAATGGTCCATATTTAAATGTACACTTGGCTAAGCTACGTCCCCATTCATAACATGCTTAATAGCAAGCAAACAAAATAACTGTTCACCATGAATGACTAAAAATATCAATGAACCCCTTATATGCAGGAAAAAGCATCATAGTATATTTATCTGTACAGGCTCTAGACTGTACCGATCTACTTATTGTAAGACCAGGGATGCTTGCAAAGCGTCGGTAAGTAAGGCTAGACTTCCATATGAAAAACTACTGGTCAGGAATCTTGAAAATAGTCTGAAAAGGTTATTCTCGTATACAAATAGGCGAAATCGGGAAAGTAATGAGATCCTACCAACTATTGTGTAAGAAAATCTGTCGATATTGGCAAGGAATGATATTGAAAAAGCTGAAGCTTTGTGAGGATATTTTAGTAGAATGTTTATTTTACTGAAGATGATGAAAGACCAACAACTAATTGTGATAATGGCCGCTTTTTGACGGATCCTGTGGTTATTAGGAAACCAAATAGGTCTAGTGGCCTTAGGGATATCCATCCCAGCATTATAAAAACCCCAGCGGATGTAATGGTTGAACTTCTGGCAATACAGCTTGATGTCTTCGCGGCAGTTCAAACAGATAAGAGACTGAAAAGACCCATTTATCAGTTCACTTTACAAAGCGGGAAGTAAAGACCTGATTAGTAACTACATACCTGTTGGTCTTACCAGTGTAGTTGTTAAACTAATGGAAAGGATTATTCGGGTGGCTATTTTAAACAATATGGAAGGGCACGATATTTTATTCAGGGGACAACATGGTTTTAGAAACGAACTATCACGCTGGCAAATCTATTCATTGCGAGAGGCATTGGGCTGTAGCGAAAGATGGAAACATTCCAGTGGACGCAGTTTTCATAGGCCTTTGAGAAGGTGTCTTAACCTAAACCTGGGAATGTTGAAGATTTATTATGAAATCACAAACTGGATAAGTGACTTTCTCAGTCATAAGTGACAACGGGTATGTGTTTATGGATCTTTATCAATGTAGAAAACTTAAAAATGTGGAGTTGCCCAAAGTGCAATCCTCAGCTTACTTTTTTAATTTATGTAAATTACTTACCGTAGCAAGGTCATCTGTTCTACTCTTTACAGACAACATAAACATTTGGAGACCTATACATAGCATGTCAAATGGATCAACATTACAGGAACACCTAAATCCACTGGTTATATAGATGGGCAGGTGGTCACTAAAAGTAAATTCTAACAAGAGTGTGGTGATGCAATCAAATAACTATGACGATTCATATCACTACACAATGTCTGGAGTTGTGTCACTTAAAGTAATAGACTGTAAAGATCTAGGTGTTTTAATGAGCCGAGACTTGAAAACTACGCGTAACTGTAAGGCTGCTGCTATAGGCTTCAGGGTTTTATGGTCTATTCGTAAGTCTTTTCAGTACTTAGAATAAATTTTTAGGGTATAGTACCCAGCTTTTTTGAGGCTGCACTTGGAATATCGGATCCAAGCAGCGTATCCTACTTTCAAGTATGGGGCGAAAATGTTAGAACGGGTCCAACGATGAAGGACAAAAATAGTTAAGGGTCTCTATGATATATCTTATGAAGGCAGACTGAGATACCCTAACTTACTTCTGTTTTCTTACCACAGATTACGGGGTGATCTAATATTGGCTTATCGTATACTTCTGGTTAGACTGAGTTTGCGATCCTAAGCCAGAAAGTTGTTACAAACAAAAGCATTATGAAAATCTGAAAACCTATGGGATTTTCGAAATAACAGCTCAATTTAGTGTCCGTACCTTCAATGGACTCATCCAAGAGAAAACTGGAGACTTGCAGAAGCTTACTAGAAAAGAACTAACACAGGTCGTCTATCTTCTGTCCTCAATAAGTAAGTGGAAATCTAAATTTGATCATTTTCATTACCAAATACGTGAAAATGTGCCGAAAAAACAGGAAACCAACGTATCGAGTCTGTAGTGGATGTCGAGTCGAAGACGAACTATGATCACCACTACAATTCGTTTACGCGCCCAGAAACGACTTGGTTCCTTTGATAGCTCGTAAATCAGAAGGCTTTATTAATCCAGATCAAGTATATTTATTGGCGATCTCGTGGTATCGAAATAATACCGAGACGTGCCAAAGAGTACAGGCAAAATGAGCAGTGCGTGAGCAAGTTCGAACCAAACAAGGCGGAGAGCGAAACAAGAAGTGAAACTGATACAGTTAAACAAATACAGTAAAACAATCTCTGGTACAATTGGTTACAATAATAATAATTGTTTCCGTTATTCCAATCGTGTTCTTATCGAGACTGGCCGGTCACTACAGGAGCCCCCCGCTAGAAAGGGTTTACACTTTCGATACGTAGCGGTTTCATTCGTGGGACTGATCGCGAAACGTGCATTTGTAGGACGAAGGCGTTGGCAGAACAGGAAGTGATCGTTGATCCTCGAGTTGCCACCAAAAGTCTTTGACGCAGAACGGTACCAGAAGGAAACGTACTGTGTTGATTGTTTGGATTAGCATGCTACACCAGAGTGGTTTGTATCCAGAATCTGAAGGTTGCGTTCGTAGAGATCCGGACCAGAAACGCTGCAGACGTAGGACGAAACCAGATTGAGCCAAGGAACCAGATGCGACCAGGATAACCATGTTCGGGACCAAATGTATACTATACGTATTTGGAGCCAGAGAGGTCGACTGAGTGCGTTGACTAGAGCGTGGGTGATCAGGCCAGCTTTCGCCAAAGTTTACTGAAGTCGACGATACCGGAACAGCGATGGTCGAAGGCGTAGGCTCGGAGTAAACAAAAAAAATGAAAGAAAAAGAGAAAAGTGTAGCATTCGTGTAGTATAGGGGTAGATTCCTATACTGTATCCGCAGTTGGTTATGAGGTTAGTCGCGAAAGCGTACGGGTAAGCGTACTCGGCGACCGGAACGTGAGACGGTAGTCTCGTTCGAACCTCGTGAGCCTGCAATCTCATCCGCAGTCAAGGGCGGTGTGGTCTGCTGGTCTGGACGTGAGACGGAAGTCTCGTCCGTAGACGGGGCAGATGACACGTGCTGTTGACTGGGACGTGAGAATGAGGTCTCAGGTGCATCTAGCGTGGGATCCGAAGTAGATGTAGCGATCCCGCTAGGAGCTTTGATGGGTCTAGCATTGGGTCTCGGCTTATCAGGTGGGGCACTGTCATCGACGTGTGCTGGCTTGAGACGATCAATGCTGACTACTTTGACGCGGCCATGTCGATCAACCTTGAAGGTCTTTTCGTGACGGGAAATCACGTGGAAAGGGCCTTCGTAAGGCTGTTTGCTCAGATTGACCGTAAGTTGTCGTGCACCATAGTTAGGAATGACTGAGTCATCCGCAGCGCGTAGTCGAAGCATCGTAGCTTGAGACTTACTGTTACTGATAGGTACGACAGAAACTTGGGCACCCGTATCCACAAGGTACCTAGCGTTAGTGCGATAATCGTGCACGTAAAATAAACGGTCAAACTGAGGTGAAGGGCCGGTGAGTACGGCCGTATTTACTCACCGGCTCGGGAAGTTCCCGCCTTGTATGAGCAGGGAGCTCGACAATGACGGGCACCGGCCGCGAAGGCACGGTGAAACCGGCACCAACTCGGACTCGCTTCCGAAGCCGCCTTCTGGAGTGGCTTGGAAGATGCCCGCTTGGGGCGAGTCGTTACGGCTTTTCGAGATTGTGACCTGGGTCGGGGGACGTAGGGGGCTGGCACATTTGCGCGGTCTCGGAAACTGAGACGAGTATGGATACATCTGTCCCTATCCCCATGAGCCGAAGGTCGTCTAGCATCGAAATCCATGTTTGTACGAGAAGTAGAGGCAACAATATAGTTGTCTTTGGCGCTAGCACGTGCTAGAATTTTGTCTGCTATGAGGGCCACCTTGTTCAGTGGGGTGTCCTCGAGCAGGGCCGTAAGAGTTGGTTGGATACTAGCTGGTAATGCCTTGAACCATAACTCTTTGACTATTTCGGAGTCGGCTGTCGAGTTTCCTGCAAGGGATTGCAGGCGCGTGAGGTGGTGGCTCGGCTTAGCATCACCCATAGGGTGACGTGCTAATAGAGTCCTCAATCGTTCCTCTCTTGATGGGAGGAAATGTCGAAGGATGGCATCCTTAAGACGGTCGTAAACGTTTGGAACGTTCGGATTGAGGACAACCTCACGAACAGCAGTTAAGTGATCCCCAGGCAATGATTCCAAAGCATAGGCGTACTTTTGCCTTTGGTTGGTTATGCGGCGGATCTCAAATTGAGATTCCAGTGCCGCGAACCAGACTTCTGGATCATGAGGGATGAAAGGAACCGGTCGAAAATTAATAGCCTGTACCTCGGAGTCTATAATATTTATACTATTCTTATCGTTATCCACCATAGTAAGTTGCCAAGATATCATATATTGAAAATATCAATACGAATATATGCAATAGAAGTGGATAGATACACAGACTCACCGAATTGATCTGGGTTGGAAAAATGGCCAAGTTTGAACTGTGCTCGATGAATTGCGTCGCCAGTTTTGGTTCACCAGATATTGTGCGTGTTCCAAATACGGCTCACCAGTTTGTAGTGGATGTCGAGTCGAAGACGAACTATGATCACCACTACAATTCGTTTACGCGCCCAGAAACGACTTGGTTCCTTTGATAGCTCGTAAATCAGAAGGCTTTATTAATCCAGATCAAGTATATTTATTGGCGATCTCGTGGTATCGAAATAATACCGAGACGTGCCAAAGAGTACAGGCAAAATGAGCAGTGCGTGAGCAAGTTCGAACCAAACAAGGCGGAGAGCGAAACAAGAAGTGAAACTGATACAGTTAAACAAATACAGTAAAACAATCTCTGGTACAATTGGTTACAATAATAATAATTGTTTCCGTTATTCCAATCGTGTTCTTATCGAGACTGGCCGGTCACTACAAGTCTTTATGATTTTTACCAATAACGACTAAATATTTTCTGTTGATTCATTCAGAGAAAGACAAGATCTTGAAATAAGTTCAAACCTCAGAGTGTGTGGTACGTTGTCTGGTTTTCGATCTTAAAACAGGATTTGTTGTCATTTTGGTCTTTTGTTTGTACCGAGCACTGACTAACCTTGAAGGCCGCAGTTTTCGGCTCTAGTCTCGGTACACTTTCGTTTTCCTGATGTATGTTTGTTACTTCGTTATCATTCTTATTTAGAGTTGAAATTCTTTGCCGACAATCATCTCTTACAAGTTTGCAAATTTTTTTCATCTGGAATTATGTTTTATCTCGCTTCTATCATTCGCAGCAGGACTTGTGACAAGTGAATCACTTTGTGAGGGTTAAGTATTTTGATTATCGTAAGTGGCTATAACAGCATTATTAAACAATTATGCCTTAAAGATAAAAACCTGAAACACACTTCGAAGCTAGCAATCTGCCACATTTACGCCAATTAATCTTCACAGTGTGTTTCTGTGGAGAGTTAGTCTATGTTCGAAAGCATTTACCACTTGGGTCGATACCATTCATTCTGGTAGGACACCACAGAGTTAGCCATTCGACGGGAAGAACATAATCCTTACTTGCATTTATCCGATGGTTGACCCTAAACTTATATGTATTGACCTTGGACTTGATTGGCTTCTATTGAAGCAAATAATGTGATCTACCAAAACCCAGGTAATTATTGGAGACACTAAATGTCGATATGGGATCACCTAGGGCTCTACAACGGGATAGAAACAGTAGCTTTAGGCGTTTCATTTTCACCATGACTGCTAAGTTTCATCTCCTCAGACAGCCTCCTTATCTCCGATGTGCCCCCAAATGCCCTGGTACGGCCGAGAGTGGGGAGAGTCCGCTCTCCCTCTCCAAATGCTCTCACATGGCCAGCGAATATATAGCCTCTGTCAGGGAAGTCCTACTCACTGCCTTCTCGTGGCATTACTGTTGTTTACGAAATTGAGAGGACGAAAAGCCAATGTCCGGTGCTTTAACCGGGTTGGTGGACAAGGCGAGTCCACTTAGGGGAGTTGGAAAACCCTGATTCCAAACCAATGGTGCACATGGGCTCCAGTATCCTGAGGGAACAAATGGCGTACGAATCAATCGTTGATCACCGGCTACCATGGGACTGCATCTCCTTACGATGCTCCACTACCTTGTGGATCAGATCTTTCGGTCAAAGGCTCCGAGTGTGGCCCGCTAAGAAAACCACCTGCTTCAGTTCGGGCACCTGGGCAGTATCACAGCCCTCACACAAATCGAATGAGATTTGTATGACGCATATGTATCTGGTGCTTCCTTGTACCAATATTTACGTGTTTAAATAATAAATAATAATATCTCCGATGTAGCACAACCCAAAATATCAGGTGTTGTTGTAAGAATAAGGCTTTTTATAGATACAGTATACTATCCTAAACACATCGTAATCGAAATCCAGTGGTCTTGAGTGCTGTTAGAGGTATGAGGGTGGTTATCACTTCCCTGTTGCCCGCACTGTGGAAAGGTTCTTCTAGAGGTACCTGAAAAAGGAATTGGGTTAGAGTTGGTCTTAGTGACCTGAGGACGTGACTGCAGTTCCAAGAGGCAAATACTTGAGGTCTGCCACACATTGCCTTTTTGTGGGTAATTTTTGCGTTGTCTCCGTACTTGTTGAGACCTTACCACCGGAGGCGGATATCCGTGGGATAAGGTGAAGTTTTCCTTTTTTTTAGGGCCGACCTTTTCTAACCCTACTCTTTATACAGTTAGCAGTACGACTTCACCCTCGGATCTTGGATTTTATGCTTTTAGTCTTACCATCCTTCAACCGATCTGCCTGGCATGGTAGGACCTTGGGGAAAGACTGTTCCAACTAGTATAGCTCAACTGGTTCATCACGATAGGCAAGTTCAACCACCACGTTAAGGTAGCTGCAACCGTCGGGGTTTCGAAATCCTCTAATAGGTGATACATTCTGGTCCTCGACGGTCTTAAAAGTCATAGGTTACGGGTATCCTCAAGTCCTTTTGCTTTAGAACTTTCGACAGTGAAATCGGCGAGACTATAATTTATGGACGAGCCAATCAGAAGCGTTTGAGGGATTTTAAGGTCACAGCGCCAATTTCAGTGCCTGATGCTCATGTACGATCGGTTTACAGAGAATTTTAGAGAAGACTTGATAATTGAGGGGCCACAACAAATGAGACTACTAAGAACTTCCTTTATTTGTGATTGTGGTAATTAAGTGACTTGTAGACGTTGTGCAGGCTACCATGATGTTGTCCTTCGATGTAATATACGATGAAGACGTTTGCTAGAATAGGAAGCTTTATCGCTCGATCCAGATTGAAAATATTGAATATTATAATAATTTCCGCGAACTGTATAATAGAAGCACCAGTAACATTGGCGGCAAAAATCTCAGATGTTACCGAAGCTTCGGCTGTTCAGTGGTATGAGTGTTGTGGGGACATACCCATAATAAAAATCATAAACTTACACAACCGGAGTACACGTAAATAATAATGAAGCTATGTGGTCGAGGCTGAGAGGATTTTTGTGAAATTATCATGGCTCCAAAGATCAACTATTATGGAGCCGTATGGATGACTTCCTCTACCTTATGCATTACGATTTTAAAACCTTTGAACGTTTTCGTAACCTTGACAAGTTTTTGGACCATATAAAAGAAGTATATCCACTTTAATTATTTGGTTTTGTATAATATATTTTTACTCTATGCTGACTGTTTACTGATTGGATAGCATTTCTCAAGGTCACTTGAGATTCGCTCAAAGGTCGTCCATAAATTATGGTCTCGCCGTGAAATCGTATCAACCGTGTAGGTATCTTGTTATCTGCAATGCAGCATCGAAACCTTTTTGGGACATAAAGCATCCTCTCCAATAAAGTGTTGGAATCTATTTTTTTGGAGTATGGTAGGCCTTTGGCCGCGCCAAATATCCACCGGTTTTTAGTTTATGAACATGTATCAAATAAATTATTGCCCTACTTCGTATGTTGAAGACATCCATCACAGTTCTTTTTCCAAAATCGTTCACTTCATGGTTTTATTTAAGGGCATATATGTAATTTCAGGGCTGTATTAGAGATCAAGTATGTGGTTTTGCGTAAAATAAATACAGGCTCATTCACTGGCCTTTAGTACACATTTCTAGGTTGCACAGACTGAAGCGTATTTTCAGTTCGGTGTTTACGTATCATGTCCTAGTGATGAAGATGAAAGAGTCATCGGAAGGTAATTCGAACCATTCTTAAGTATTGCTGGTTGATTGCTCCAAACACTTAGATTATCCATGAGGAAAGTTCATTGATAATTCTTCGTAGTTGAGTTGTTTCGTTTGCCTTTGTGAAACCTGCACTTTAAACTCTCATTGTGACAAGAAAATTGATGTTTAAAGGGTTTCATTTCAATATGGAGCAACTCAAAGCCACAAAGTTCAATTGCATCTCGACCTTCATGAGTATCTATTGCTAAAAGGATAGTGTAAATCAAAAGTCATAGACTCAAACAGCTGTCTGAATGTATCTAATTTTCCAACCACACCAACCCCGGAGTCCAGAATATTTATTTTGGCTGTGTAGATCACTCCCTTGTTCACTTTCTGCACGATTGTTTACTAACTTTAAAATACGCTTTACTAATTAATCTGTTGGTGTATCGTGCCCCTATTTTTTATCGTTCAATCCTACTGTATATAGTTTGGGATCATATATTGTTACCTGTCTTCTCTAACTTGACTGCTTTCGTTTCTGTTCTATAATCAATATTGAATATTAAAGTTCTTATTTTATTGATATTACAGCTATTCGACAAGAGAAAATATCGTGGTTTATTTTATCATGACGTTCGTCAATCTGCTGTTGAAGAATACAGGCAGGGTTAATTTTGTTCGATTTTCTCCCATAAGTCGTTCAGTAATTATTCTTTCATACTTTTAATCCATTTTATTCATCATCAAGGTGGCACTTAGTAAATTTGAAGACAAGACCCTAGATTATGATAAACTGGAACACAATCTAAATATAGTGAAAAAACGGTAATGAGTTATACGATTTCTGATGTTATTTATAGACTTGGACATCCGTTAACACTTGCCGAGAAAGTTCTGTATTCTCATCTCGATAATCCAAAAACTTCAGTAATCACTTGTTTTTCAAAAGATTTCTCCATATCACTTTTAGAATATTGAAAGAGGTAAAAGCTATCTCATGCTTAGACCCGATCGTGTTGCAATGCAAGATGCTACAGCACAGATGGCTCTATTACAATTTATTAGCAGTGGTCTTCCACGTGTCGCCGTACCCTCAACTGTCCACTGTGACCATCTTATTGAGGCTAAAGATGGTGCAGGAACAGATCTTAATCGTGCAAATGATACCAACAAGGAAGTTTACGAATTTCTTGCATCTGCATCTGCTAAATATGGTATTGGATTTTGGAAGCCTGGATCAGGAATAATTCACCAAGTAATTGTTATTTAATGTCTTTCTCTAAATTATTATTCTCTTGTATTGTTCGTTCGTCGAATAAACTCTAGGTATTGTGTGATAAAATCGATGGGCAGTTACAGGATGTATAGAAAACATTGAATGCCTCATAATTAAGCCATCCAACTTACAAAATTCAACATTAAATTGTTCACTACATTTAATTATCATTCGCAAAGACTTTTGAAAGTTACGACTATTATCCAAGAGTTAGTGATATATACAAATGGAAATTATCGAGCAATAAATGATTGCACTTGAAAGTTTTAGATTCGGGTTAACAGATACTATAGTGAAGATTCAGAAATCTCTCCATTTACATTAATTCATGCATTCATCTCAACATTTATAACTCAATATTCTAATAATCTGAGCTTCTTTCTCCAACTAAGGTTTATTCTCAATAATGTTGAAGGGCAGTTTTTTTCTGAAGATGATATTATTTCCAGTTGTATAGTTTACTGAATATGTCGAGCTCATTATCAATCATTTGTAAAATATTCATAATTTTTCTAACAATAAAAATAGGTTTTAATCAGAGTGCATGTAGGTGTTCTGTAGATGAGATTACCACTTTGGAATCTTTTGACATAAACTGAATTCAATTATCCGTTTCTTGTTTTATTTATACTTGTTAGTTTGACTATACTCGCCCTCAAATGCCCTGGTATGGCCGATAGTGGAAATACTCTCGCATGGCCACGCATATACAATCACTCCCAGGGAAGTCCTACTCACTGCCTTCTCGAACCACGGGCGTTGTTTTCGAAATTGAGAGAACGAAAAGTAAATATCCGGTGCTTTAACCGAGTTGGTGGATATTGAGGATCCGCCTAGGGGAGTTGGAAAACCCTGATTCCAAACCAATGGTGCACATAGGCTCCAGGATCGTGAGAGAGCAAACGATGTGTGAACCAATCGTTGGTCATCGGCTACTATGGAACTGCATCTCCTGAAGTTGCTCCACTGTCTTGTGGATCAAACCTTTAGGTCAAAGACTCCAGGTGTAACCTCCTAAAAGGACCACCTGTTTTGGTTTGGGCACCTGGACAGTATTACAACCCACCCACAAATCAAGTGACTTGTGTGGCACATATGTATTTGGTGCCTCCTTGTACCAATACTTATGTTCAAATAAATAAATACCCACAAAGTTAATCATATAGAGATTATACTTTGTAAATTTACTGAAATAAAATAGCGCTAACCATTAAATTACAGACTTCGAATTCAACATAAATGCAGTCTTACATAAAACCTGTAAGCCCTCAATTTCATCCTATGAAGAATATTACACATCATACTGTTAAATTCTAGTTTAATTTATGATGTTTTGCTTCATCCCATGGTTTATATTTTGATCGAAATTTGATCAGTCTTGGCTACCACAAGTTAGTGGCTAAGTGAATAACATGTTGGCATTTGAATCGAACGGTATTGGGTCTGAATCCTGGAGAAAACATCAACTCTGCTTCGGCAGGTACGTCGAGCTGGCGAGTCCCAAATGGGACAAAACACACATCCTGAATTTCACCGCTAGTCATATTTCATCTATTCTATATTATACCATTGTAGTGTTGTAATAAAGTACGAAGAAAAACAACTATCCGACACTTTCTTTAAATAATTATTTATCTGACATCTTTCCTACAGATTGTTTTAGAGAACTACGCATTTCCTGGTGCATTAATCATTGGCACCGATAGTCATACACCTAATGGTGGCGGACTTGGTGGTTTATGTATTGGTGTTGGTGGTGCAGATGCTGTAGATGTAATGGCTAATTTACCATGGGAGTTGAAAGCCCCATTAGTAATTGGCGTAAATCTAACAGGTAAATTATCTGGTTGGACAAGTCCAAAAGATATCATACTAAAGGTACGATCCTTATATATTTTTTAAGATTGCTTTTGTGTAAATTAGTTTTACATGTAATATTTTGTGCTAAAATGTAGCCTACTAGGTGCTGTAAAACATGGAAATAATTCCCAAACTCAATCTTCTTTACTGCTAAGACTACAGTGCAAGGAAGGGAACACGAAGAGCAAGGGCTTAACAAATAATTATATTAGACTGGAGGTATTTGTGAAGATCGTTGAATTTTCGTGGTTTAAATCACGAACTAATCATTGTTAGATCACCATTAGAAATTTGGAAGTACACGCACGAGACCGAAGGTTCTGGGTTCAAATTCCGTGAGCGGAATCGTGGATGTACACTACCAAGGTGTCCTATGCTAGGACAAAATGGTCGTCCAGTGCTTCCAGGTTTTCAATGGTGGTCTAACTAAGATCACTTGGTGGTATAAGCTATGAGAATAATTGTATATTTGAAAGGATGAGATATCCCGGTTGTGAATTAGATAAATTGCAAATATATACAGATCACTAATCCATTAATTCAAATCTTTTACATTTAAAACCACAGTGCAAAGAAACTATGGAAAAAAGTGGTATTCAGGCAAATATCAAAAGTGAGATTCTAAAGAACAACAGTTTAAAAAATGACAAGTTCCAACAGTCTCAAAGTTAGGTAGATAATAATTATATTGAATGGATCAGCATTGATCTTGACCAGTTTCTTATCGTTTTAAAAGAATTAACGGTATATTCTGCTCGGACAGTGCCAACAAGATAATCTTAATTAGATGAGATGGCACAAAACTAGTCGTAATGGTATAAATATAGTCGTTATTTATTTTCCCCCAGATTATGAGTTACAATAATATGTCAATGTTAATTTTACGAATTCATTACTTCTTTTCAAAATTCATGATATCTTTAGTTTTTTAATATCATTGGTATTGTGGTGTGAGCTACTGATATCAACATAAGTAGTATATATGGTGAGTAAGGAATAGAATATCTGACAGCAGAAGATTGAGAAGATCAAGAAGAGAAGAACAGAAATAAAAAGCAATTTGTGTGAAAATCCAGGAACAATGAAGCCTGAGGCAATTGAAGAACATTTTGCAAATAGTGTATCATAGCATGGTTTTTGTATTTTACCAAGTAACGTTGTAATTTGTGCTAAATACATAGTTGGTTGTCCTCACCTGTGTTCTCATTCACAACATTTGGTGTCGCTGCCTCCAAGGATGAAGATCCCATGGCCGAAGGAATTTGAGGACGGAGATGTGATGAGCTTCTTGAAGGAGTTCGAAGCCGTGGCGGAGCTGGTGGGAGTGAAGGAGCCGAAGGCGAAGACGGTGGTGCTGGGGACGCTGCTGAGAGGCAGAGCGAAAGTTGTATATGACAGCCTGGACGGTGCGGGCGGTAAGACGACATGGGAGGCAGTCACGGAGAGGTTGATCGTGGAGTTCGATAGCCCAGTGGACAGAGAAGAAGCACTGCAGAAGTTCCGAGTGGCGAAGTTGCCGATCGATGGTGATCCGCTGGTGCTGGCCGTCGAGCTTACCAAGTTGCTGCGTCGCGCGCTGCCAAATCTGGATGAGGAGTCGGAGGCACAGTTGTTGGCGTCGCAGTTTATCGAGAGCGTGCCAGTTGCCGTTTCCCAGCAGCTGAGACTGGTACACGCCGCGCAACCTATGGATATCAGTGAGCTTGCAAAGGTGACGCGGCAGTTGATGACACGAACAGTAGCTCCGGTCGCGTGCGAAAGTCAGGAGATAAGCAGCATTGAGAAGAAGATTGAAGAACTGCAGCACGAGATTGCGGCATTACGAGTGATTCGTAAAAGGAATGATAAGTGTTTCGCATGTGGAGGGACAGGACACTGGAAGATAAACTGTCCAACACGACGAAAACGGAGATATTTTAGACGTTACGTGTTTCCTTCTTACTCTAGGGATCTGGGGGTTGTTGCATTAGTAGATAGAGGGTCAGTCTATGCAAGAGTGAACGTAAATGAACTAGATTTAGTGTGCCTAATCGATACAGGGGCAGCAGTTTCGTTAATAGGTAAAGAGCAATGTAAGAGATTCAAGCCGTGTAAAGTCGCAGTTCACACTATAGGAGGGCATATGTTAGAGGTATTAGGCGTGTCTAACAGTATCGTAAAAGTGGATGGTTCGGCGATAAGTTTCCCGTTCGTGGTGACCGCAAACCTGTCGAGACCAATATTAGGAGCAGATTTCCTAAGAGAAGTAAAAGCCATAGTTGACCTAAGAAGCGGTAAGGTGGTCACGAAGTACGGTTCATTCCCAATACATGAAAGTAGCGAGGTGGCTGAGGTTAGAGTGGCAACAGCCGTTCCGACGAAGAAACCAAACATCACCGAGTTGTGCAAAAAGTATGCGAAGCTGTTCACTGGAGAAGGAGAACCGTACGGATTTTGCGACAAAGTAAAGCACGAAATCCCGATAAAGAACGATGGAGGAAGTATATTCACAACACGTCGTGTCCCTGTGCACTTAGAGGCTGAAGTAAATCGACAGGTCCAAGAGATGCTGAAAGAAGGAATAATTGAGGAGGCGGACAGCCCATATAGCTCACCGGTACTCTTGGTAAAGAAACCGAATGGGAAATATAGATTTTGTGTTGATTTTAGAGAACTGAATAATATAACAGAACTAAAGCCGTGTGCAATGCCAACAGTAGTGGAAACATTAGATCGGCTGCAGAATGCCACAGTGTTTACAGTGTTGGATTTGCGGTCAGGTTATTGGCAGCTGCCTATAAAAGAGAGCGATCGAAGCAAAACAGCATTTACCATACGTGATAAACAATATCAATTTAGACGAATGCCGTTTGGATTGGCGGGTGCACCATTTACGTTCAGAAGATTAATGTCGCTACTGCTCAGGGATCTAGATAATGTCGAAGTGTATGGCGACGATGTAGTTGTATACAGCCAGACAGAAACAGATCATGTCAAGCATGTGGAAGCGGTCTTAAAGCGAATTGAAGAATTCGGACTTCGAATTAATAAGGACAAGTCACAGATGGCTAAAAGTAGCATCACGTTGTTGGGGCATAAAGTGGGAAATGGAGAAATAAAACCACTGCCGGAGAAAATTCTGACTATAAAGAACGTTGCAGTACCGAATTCGAAAGGGAAATTGAGACAGTTCCTGGGAAGGGCGGCGTTCTACAGTCGGTTCATCAAGAATTTCAACGAAATAGCAGCACCCCTTTATAAGTTGTTGAGTAACACTAAATTTTCGTGGACTGAAACCGCCCAACAAACGTTTAATCAAATCAAAAACGTGCTGGACGACCGCCAGATGACGCTAAGACTGCCCGAACTGGAGAAACCGTTTACAGTGACAACAGACGCAAGTGACCATGGTATAGGTGCCGTTTTAAGTCAGTCTAATAGAGTGGTGGAATACGCAAGTCGCGTTCTCACGCCTGCGGAACAGAAGTATTCAACGATCGAAAAGGAGTGTTTAGCGATTGTGTGGGCAGTAGACAAGTGGAGACCATATCTGTTAGGTAGACGATTTCACATCGAGACTGACCATAAACCTCTGCAGTGGCTACAAACAGCACGAGACCCACGTGGAAAGTTGGCGCGATGGATGATACGTCTGCAGGAGTATGACTTCAGTATCGGGCATGTTCCAGGGAAGGAAAATGTAATGGCGGACTACCTGTCAAGACCAGACATGGAAGCCGAGCTTCCATTGACAGCATACGCAGTGAACAGTATAGAGGGAGACCCACTAGAACTCGTCCGGCAACAGAAATCTGATCCTAAACTTCGAGAGGTAATCAGAGTGATAAGAGAGGAGGCAGATGTTGACAAACGAGCAATGGACAAGGAGGTAATAATGTTGCTTCGTCAAAAGGAAAGACTGAAAGTGAACACATATGGAGCTCTGGTCTGGCAGGATGATGACAAAAATTGGGTGGCTGTGATCCCGAAAGACTGGCGGCGTAAGATGATACACGAATGCCATCAGGTAGCGCACACAGGTATCGCAAGAACGACAGATTTACTACGGCAAAGTGCATACTGGCCAGGCATGAGAGACGATGTGGCCCAATATGTGTTGACGTGCCAGCAGTGCCAATTAATGAAAAGCGATAGATACATGCAACCGCCATTGCAGTCGGTCCCAGTAACCGCAGTCGGTGATCTATGGTCGGTAGATGTGATGGGACCATTTCCACAGACGGATAGCGGCAACCGATACTTACTAGTAATGACGGAGCATGCTACACGATGGGTGGACGCTGTACCGATTGCCGACCAGCGGGCGAAAACAGTGACCGAAGTAATAATCCGGCACATTGTAGCGGGTCATGGAGTACCGAAGATGATACTAACCGACCAGGGTCCCTGTTTTGAAAGTGACGAGTTTAAGGCCCGTTTAAAGCAGTTCGGCATCAAGAGGATACGAACTACACCGTATCACCCTCAGACGAACGGGCTTACGGAAAGAAACAACCGGACATTAAAGGAATGGTTAGCATCTAAAGGAGGGAATTGGGAGAAAGAGTTACCACTAATTTTGCTGGCGCATCGTGCCTCCATCCAAGGAACAACCAAGAAATCACCTTTCCTACTTATGTATGGTAGACAGCCACGACTTCCAATGCATAGTAAAACGTGGCCACAGCAGCAGAAGTGGACAGCAACAAGATTAAGGAAAGAGAGGACGGAGGCAATAAAGAACGTGAAAAAGAAACAAATATCAGACATCAAGAAGGCGGAACAGCAGAGAAGAGCGTGGAAGCCTTTTAGAGTGGGGGACCTGGTAAAGTGTAGAGAACGGAGAGCTAACACTGAAGGAGGACCAGGGTCAGGAAAGCTGATCCCGAAATGGGAGGGACCGTATATTATCACGGAGAGACGCGGCCCAGTTTACACGATCCGGAGAGAAGACAAGCAGAAGCGTGTAAATGCCAGTCAACTACAGAGATGGTTTCAAGAACATCATGAGCACGAGTCACGAACAGCACCAAAGGAGACAATGGTACGCCGATCAGAAAGATTGCGAGAACAGCTTATTAAAAGGGGGGACGAGTGTGGTGTGAGCTACTGATATCAACATAAGTAGTATATATGGTGAGTAAGGAATAGAATATCTGACAGCAGAAGATTGAGAAGATCAAGAAGAGAAGAACAGAAATAAAAAGCAATTTGTGTGAAAATCCAGGAACAATGAAGCCTGAGGCAATTGAAGAACATTTTGCAAATAGTGTATCATAGCATGGTTTTTGTATTTTACCAAGTAACGTTGTAATTTGTGCTAAATACATAGTTGGTTGTCCTCACCTGTGTTCTCATTCACAACACTATTACTAATGTTGTCGTATGTGCCACTTATGTTGATCGGCGTAAATAGTGCATAGCAGCAATCAGAAGTGGAATGACTGTCAGCAGAACATTGAAATGAGGAGAAAAGGAAGGAAATGGGAAAAGAATGGAAACAACAACTGAATTAAATAAATAGTGGTATCTGTAAAGGACGACGCAAAGAAGCTGTACAAATGATATATTTAATGCATGATTTTCACATTTTACTAAGCCACTGCACAAAACAAATTGGTTTTTCCCATCTGAGTTCTCGTTCACTACACTACTATCTAGTAGGATTGGTTTCATCAGCAATGACAGTCTATTAAATAATGCATCTCTCGATATTCATTATTGTTGTGATTTAACTATCTACCTGATTAGTTGGACCCAATGCATGACAGTGGATCACAAATTCAAGTCGTAAATTTTCGGTGTGGTGAATCAAAACAAAAGCAAACTCATGAAAAGACCCTTAACCACTAGTTCAATTTTCGCTAACCAAATATTCAAAATAAGTTAATCTATGGGCAATACTCCATCATTGCCAAGTGTAAATAAGTTTATTGACAGCTTGATCACTTCTCTTGTCTTGATAGTTTTGACAGTCCTGTTAGTTTGACAGATAATAAAATGTCAATATGGACACAGCCTATTTAATTTCAGTTTAATTAAGCCTTTTATGCACGAGGCTACGATATCCAGTTATCTGCCAATAAGTAAACATCCTATACAGGAGTCCAGTTTTGAGCCATACAACCGGTACTCCACTACAAATGTCTTCAAATTACTTCTCTCATAGTTAAGCCTCCAAGTGAACAATGAAGTTGTAGGCTATGGAGAATTAGAAAAAGAGGATTCTGAGAACCTTCATAGACTGGGGTGTAAGAGCCTTGACTATTCACCCGCTACCTCATAGTGTCTACCCGGTAAAATAGAAGTAGCTTAGATGAAAACTAAGTGTATCCTGACCAGAGTATAATAGCAGTTCACAAATTCAGTAACCAGTGGTCTAAGCCGTGGAGATCCACGCCTCCCAACTTAGGTTCACAAACAATAATCATAGATATTTCAAGCCCATATTTTAATTCAGTAGTACAAATACTATTGATGATGAAAGCATTTTATTATCTAGTAACTTTTTTACTTTGTTGTTTCTTTCTCACCCTCTCTTTTATTTTTCCACTGTTGTTATTCCTTTCACTCTACTTTCACCATTATTGATTTCCTTTTTTTATTATGTCATTTGCCCCAGATCCTGTGTAAGTATTTTCAATCTCTCTACACTTCACACAATTGGTAGTTTGTAGCCAACTATTTGAAATTTATATTCTTATTTGTTTTCGGATGAGACAGCTGGTTATACTGTGATAATGTTTACTGAGATTTACTTTAATCTTTGTTTCTATCGCTCAGGATATAAATCTTCTATTGATTAGAAAGTATTATTACACTTACTGTAATACGTTTCTACTATTGTAACTGGTTATAGT
>NC_031500.1:13598304-13616983 GCF_000237925.1 Schistosoma mansoni | reverse complement strand
TTTCCGTAGCCCGTTCGTCTGAGGGTGATACGGTGTAGTTCGTATCCTCTTGATGCCGAACTGCTTTAACGGGCCTTAAACTCGTCACTTTCAAAACAGGGACCCTGGTCGGTTAGTATCATCTTCGGTACTCCATGACCCGCTACAATGTGCCGGATTATTACTTCGGTCACTGTTTTCGCCCGCTGGTCGGCAATCGGTACAGCGTCGACCCATCGTGTAGCATGTTCCGTCATTACTAGTAAGTATCGGTTGCCGCTATCCGTCTGTGGAAATGGTCCCATCACATCTACCGACCATAGATCACCGACTGCGGTTACTGGGACCGACTGCAATGGCGGTTGCATGTATCTATCGCTTTTCATTAATTGGCACTGCTGGCACGTCAACACATATTGGGCCACATCGTCTCTCATGCCTGGCCAGTATGCACTTTGCCGTAGTAAATCTGTCGTTCTTGCGATACCTGTGTGCGCTACCTGATGGCATTCGTGTATCATCTTACGCCGCCAGTCTTTCGGGATCACAGCCACCCAATTTTTGTCATCATCCTGCCAGACCAGAGCTCCATATGTGTTCACTTTCAGTCTTTCCTTTTGCCGAAGCAACATTATTACCTCCTTGTCCATTGCTCGTTTGTCAACATCTGCCCCCTCTCTTATCACTCTGATTACCTCTCGAAGTTTAGGATCAGATTTCTGTTGCTGGACGAGTTCTAGTGGGTCTCCCTCTATACTGTTCACTGCGTATGCTGTCAATGGAAGCTCGGCTTCCATGTCTGGTCTTGACAGGTAGTCCGCCATTACATTTTCCTTCCCTGGAACATGCCCGATACTGAAGTCATACTCCTGCAGACGTATCATCCATCGCGCCAACTTCCCACGTGGGTCTCGTGCTGTTTGTAGCCACTGCAGAGGTTTATGGTCAGTCTCGATGTGAAATCGTCTACCTAACAGATATGGTCTCCACTTGTCTACTGCCCACACAATCGCTAAACACTCCTTTTCGATCGTTGAATACTTCTGTTCCGCAGGCGTGAGAACGCGACTTGCGTATTCCACCACTCTATTAGACTGACTTAAAACGGCACCTATACCATGGTCACTTGCGTCTGTTGTCACTGTAAACGGTTTCTCCAGTTCGGGCAGTCTTAGCGTCATCTGGCGGTCGTCCAGCACGTTTTTGATTTGATTAAACGTTTGTTGGGCGGTTTCAGTCCACGAAAATTTAGTGTTACTCAACAACTTATAAAGGGGTGCTGCTATTTCGTTGAAATTCTTGATGAACCGACTGTAGAACGCCGCCCTTCCCAGGAACTGTCTCAATTTCCCTTTCGAATTCGGTACTGCAACGTTCTTTATAGTCAGAATTTTCTCCGGCAGTGGTTTTATTTCTCCATTTCCCACTTTATGCCCCAACAACGTGATGCTACTTTTAGCCATCTGTGACTTGTCCTTATTAATTCGAAGTCCGAATTCTTCAATTCGCTTTAAGACCGCTTCCACATGCTTGACATGATCTATTTCTGTCTGGCTGTATACAACTACATCGTCGCCATACACTTCGACATTATCTAGATCCCTGAGCAGTAGCGACATTAATCTTCTGAACGTAAATGGTGCACCCGCCAATCCAAACGGCATTCGTCTAAATTGATATTGTTTATCACGTATGGTAAATGCTGTTTTGCTTCGATCGCTCTCTTTTATAGGCAGCTGCCAATAACCTGACCGCAAATCCAACACTGTAAACACTGTGGCATTCTGCAGCCGATCTAATGTTTCCACTACTGTTGGCATTGCACACGGCTTTAGTTCTGTTATATTATTCAGTTCTCTAAAATCAACACAAAATCTATATTTCCCATTCGGTTTCTTTACCAAGAGTACCGGTGAGCTATATGGGCTGTCCGCCTCCTCAATTATTCCTTCTTTCAGCATCTCTTGGACCTGTCGATTTACTTCAGCCTCTAAGTGCACAGGGACACGACGTGTTGTGAATATACTTCCTCCATCGTTCTTTATCGGGATTTCGTGCTTTACTTTGTCGCAAAATCCGTACGGTTCTCCTTCTCCAGTGAACAGCTTCGCATACTTTTTGCACAACTCGGTGATGTTTGGTTTCTTCGTCGGAACGGCTGTTGCCACTCTAACCTCAGCCACCTCGCTACTTTCATGTATTGGGAATGAACCGTACTTCGTGACCACCTTACCGCTTCTTAGGTCAACTATGGCTTTTACTTCTCTTAGGAAATCTGCTCCTAATATTGGTCTCGACAGGTTTGCGGTTACCACGAACGGGAAACTTATCGCCGAACCATCCACTTTTACGATACTGTTAGACACGCCTAATACCTCTAACATATGCCCTCCTATAGTGTGAACTGCGACTTTACACGGCTTGAATCTCTTACATTGCTCTTTACCTATTAACGAAACTGCTGCCCCTGTATCGATTAGGCACACTAAATCTAGTTCATTTACGTTCACTCTTGCATAGACTGCCCCTCTATCTACTAATGCAACAACCCCCAGATCCCTAGAGTAAGAAGGAAACACGTAACGTCTAAAATATCTCCGTTTTCGTCGTGTTGGACAGTTTATCTTCCAGTGTCCTGTCCCTCCACATGCGAAACACTTATCATTCCTTTTACGAATCACTCGTAATGCCGCAATCTCGTGCTGCAGTTCTTCAATCTTCTTCTCAATGCTGCTTATCTCCTGACTTTCGCACGCGACCGGAGCTACTGTTCGTGTCATCAACTGCCGCGTCACCTTTGCAAGCTCACTGATATCCATAGGTTGCGTGGCGTGTACCAGTCTCAGCTGCTGGGAAACGGCAACTGGCACGCTCTCGATAAACTGCGACGCCAACAACTGTGCCTCCGACTCCTCATCCAGATTTGGCAGCGCGCGACGCAGCAACTTGGTAAGCTCGACGGCCAGCACCAGCGGATCACCATCGATCGGCAACTTCGCCACTCGGAACTTCTGCAGTGCTTCTTCTCTGTCCACTGGGCTATCGAACTCCACGATCAACCTCTCCGTGACTGCCTCCCATGTCGTCTTACCGCCCGCACCGTCCAGGCTGTCATATACAACTTTCGCTCTGCCTCTCAGCAGCGTCCCCAGCACCACCGTCTTCGCCTTCGGCTCCTTCACTCCCACCAGCTCCGCCACGGCTTCGAACTCCTTCAAGAAGCTCATCACATCTCCGTCCTCAAATTCCTTCGGCCATGGGATCTTCATCCTTGGAGGCAGCGACACCAAATGTTGTGAATGAGAACACAGGTGAGGACAACCAACTATGTATTTAGCACAAATTACAACGTTACTTGGTAAAATACAAAAACCATGCTATGATACACTATTTGCAAAATGTTCTTCAATTGCCTCAGGCTTCATTGTTCCTGGATTTTCACACAAATTGCTTTTTATTTCTGTTCTTCTCTTCTTGATCTTCTCAATCTTCTGCTGTCAGATATTCTATTCCTTACTCACCATATATACTACTTATGTTGATATCAGTAGCTCACACCACATTACTATTTAGACATCTTTGTTATTCATTTTAATCCCACCTCAGCTTGTTGATTTAGTATCAGCGCTTACTTGAGATATTTACTGAACTCAATAGCACTAAATCAGCCCGTTTTGACCAAATTTTCTGCAAATGGTTATCTTCCGACTTTTTGTTAGCTTAATTTGCTTTTTTACTCATATCGACTGCCAATTTCGATCTACCGCTAACCATGTTATGGTTAGCTAAGTTTTACCGTATGGATTGGTTAGTAGGGTCTCATTTCAGACATTAAAGCCAGGAAGACAGCCTGTCACTGCTCAGATTTACTTACTTACTTTGCTTTACCTTACTTACTGTTACTTCCTCGAGGAGGAGCATATGTTTCCCACCAGGGTTCTCCAGCCATCTCTACTGTGGGTTCTCCTTTACAGTTGTTTACAGTTGCTATTCATTCCTTTGATGTCTCGCTCCAACTCCCTATACAATGTGTTCTTGGGTCCTCCTCTTCCCCTTTTGCCTTCAGTACTCCAAGATAGGACTTGGTTCGTGATGCAGTTTGATGATTTCCATTATGTATGTCATATCAACCTCCACCGTCTTTTCCTAATTTCCTGTTCAGCTGGAAGCTGGCTTGTTCTCTGTCACAGTGGGTTGTTGCTGATAGTATCCAGTCAACGGGCGTTGAGTATCTTGCTCAGACAATTGTGTAGAAATACCTGTACATTTTTGATGATGGTTGTGGTTGTTCTCTAAGTTTCAGCTGCATGTCGTAGAACTGTCTTGACATTCGTATTGAAGATTCTGAATTTGATATCGTCTGACAGTTGTTTTGAGTTTCATATGTTCTTCAACTGTAGGAATGCTATCCTTGGTTTGCCAATCCTTACCTTTACATCTGCATCAGATCGTCCTTGTTTGCCGATGATGCTCCCTAGGTACGTGAAACTTTCTACCTCTTTCAGAGCCTGTTTATCAGGTGTGGTTGGTTTGTTGCTCTGTGTATTGTATTTCAGGATCCCACTTTTTCCTTTGTGTATGATGAGACGTGGTGCTGCAGAGTCTGCTGCTACAGTGCCTGTCTTTATCTGAATTTGTTGATGTACGGGATAGAAGAGCTAGGTCATCTGCAAAGTCCAAATTATCTAGTTACATGCAAACTGTTCATTATATTCTGTGCCTCCCCTGAAATGTAGATGTCTTCATCATCTTATCGATCACCAGAAGAAAGAGGAAGGACGAGAGTAAACAGCCTTGTCTGACTCCGGTTCTCACTTCGGATGTGTCTGTCAGTTGTCCTCCATGTACGACTTTTGAGTGTAGCCCGTCGTATGAATTCCAGATGATGAAGATTTTCTCGGGTACACCATAGTGTCGAAGGAGGTTCCATAACGTTCTCCTATCCATACTGTCATATGCTTCCTCATGGTTAAGGAATTTGACGTATAATGATGAGTTGAATTCAACTAATTGCTCAACAGTGATCCGTAGTGTCGCAATTTAGTCTATGCACGACCGATTATTATGGATTCTAGCCTGTTGATCTCGAAGCTGGGCGTCTACTGAATCTTTCGTCCGGTTCAACAGTACTGGTGGAAACTCTTTTTGGTACTGATAGTAGTGTGATACCTCCGTAGTTCTCACACTTACTCAGATCTCCTTCCTTTGGTGTCTGTATGAGGTATCCTTCTTTCCAGTCTGTCGGAACATGTTCTTCCCCCCAGGTGCTTCTGAATCGAGCGTGGAGCATCTTAGTTACCTTTCTGCCTGACTTCAGTGCTTCAGCTGGTATGTTGTCAGATCCTGCTGATTCCCCACTCTTGATTTGTTTGGCAACTATGCTGTTTTCTTCGATTGTCGGAAGCTTCATAAAATATTACTATTTATTGTTCTGGACATCTTCAGTCATCATCTGTTCAACCAGCGTTATATTTCAAGATAAACGGTGGCTGTTGTTCATGCCTAACAAATCTCTTAACTACACTAGAAAATACATATTCGCAATACCTGCTCCTAAAACTTCGTTTAGTTTGTTGCTTTTTATCTGCGTCGCTAAATGCTTTATCTAATTAACTAGTTTACAAATTCTAAGTCCAAGTGTATTTCCCTTTTTTGTGATAAACACCTCTCCCCAACTCAAACCTGTCTTTTCATTATAATCAAAATTGGTAAACATAAAATAAGTGAATAAACAAAAGTTTACTTTTTTCATTGATAAACTTATTCGACACCTACAGATTTGTGTACTTGATTTCGATTCAAATTCTAAGCGTGCAAACTAGTGATACCTATACCTGGATTACGCCAGCTGAAATGAATGGAGTGAGGTTTTCACCTACGATTCAGTAGCTAAAATTGAAAACCATTAGCCAATAATGAGTCACTGCTCCAAATGTAAAGTGTATTTTTTTGCTACTGTTAATTTCACATCTCGTTTATTGTGTGATTTTTTAGGTAGCTGAAATCCTAACAGTGAAAGGTGGAACTGGAGCTATCGTTGAATATTATGGTCCCGGTGTTGAATCGATTTCATGCACCGGTATGGCTACAATTTGTAATATGGGCGCTGAGATCGGTGCTACAACATCAATTTTTCCATTTAACGATCGAATGCTGGATTATTTACGTGCTACAAATAGAGCGGATATGGGAGATTTAGCTTCAAAGCATAAGGTGATCAATCATTTCAGAGCTAACCATATATATATGAAATTTACTTTACTTGAAAATAACATTTTTAGTCCATGTCATTGTCGGTAGTGATATATGAACTAAATAGCCCAGTGGATAACGGGTTAGGTATCTGAAACGGAAGGTTACTAGGTACCAGTCTTTATAGGTTTATCAACAAGGAGGTGCAGTTGGCTAGTCCCAAATTAGACAAAACACGTATCCTGGTTTTCAGTGCTGGCCAAAAATCCATATATTTCACAAAACACAATCTTCGTTAATAATATGATCTGAAATGTACTTTCACTAATGCACTTTGTTTATGTGTTGCATTCTGATTTCTCTCTATTCAGGCTTCTTTACTTACATCAGATGTAAATTGTAAATATGATAAAATAATTGAAATAAACTTGGATACTTTAGAACCACATGTAAATGGTCCGTTTACACCAGATCTCGCACATCCGATTTCACAAGTGAGTTTTCATATGTCCTCCTAATTTTCATTCCTAAATGAATTGTGTTTTTTTTACATAGTATTGTAAACTGTACTATTCATTACCAATCGATGTTAGTCAGAGAGTTTTTAAAAACCCATAGAGTACTTAATACGTCTATTTCGTCTTCTTTGTGGTTCTTTGACATTGCACACTCATTATTCCATACCCATATTAAATAAAAGACTTTCGACTATCGCTCTGAGTAGTGCCTAATGCTTCCAAATCACTTGGTTGGAGTCCAACTTCGACCAATACTCTATGTAAGTATAATCCTCAACCAATTATTATAATGATGTAGTGTTGTTTTGTCACCTGCAAAAAATTGTCTCTATAACTAATTGATATAACCAGGTAATGTGTTGTGTCACGCAAAAAACATTAAACGCTAAACGATATTGATCTATGATAACAGTCCACTAAAGTTCATAGAATTCCATCTAATAGATATTTGAGAACTTGAACGCCTTTCTTAGTTATAGAGTCTACAACTTTGTTGTCGTAAACTTTAATTAATACTACATTAACACAGACACATACTCATATGTTACTTGAATTCTTCATCAGCTTGCTATTCTGACTGCCACTCATTTTTTACCGAGTCCAAGTTTTATTCACTCAACTATGAGGTACACCTTTATTTATGTGTTAGCTATTAATACTGCCAGTTAGGTTGCCAGAACCGAAGTTACTAGAGTGGAGTTCGAGTCTGCGAATTGTCGGTTTATGTTATGATGAGAATAATAATAATAATATGAATAAGTAGAAAATAACTCAACTAGTAAAGATTACTGTAGTGTGAGCTATATACGTATATTGGTTAATAAACTTTGTCGTTTGTATAAAATACTACTGAAGATATTTTTGTCAATATTTTACATATCAAACTACTCATATTAATTAACGTATGTGTTGATTTGGTATTGTACAGATTATGCATGGTACCGTTAAGATGATAAGTAATTATTCGCTGGGTTTTTTTTCTCGTTTCTATAAGATAATGAGGATTTTTTCAAAGCCGTAAACTTTATACCTTATGTACATACATCACCCTTCACTCTGTTCAGATCGAGTCAACTAGTTATAAATACCTTGTTATAGGTACCTGTATTCAAACACCTCAACCAGAGTTATCATCATTATTATTTAAACACATAAACGTCGGCACAAGGAGGCACCAAATACATATGTGCCACACAAGTCACTTGATTTGTGGGTGGGTTGTAATACTGTCCAGGTGCCCAAACCAAAACAGGTGGTCCTTTTAGGAGGTTACACCTGGAGTCTTTGACCTAAAGGTTTGATCCACAAGACAGTGGAGCAACTTCAGGAGATGCAGTTCCATAGTAGCCGATGACCAACGATTGGTTCATACATCATTTGTTCTATCAGGACCCTGGAGTCCATGTGTACCATATGTTTGGAATGAAGGTTTTCCAACTCCCCTAGGCGGATCCTCAATATCCACCAACTCGGTTAAAGCACCGGATATTTACTTTTCGTTCTCTCAATTTCGAAAACAACGCCCGTGGTTCGAGAAGGCAGTGAGTAGGACTTCCCTGGGAGTGATTGTATATGCGTGGTCATGCGAGAGCATTTCCATTATGGGCCATACCAGGGCATTTGGGGGCCTCAACCAAAGGAGGGGGCATAATCACCTCTCCCTACTATTCCATCCGAAGAGTATGGTCAGACAGGGTTCCTTGACTATACTATTCCTCTTCAATTTTGTCATCGGTGAAACTCTGAAAACAGTTTCGATGGAAGCAGATTTCGGTGGTGTAAATCTGTCACCTAGAGAAAGACTTCGATTTGGGATATACAGATGATATTGCTTTATTTGTGCGATGATACCCAAGCTATGTAATCCACACTTAATCAGTTGATAGCCAGTGTTTGTAGGTTTAGCATGTACTTTTTACCTTCTGAATGCAAAGTAATTTTACAAGACGGGCAGGAGCCTGTCCCTGTCTTCACTCTTGGTAGTGAGCAGTTAGAAGAAGTGGCTGAAAAGATCGTTTATCTGAGTAGTTATGTGAGTACTGGTAACGATGTAATTGATATGGTCAGCTTAAGCAAAGTGAGAGCCGAAACGGGTCATGCTAATCTGGACCATCTTTGGCTCTACCGTAATATTGTTAGTCTGGCTGTAAAAGGTTGGATTTACAAAGCGTCAGTATGAGCAATTTTGCTCTATGCTTGTGAAACCTGACCTCTTGGAGTTGAGGATGTTCAGTAACTCGGTATCTGACTATCGTTGTTTTTGAAGGATTGCTGAAGTTCAGTTGCAACACCTTGTTAGTAGTTCTGATGTTCGAAAATTTTTGTTTGGGCACATTTGATTTATTTTATTTAAACACATAAATATTGGTACAAAGGGGCACCAGATATATGTGCATATTGACGATAACTTATTTAGTATCGAAATCTTCATTAGCTTGAACATCTGCTATTGTTAGCGGGACATAGATTGGATTAAAGCATGTTTCATGCATGATGGTGTTGCTGCGCGCTGATTGGCTAATTCTAAACTAATCAGCCCTGGCAAGTTATTGGAGAAAAATCTAGAAGCTTCTTATGTATATACTATAAATATATGAACGTTATTCAAATCAGTGATTGCTGTTCACTTACAATTGTTATTTTGAATACAATTTCATTCCTGTTCAACGTGTTCTGATTTTGGGGTCTTGTCGAGTGTCATCGTATAAGAATACTAAGCAATAGGAGTGGCTGAGTCGTTTATTAGCAGCAACTACAATTATAACAGCTATAAATGTCATCCCGGTGGATTTCACATCGTGCATTATTTGCCGAGGCCTGAACTGGCTAAAAAAATCGGAGAGGTGGTCATTTTATTAGGCAATACCGGAATATGAAACAAAATTGTACAGGACCAACATTTGTAATTTCCTCTTACTTCATAGAACAGAGGAACTTCTCTAACTGGGAAAATTCTTTCTGGTTGTATTTCTTATCTACTATTCCCATTACTTAGTCTTACCCATTTGTTGCTTTTTTTCCGCTTTATACTCACTCCCCTTCCTCAATATCTTCACAATTTCTTCTTGCTATGTAGTGCTTTTTTGGTGCCCCTTTGCACCAATATTTGCGTATCTAAAAAATAATAATAATGACCTGTGTAAAATCGATTTAATGCATCATACTTTCTAAGTTATGTTCATGAAAGTGTTATGTATACTGTTTTATTGTTAACCAACCGGATCATCAACAAAGAGGAAACTATTTAGCTTGCATATATATTATGAACTGCACAGTTATTAACTATCTCATCCACTATTCACTATTAACCATAAATATTTTAAGATGTAATCTAATTTGAGGTAAGTAATCAAATAGAGCCATATGTACTCAACTTTAAGCCACACATTTTTATGTTTGAATTGGTGATACCACTTTTCAACTATCTATCCAAACTAAACTGGATAAAGAGCAATTCGAACACTTGGCTTAGTTGTTGGAAATCAAATACTTTAACCACTAAGTTAACACTTCAAATATTTGCGCTAACAGTATTATTCAAATTATCTGTGTTTAAATATTTTTGTTTTCTATACTTATTTCACGTGTTTTTTTCTTTTCTTGATCAATAAGTACTGTATTGTTCTTTCAACTAGTTGGAAAATCAGTCATTTGTTGATTGTCAAGTGATTTTGGCATTCGTTTACAACAAATTTATGCTATATTTCTGATTTGCTCTAAATTCAATAAAATACCACTAATGTAATGATGACTATTAAGTTACCGTACTGGTTGTTTTAGTATGAAGTGTAAGTGTTCATAAGTAAAACCAAAATCAATATATATTCCTTATATGTAACCGTCCTTGTTTAAATAATGCTAGTACGGGCACTGTTGGTCAGAATTTGAGGGGAGTTGTACAAAAATAACTATCAATAACCAACATGGGAACTAAGAGCACACAAATATTGGGAGATGTTGTGTTTAGACAAGGATTCAAAGAGTTTATGAAAGATGAAAATAACTGTTACAAAGGTTGAGAGAAAGTAATCATAATAAAAAAATACAATGTGCTATTAGTTCATGTAAATACTTACACGGTGGTAGACGGTCGTCTCACCTCATGTTCATAAATTACTTGAAATGAAACTGCTTACTGAAAATTAACAAATAGTAGTAAAAAGCAATATATAAAAATGAGTTGAATGAAAAGAGAATAGAGGCAGAGAATGCGAACGAACTTGACAGTGTTTGTGATCTGTAGCCAAGCACACGAATCAGTACCTATTAGTTGGTGGGTAAAAATGAGTGTGACTTGTTAGAGTAGCTTATACGTTTCTGATATGGTAAGTAGACCCGTAGATGAAGTTTTATTTTGTGAAAGAAGAAAGGTGTTGGGGAGATGCAAAGAATTCCCTGAAAAGTCCATATGCGTCATGAAAACTCTGTAAAACATTTTATTCATGCATGTTTTTGAAGGAGTCAAAATCAGAATTGTGTGGGAGTTTTAAAAAATCATCCTCCTGGTTTATGCTGATTGAATTTTTTCTAAAATATAGTATTTTCCAGTAAATTGTTTTTTTAAGCTTTCAAACTAATGATCACAGTTAACAAACAATGAAACAGACTCAAAGAAATAACCAGAACCCAATAACTAAAACAAAATATTCAAATAACAACTTCAACTAGATCAAAGGATGAACATCATCACACATTAATACATAGAGTTAGACGGTTGGGGGAGCGGATAACTTTACACATAAAGAGAAACAAACAAAACATATATAAAGCGATTTTCTCATCCATACATGTATGTACATTCAGAAAAGATTTTACACAGTTTGTTTAATATTTGCTAACTGGCATACATACATTATTATTATTGTTATTCTTATTAGTTGTCCAGTCATGCATCCAAAGCAGGTTGGCCACTGCATATCAGTGCTGGACTTATCGGTTCCTGTACCAATTCATCTTATGAGGATATGGCACGTGCTGCCAGCTTAGCTCGTCAAGCTTTAGATAAAGGTGTTAAAATTAAATCACAATTCTTTATAACACCTGGTAGTGAACAAATTCGTGCAACTATTGAACGTGACGGTATCACAAAAATATTTCAATCTATTGGTGGTGTAGTATTAGCTAACGCATGTGGTCCATGTATTGGTCAATGGTCTAGAAAGGTAAGTAAAGTACTATTTTTTTGGGGGAGCTTTTTCTCTCCCACCCCACAAAAAACGCTGGTAATTCCAAATAATAATAATTATTATTATAAGCAGTGATGGATAGTGCGTAGTTAGTTATTTTACGTACTACTGAACAGATATCATAGATAGAGATGCTTTTGAAGCATTGCTTGCCTATGTTGAGATTATCGAGTTAACAATACTCAGGTTAAACCTAGGATGCTAGTTAAAGATGGCAAATTGGTTAATAAGGCTGTAAATTATCATCTACTGAAGTGTCAAGGATATAGGTTACATATGCTAATGCACTACCTTCCTCAACGGGCAATTTTTACCAATGTGGAAGTAGGTTGGAAGAAAGCTGAAGATATCCAAACCAAAACGTTGCATCAGTCTATGAATACATTGACTGTTGAACCAAGCCATGTTGTTAGGTGCAGAGTGACTTCGTAGTTGAGGTTCACACGATTATTGTAATCATTGGTCGGAGGACCTTAGGTAACATGGCTGAGAATCGGTTTGACTGGGCGAGATGTATCCGCTGTTTGTTTTCCCTCGGTTTTTGAGTTTTAATATTATATTATACTTCATTTAGAACCTGAGTGCAGATTCCGTTCCGATCATATATGTATATAATCATAGTACATCTTCAATTTATTTAATAGATAGTTGTTCATTGTGCTTTGGTCCGATGAACATTTTGACGTGTGGAATTAGAAGAAAGTGTATTTTATAATTTTCTAGTAAATTGCAGACTTTTCTAGATGTTAAGTGATGTTCAGATTTGTATTATTTACCTGTCCTGCATAGTAGAAGAGTGATATGAATGTCTAAACAGTGTTAGAACTCTTCGAATCCGATACATTTGAAACTATATTCCCTTAGCAACGTGGGAGTGTGACCACATAGCCCGAAGGATAATTATTCGAGGCTGGTCGTAGATGGCCTTTTTGTGAGTTTCTGATGTGTTAGCTCCGTGCCTAAGAAGGCCTTATCACTAGATACGGAAATCCATGGGGTAAAGTGAGGTGTAGCATTTTAAAGTCCTGCCTTTTACTCCTACTGTTGTGAGAAGTCAATTTCACTGTTGATGCTAGTTATCTCAAGGAAACATTTTACTGCCGTCACACACCTATACAGTCAGCAGTACGTCTTCTTCCTCATATATTAAATTGCTGCTTTTAATCTTACTGTTCTCTAATCAGTCTGCCGGGCATGGTAGGAACCAGCTAATACATGCCAATTGGATCATCACTTTATACAAGTCCGACCACTACATCAAGGTGGCAGCTATGGTCAGGGAAAAGAATACAATACATATGCACATATGAGTTAACATTTTTTGTATGTCTCTACTTTTACCGACTCCTGTTTATCCTCTTATTTCTGTTGTTGTTGTAGATATTTAAAAGTTCACTTTTATTATTCTATTTTATTCACAACGGTTAATTGGATTAAGTCGTAAATAATTTATGTGTGTACTATACTGAATAAGTAGTAAAATCAACTATTTGATTATTCATATATATTGTAGTATATATATACACATTGTAGTTCGATCATATTGATTCAGTAGGAATAAACAAACACCATTATATCCATTGATTTATCACTGAGTAGTGTCGATTATTACGTTAGTCTAGTTTTATAGTCCTAATGAAATTCTGTTGATCAGGTTGTAATATGACCATTACTCTAAATGACTCAATATCGGATGCATTATGTTGAAATGATAGTTAGTTGAAAGTAGTCGGTATAAATCCTATCTTGACCTAGATTTCATGTTATTTAAAACTCGTCAACTGGGTGTATTTAAAATCTTGAAGGAATTAATACTCCCTGTAAAAATTGAACCCATATCATACACCTTCACAATCTGACTTTTTTCCACAGTGCTTTTCGGGTAACGTTTCTAACTATGAAACTAGGCGGGGTGAGTTAGAATCTTACAGAAAGCATCGGTGACCCTCAAGATTGAATGTACACCTTGCTGATGAATTCCATCTAACAGAACACACAAACCAAAGAGGATTCCCTGTCGACTAACTCCAATCACCTTATAATACAATGACCAATTTGTGTATAATATTATTTAGACATTCTGTTAAACCTGTGTTAATTCATTGATCTTTATTTTTTTAGGATACAAAGAAAGGTGATAAAAATACGATTGTCTCATCGTACAATCGTAATTTCACTGGTCGTAATGATGCTAATCCAGCTACACATGCATTTGTTACTTCACCAGAATTAGTCACAGCTTTAGTATTCGGTGGCAGTTTATCATTTAATCCATTGACGGATGAACTAACTGCAGATGATGGATCAAAATTTAAATTTAAACCACCAACAGGTACGTGTTTGTGTGTGTGTGTGTATGGACTTACATCTTATCGTTTTATTTTGGTAGAGTTATGTTCTCTAAGTCTAAATGATTTAATATTAAAGTTTTCACTGACTTACTTCGCCAGGTGTTGGGGAACTCAGGAAAGGTCCTAATTTTGTAATTTTATTCTGAAAATTTGAATTTTGTTTTCGCGCCAAGAAACGCTTAGTTGGCCTACAGCTTACATTTCTCACTCAGAATCCCTTGACTGTCATCGGTTGACGGATTTTTTTAGTACGCTATTTTGTGGCTCTCCCCAAGGGCGTTTCTACCATTGTATAAATAAGCTTGATTTTGTGAGCTTAGTGACCTCGTATTTTTTGGGTGCCTGTAGAGTACATTCTCTGCGCCTCATCAAGACTTCTTGATCTAGTTAGCAGGGCCGAGGACAATATATTAGAATTAGTCTATCGTGTCACTGTGTCATTGACCTTCGTTTTGTTTACCGAGTAAGGTGAACTCGTAATAGCAACAAGCATATCACCAGGATAAACTTCAAATAGAAGTGGAATACCTAAAGCTTCATAATTAAACCATCTGGTTCGTTGTTATAATGAACTAATTAGTAGAAATGTTGTAACTTTCGGAATTACTTTACAGATTATTACTATTTATAGTCTTATCATAAAATTGTTGTTACTTTTTTATATTCCTTATATTGTGAGTTTTTGTCGGGACCTATTAACTATTGTTATACTTTTTATTGTTACCTAATCAATTGTTGATTAATTCTACACTTTTTATCCAGTTCTCTGTCACTCATGGCATGATAATGTGTAAAGAGTACTTTTTTGTTTTGGTCCACGTTACGTAATCTAATAATTCATGTTTATTAACTAATAAGTGTTTGAGATAACAGCACTGGATGCCCGAAATATAAACGATGAAAGCTTGTCTATTGTGTTCTCTTGTTCGGACTCATGACTAGAAATAGAAGAAAGTGTACGTATCAGTAGACCAATATGAGTTAATATTATTTTAGCCTCAACTTAGGTTTAATCTTGTTAGTTATAGTCTTTCATTGTTCAAAGCTCAGGATGCTAGGCTATAAACTAAATAGTACACGCAAGGTAGATAAATATAACAATTCCAATTGGCGAATTTCCTCGCGAGATATCGTACAACTTATCGTTATAACACGCAGAAAATGCAACTCCGTCAAAATCGTCCACCTAAGCTAAAGATCATCTCAACCGTTGTCTTATTAGCTTATTCTCTAGTGTATTTTATTTCCTCATAAAATCTCAATATTAATTAGTCTTATTGTAAGTTCTTGGATGTCAGTTGCTGAGGAGGATTCCGTAAAGAAGGCATAACTTGCATACAGTACTTGGTTTATTATTTGCATCGTCTGGTTACTTCTTCCCACTGAGTGTACACACACACATACAATACATTCCAACGACCGGTTTAACTATGAGACTGTATAGGTGAATAAATCATTCTATATGTTATATCTTTCATGGTATTTAATCCTGCCAAATTGTTTAAATAATAATTGATGCTACTTTCTACACAAAAAGTGCTTTCTAATTTTAAAATACCATTTGATTACGAAGTAGTAGTATAGTAGGCTCCAGAGGATCTATTTCTTATTATATTTATAGGTTTTCACGATTTAAAATCAAATGATTTAATCACTAATAAGTGGTATGCTGATCCAGTGTCTCTAACATTCGATTTTGAACTTTCCATTATCAAGTTTGTACTCTGTTCTATTAACTTCAGCTTGTATAACTAAGTAGTGTATGAATAGTACAAGTATACGAACCTGTTCATAGCTTAATGAAGAATAGTCGTTTACCAGGCACAGATTCGTGTACTTGCCTTCAAACTACACTGAATGTGGTAGCCAGTAATACTACTCGGTCACCTAAACTGAAGTAAATTTTGTTTTAACTTCAAGTCTACCATATAGTTATTGTAATTTTATTATCTCACTCTTAAAAATCAGGTGACACACTACCGATGAAAGGTTTTGATCCTGGTCAAGATACATATCAACCACCAGTGACAGATACTTCCAAAATCACAGTTAAAGTTGATCCATCAAGTCAACGTTTACAATTACTTAGTCCATTTAAGAAATGGGATGGTAAAGATTTAACTGAAATGCCAATATTAATTAAAATTAAAGGAAAATGTACTACAGATCATATTTCAGCTGCTGGTCAATGGTTAAAATATCGAGGTCATTTGGATAATATTTCAAATAATTTGTTCATTGGGTAAGGATTTTGTGCAAATTATGCCAGTGAATCAATAATAATATTTATTTTTAAGCAGTTTCTTTGTTAGATACCAATCTTTGAATTATTGATTTGAAAGTAATCGCTCAGCCAAGATTACAACTACCAGTGATCTCTACTTAATATCAGGTTATCAACACAGTAAACATCACTAAACAGTGTGATTAACTGAAAACAACGTCATTTTATGGGAAGCTTTGATCCTAGGTGAAGTTGAAGGTAGAATGCTGTTAAAGCTAGGTATGAGGGATGTCTTCACCTCCCGGTTACACATACCATGAAAGGATACTTGTTAAGGTATCTAAAGAAGAAACTGGGTTAGGGTTAGTATTATCGACCTGGTAGCGTTACATGTGAGCCCAAGGGACAATTGTATGAGATCGATCACGCGTATCCTATCGGTGAGTAATTTTAGATGTATTGGTTGAATACTTTTCGGAATCCTTACTACCAGAGGTGAAAGTCCGTGTGACAAAATTTGGTGTTGTACCAGTATTTATGTATTTGATAAACAAATAAAATGAATTTGTAGGTTTCAATACAAAGATTTTACTTGATAGTTTCAAATAAATTGGCCATCAAGTAGAAAGTTAATAATAAATATGTTATTTGTGATATCCCAATGAGTAGAAATTTGTATTTCCGACGTTTCTGTATTTAATGTTAGTCACTTCAGAGTAAATAAATAACTGAAATAAAACTAATATAAGTTTACCTAGTACAAAGGAAACAATGCAGAATATTCTCAGTACAATCAAAACAAACTGAATAAAAAGTAAAGTGTACGATTTTTAGAACTCCTCTCTTCTAATCCCCTCCTTCCTTTATGGGAAGACAGCATCGCTCCAAATGCTGGTCGTTTGAGAGAATCACTTCACCACCCTCACATCTCGATACGGCTAACAGTACAGCTTAGTCCTTGAACCTTATGTTTACTGCTTTTAGTCTCACCACTCCAATCGATCTACCCGGTCCGCTAGGACCTAAGTGAAGAAGTGTTCTGCCCAATGCATTTCAATCCAGGTCATCACGATATGCAAGCTCGATCACCAAGTCAATGTAGCAACTACAGTTGGATCAATGGGGTACGTACATTCAGTTCTTCTTGATATTGCTAGTCTGTTTATGTTCACTAAACTAAAGCAAGAAAAACCTAACTTCAAACATGTAAAGTAATCACTTCATGTTGTTTGCTTTACCTCAACTTGACTGGTAAATCTTTTTTTATTGATGATCAGCAAAAATACACGACTAATAAATGCCAAAATAGGATAAAATAGATATACTAGAGTATCTCAAACCAAGACGAAACATATGTCCAGTACTCTTGTTTTCACGATTGTTCTGCAGCTCATGTTTGTTATTAAATGAAAATACTTCGGAATTCAAATCTTATTTCCTATTTGCCTATTGCTTCAATACACAATAACCAAATGACTTGCTTGACCTGAGGGAAAACAGTAGCATCAATATTGTTATTATTGATTGACGATCTCACTGAAAGTCACTAGAATAGGCAATGACCCAAGTTTATGAAATCCGTTACTATTATGCAATCACGTGGTAGATTATTAATGTTATTTATTGACTATATGTGGTGTTCTTAAATCAAGTTGTATTGATTTGTTCAAAGAACATTCTGCTATCATGATCGACGTGATTAGCTAGATTTCACAAACACTATTACTCGTGATAGCATTTTATCTATATTGCGTTGCACAATTAGGCTTCTTTCAATATTAGTTCCTACTATATATCGGCTTATATATAACTTTCGTTTAACTCTGTATATTTCTCCTGTAGAGCTGTCAATGAAGAGAATAATGAAATGAATAAAGTATTACATCGTCCATCTGGTCAGTGGGATACTGTTCCAATGGTAGCTAGAAAATATAAGGCGGATGGTATCAATTGGTGCGTCATTGGTGATGAGAATTATGGTGAAGGAAGCAGTCGGGAACACGCTGCCCTGGAGCCTAGACATTTAGGTGGTCGTGCAATTATTGTGAAAAGTTTTGCACGTATACATGGTAGGTTGTTTTCTTCCGTTAAATTTAATTTGTATTATATTTTCATGATTGAAAGCTTGAGTCAATTGAAGCTAGACCACCATGGAAAACCTGGAAGCACTGGACGGCCGTTTCGTCCTATTATGGATGCGCACTGCTGAGGAGTCCCATAATAGGACGA
>NC_031500.1:13594823-13598104 GCF_000237925.1 Schistosoma mansoni | reverse complement strand
TTGGAATAATCATAGTGTGGTGTGGGTTACTTATATCCCTGACAAGTAGTATATAACGATGGTCGAACATTTAATGTATTTCAGTAGAAGATCGATAATGAAAGAACGGGAACGAAACGCAATTGGTACGAAAATGTATGAACAATGAAATCAGAGAAGATGGACTGGTATTTGCAGAAGGAACAGTTAAGATTGAGACAATTGATTGATAGTTTGCAAATTAACTATTTACTATATGGTCCTCATATTTTAGTAAGATATTCTGTAATTTTGTGCCTAAATACATTCGATTGTCCCCACCCGCGTTCTGTTCACTACAATAGTTATAATGATAGTTGGAGAGATCAGAGGTAGAGACAGAATGACAAGATGTGTATTTAAAAAATGTTGTAGGTCAAAATCAAGTTGAATTAACGAGTGATTAGTTTTGTTCCCTCTGCAACCAATTCTTTACCAAATGTTTTCAAATAGAAATTTTTAAAATATGTTCGATCTATGGGGTAGTTTTACTAACAGATTAACATCAACTGTTAACAATCTAGGGGGATTCAACTTCTCGATAGTTTCATGCTCATATCACTAATCAACCTAGTTATAACTGTTACGTCATGTGGTCATCCGAGTCCACTTACTGAAATACTCTTCTTATTCGCGAGCCCAACCAACTACTTAAGTGAGAAAACCAAGAATTAACAACAAGCTTTTATTGGCCTACCGATTCCAGAATATGTGCACGACTCATTCATAGATATATTCCATTCTCTCTCTCTCTCTCTCTCTCAGAAAGTCAAACCAGATTTTCTATTTCTCCAGAAAGTTTAAACAAATCTTAATCTATAGCGTACACCCGTCAGAATCTATCACTTCTCATTTGGTCTACATCTGATTGACCTAGTATATCAATAACACACATACACAGTACATTCGATGAATATTTTAATGATCAACAATTCGTCTTGTTTTAATTTTGAATGATCTTTCAAATGAATTTAACTTTACATTATAATTATGAGTATAAATGTAATTATATATATAATGCTCACCTACACATACGATAATTTCTTTTAGCCTGTTCGTTGTGTAATTCACCATGAAAATGGTAAAACTGAAGAAGTTCAATTATTGCATACATTTAATGAGAATCAAATTGAATGGTTCAAAGCTGGAAGTGCTTTAAATCGAATGCGTGAATTAGGCAGTCAACAACATTAAATTTTGTCTATTATACAACGTCTTATGCTTATTACCTTCCTTTTGAAATAGTTGCTAAGCAAATTTCAAAAAAAAAAATCTGTTTAGTTTCTTTACTTATTCGTTTGTTTATCTTTCTTCAATCAACTTCGTTTTCATTCAACCCATACATTTCTATTTCTACGCTATTTTGTAGTTCTATATATATATATATATATATATATATATATATATATATATATATATATATCAGTTAGCTATGTAATTTAGTAATCTACAAATTACTCATTTTTACACTAATTGATTCCTGTTATAATGCGAAATATAGCGTGGGTATTGCGATAGGACTACACGCAATTCTACCGATTGACCGAATTCAGATATCCTAGTTCGACCCCAATACTGTTCCCCAACTCCAATAAATCAGAACACAGCCGTTAAATAAGAATTGTTTATGGGGTCAGCAGCAGAACAACAATGGTTTACAGACAAGGCATATTTATACAGTTACGATGACTATTATCAGTAACCAATGGAAAGGAAGGACACGTGAAGGTTATAATTAGGACGACTCAAAATTGACCAATAGGGAAACGACACATGAAAGTCATAGTTAGGACACTGTAAATAATGGCCAATAGGAAATAACATGCGAATTATGTGAAGAGTCTGAAAACATACCATTTTACATTCGAGATAATTTTTGGGATATTCTTGTGAATATCCTAACACCTCCCCTTGGAAAAAAATTAATAGCGACGCAATCGTGGGTTTACCTGAAAGTTCTTTGGTTTTCTGCGTTTGCGTGCCGACCTCCTTCGAGGTAACGACCGAGAACTTGAAGAATGTTCTGCTTGATTAGATGACTGAGTTGCCTCCGTTGTAGGTATTGGCGGAAGTTGGAAAGTATCCAGTAATAAATCGAGTGGGATGCGTTTCGTAACTTCAACTTTTTCCTTGGATTCTCTTGGCCTTAGTTGATTATGATGCCTGGTCCAGATTTCTTTGTTTACTCTGACCTCATACATGACCTTCCCCTGTCTCTTTGCGACTTCACCCTCTATCCATCTATCATACCCATGTCTATAGTCCCGAACATACACTTTCGCACCAACTTTGTAGGGAATTCTAGTGTTCTGCATTCGGGGATTCTGCCGGGTTACTCGCCTGGGTGCCATCGCACTATGGATTGTTCGTAGCTTCCAACCAGGCTGGAGGAGTTCGATGAATCGATTTTGGAGGTCTGTAGCATGCTGTTGTGTAGTAGCAGGAGTTTTTACTTGATTACAGATAGTGCTGATAGGTAGATTGGCAAGACCAAGTTCTTCGAACCAATCTAAACCCAGAAGGTTGAGAGGAGATTTGGTGATGTAGCACGTACCCTTGAAGGTTGTACCTCTGAACGAAATACAGCAATTAAGTTCACCATGAAGGCGGAGATGACCACCACATGCACTAACGGCTGTCTGCGAAGATGGTTTGATGGGAGGTTGACCCAAGGGTCGCCAAGTTTCTTTCGACAGAATAGTGATATCTGATACAGTGTCCAACTGCAATCGAACTGGCTGACCATTGATTGAGAGGGTTAGAAATTTGCGTCGCGTGGCGGCATGAGTGTGAAAGACTGCTGCTAAACTCCTTGATGAGGGAAGCTGCTTTTTAGTATAACGACGTTGCGTCTGTGCATTTCGACGACTATTGGGTCGATGGGATTGACAAAAACCGCTTTTGTGACCAACTTTATGACAGCGATCGCACAGCTGCTGTTTGAATGGACAAAATTTCACATAATGCCAGGCTCCACAGTGCCAACATGGAGAGGGGGGCTTCTTATGAACCGGTCTGGAGTGATTAGAGAAAGAAGGAGCATTGGCTTTCGTAGGACCACAGGTTGTTGATCTCGGAGATTTGTTCTGACGTTGGACAGCGTGAACTTCGCAACCACCCTGGCCCCCAGATTGGACCAAAGTGGTGTCACGCTGCAGGTTGACAATGCGTTGATACTCGTCGGCGATTGCATTAAGTGTCAGCGTAGGGTCTTGTTCAAGGCGGTTCAGCAATCGAGTTCTGATGTCGGAGAATTTGGGTGA
>NC_031500.1:13467246-13594623 GCF_000237925.1 Schistosoma mansoni | reverse complement strand
CCTACTTTGGGAGATAACTAACTGATGAGGAAATAAGGAAATGACTTTAGAAGTGGATAGGACATACATTTCAGAAATCACCAAACTGCACGATGAGGCAAGCGCTAACTTGGAATCCTGAAGGGTAACGGAAAGGGGAGAGGCTTAAGAACATACTGCGTCGGGAATTGGAAACAGTCATGAAAAGGATGAATAGCATCTGGAAAGGATTGCTCAGGATAGTGTTGGATGGAGAACGCTTGTGGGTGGCCTATGCTCCTCCACGAGGGGTAACAGGCGTAAGTAAGTAAATAACATACTTACAACCCCGTTGTATATAATACAAAGAAGTCGAAAGCTGTCAAATTTTCTGACGTTGTGGGAAATAAATTGGAATTTGTAAATATTCGGAATTGCACAACTTCAGTTAATTTACAATATTGTGTGACTATTATTGAATGCCCTTCGTAAGTAAAATCGCTACAATCATAGATAATAATTAAAGTTTATCAATCATGAATACTCTGCTGAAGTTTGACCTATTCATTTAGAAGTGCAGAAATATAGTTTAGATGAATGATATACCAGTTGGTCACTGATATATGTGTTAGCCCAAGTTCCTATATCATATCAGTACAATGATTTACAATATACAAGATAAATTGAAAAAAAGGAACTTGGAATAATCATAGTGTGGTGTGGGTTACTTATATCCCTGACAAGTAGTATATAACGATGGTCGAACATTTAATGTATTTCAGTAGAAGATCGATAATGAAAGAACGGGAACGAAACGCAATTGGTACGAAAATGTATGAACAATGAAATCAGAGAAGATGGACTGGTATTTGCAGAAGGAACAGTTAAGATTGAGACAATTGATTGATAGTTTGCAAATTAACTATTTACTATATGGTCCTCATATTTTAGTAAGATATTCTGTAATTTTGTGCCTAAATACATTCGATTGTCCCCACCCGCGTTCTGTTCACTACAATAGTTATAATGATAGTTGGAGAGATCAGAGGTAGAGACAGAATGACAAGATGTGTATTTAAAAAATGTTGTAGGTCAAAATCAAGTTGAATTAACGAGTGATTAGTTTTGTTCCCTCTGCAACCAATTCTTTACCAAATGTTTTCAAATAGAAATTTTTAAAATATGTTCGATCTATGGGGTAGTTTTACTAACAGATTAACATCAACTGTTAACAATCTAGGGGGATTCAACTTCTCGATAGTTTCATGCTCATATCACTAATCAACCTAGTTATAACTGTTACGTCATGTGGTCATCCGAGTCCACTTACTGAAATACTCTTCTTATTCGCGAGCCCAACCAACTACTTAAGTGAGAAAACCAAGAATTAACAACAAGCTTTTATTGGCCTACCGATTCCAGAATATGTGCACGACTCATTCATAGATATATTCCATTCTCTCTCTCTCTCTCTCTCTCAGAAAGTCAAACCAGATTTTCTATTTCTCCAGAAAGTTTAAACAAATCTTAATCTATAGCGTACACCCGTCAGAATCTATCACTTCTCATTTGGTCTACATCTGATTGACCTAGTATATCAATAACACACATACACAGTACATTCGATGAATATTTTAATGATCAACAATTCGTCTTGTTTTAATTTTGAATGATCTTTCAAATGAATTTAACTTTACATTATAATTATGAGTATAAATGTAATTATATATATAATGCTCACCTACACATACGATAATTTCTTTTAGCCTGTTCGTTGTGTAATTCACCATGAAAATGGTAAAACTGAAGAAGTTCAATTATTGCATACATTTAATGAGAATCAAATTGAATGGTTCAAAGCTGGAAGTGCTTTAAATCGAATGCGTGAATTAGGCAGTCAACAACATTAAATTTTGTCTATTATACAACGTCTTATGCTTATTACCTTCCTTTTGAAATAGTTGCTAAGCAAATTTCAAAAAAAAAATCTGTTTAGTTTCTTTACTTATTCGTTTGTTTATCTTTCTTCAATCAACTTCGTTTTCATTCAACCCATACATTTCTATTTCTACTCTATTTTGTAGTTATATATATATATATATATATATATATATATATCAGTTAGCTATGTAATTTAGTAATCTACAAATTACTCATTTTTACACTAATTGATTCCCTCCCAAACTATCCCCCACTTTCTCCCCCCCATATTGTTTTGTATTAATAGAGTTTGATTGATAATCAGTCAATTGTCATTTTAGATTTTAAGGTAGTCTTGTTACTATTTACATATATGTATTCATTGTTAGTTTGTATTTTCTCAAACAATACGTACATGGGGTCCATACAAACAAACATACATACACATGGTGACCTATGAAAATTGGATTACTTGTGCAACGTATCGTTTTTTTTTCACTCTGTTTTTCATAGATAGTGAATAGTTGTGTTCATTGTTTAAAATAAACAAGTTGACCTTTTGTGAATAAAATGTTACATATGATTAACGGGAATGGTTTTCGAAAAGTAAAATTGTTCAATCTTTTTTTTGAAATTACTAAACACTGTCAAGTAAGCACGTAGATTTGCGCGTTCGCACACATATGTCTTAAATCTGCTTATTTCAGCGTGAACTGACACGCTGTTGGTGTTGTTTACTATAAATTGTCCTCGAGAGAATCACTACACACTATTAACAAGAAGGTATAATGAAAAAAGCTATCTTGACAAGCCAATCAGATTTAAGAGCGCATCTATCAGACTTTTGCGCGAAATTCATATAAATACACATCATTGTGTATTTAGGCGATCTCACTAAGAAATTGATACTCATTGACTGTATTCTGAATAATTACACTCAAAGGAACATATTAACTTATCTAAATAACAAGGGATAGTTAGAAATACGATTGTAGATATAGAATTAAGTTAATGGATCCAAAGTTTCTGGTTCTAATATGTATGAGGATGTGTCACTCATGATGCAGAATGTAACGTTATATGTATAATCAGGGTTTTGTTTTAGGATTTGGTGATGGAGTATGATTGTGTGTAACATTACAATCCAATGGTTTTCTCACTATGATTAAACCGTTATGTAAACCGGTAGATACGTCATTCTTTTTTACATTTATAAAATTTTGTTTCTACTCCGTAATCCCACAGTAGACGTCCTTTTCATCCATCTGAACATCCTAAATAGTATATATATTGCAAAATGAAACAACATATCCAACTATGACATAAGTTAGAGTTCAGGGAGAAGTGGGTACCTGTTTCGTCCCATTATGTGATGCCTCAGCAGAATTCACAGAGCTATGGGTACGTATTTATATAGTTTAGTTTCATATTAAGCGTTATACGTGAGATTAACTCTACCCAATTATAGGAATTACATGTCGTCTACAGCACTATAAATCGTCAAGTATATTTACATTACTGATATATATATAAGGTTAATGTTATGACTTTATAAAAGAAACAAATAGGGACGTATGCTAATTCGTTATTGATTTTATGTCCGGCTTTTATCGCGTGAATTATCCACCAATCGAAATACGACTTTTCTAATATAAACACTGTGACAAATCAATGACGTTCAACTGGTGTGAGTAGTCTAGCATCTTTATTGGTCCCTTGTCCGCCTAACCCTTCCAATTGAGTCCACAACACCAATTACAGCTTCTGCTATGCGAATCATTTATTTCAAACATACTCGGTTTATATACCAGACAGACAGACCGCATCACACCAAATAGAAATTAATATTTGTACAAGATCAAGCCAAATGTGGCTGTGAACGTGGGAGACAATAATCAATAAACTGAATATAATATAGGGACAGTAAATCGTATAATAATAATAATACATAGGTCAAAATGAAGCTTATAATAAGATGAATATAGATATACACAATCTAATTACTCAACAAGTATACAATATGAATATATATAGAATAATTGTCCATTAATAGGTCCTGGAAGTAACCCGTGTTTATTGATTAGTTTCCACATAGGGTAAGGGAGATTTAGGTTTTAACTGGCCTGTTGAATTTTATAATTTAAATCATGAACTGACCCTAGTTAAACAACCATTAAAAACCGAGAGGAACTGGACAGCTAGCATAGTGGGATTGAGGTAGCTATCAACTAGTGGTAATATATGTTACTCAATATCGCGCATTGATTAGCTAGAAATATAAATTATTAGATGCGAGACCTGAAGCTCTTACCTGAAGCTCTTATGTTCTTTTGGTTCCTGGTGACGCTTTAGTCACGCACGGTGGTTGAGTTTCATGCAAGGAGAAACCGGAGTTCGGTGCTTCTTGGTTTCCAGAACTTTAACTACTCTCATTGTTAAATTTATGATGTCACTTTTCGGTACTCATTGTTTTCTTGCTATCTAAACGAAGCAAACAATAAAATTAGTCGTACAAGTATTAATAAAGTGTTGTACATATAATTTATGGATACTGATCACTTGCGTATCTATTAAATTGTTTTTTTTTGTATTCTATACCTGAAATCCACCTACTGTTAATTATGATTGACTCATTCACCAAACACTTGGTTATGAGCCTAATTCTAAACATAAGAGCTATTCATACCATGTAGTTGTTTAAACGGTAGTAGACAGGACAGAGTTTGAACTTTTGCCAATGATCGTAAGTTAGTAAATGCCCCAACCAATAAGCCAGTGCTTCACTACTTCTACATGGTCATAAAATGTATCTAGGGCATATTAAGTTTTGATTGTTTTTCAATCAAATATACACCATACAAAGTAGATCAAGCATAGGTTTGTCATGTTCTTATTTAAGTAAGGTAAGAAAGATAAGAATAGTGTACTTATTAGGATTTATATGTCAATTAATATATTCTCATATAATTCAATCTTTCTTATTTCTATTCATGCATTAAATTACTAGTATGATCTTGAACTGAGACACAGTTTATTATAAGTTCAAATAATCTATTCAGATAGAGTAAAGTGATCTAGGTTTTATATTGAACTAATATAATGTAGAGTATATATTGACCTTTCAATCATTGGTTATTCATATATATATGTGTGAGATCGAAATCGATAGAATAGTTATAAATATCAATATTTTGCATGAAGACTTGAATTGTTCTATATTAGTAATATTGGATATCTTTTACTCAATTTATTTCTTATTATCAGAATGAGATTTTGTAGAGATTGTGGTGCTGTAGCACCGCTGAGGAGTTCCATACTGAGACGAAACAGCCGTCTAGTGCTTCTAGGTTTCCAATGGTGGTCTAGCTTACATCGACTCATAAATTCAACTGTCGGAATCGCTACAATCTTCACAAAATTATTTGTGTATCTTCGTGTCGATCTGGTATGGTAATTTGAGCAAACGCATATCTAAATCCGGCTCTATTTTGATCACATCTATCTGTCTGTTCTACTATGAAAATACCTTTAAATAAAGTATACACCTACAAAAGTCATCTAATTTTTCGCTTATATATCAATTTTTTCATCTTTTCTATCATACTTATGCTTACTGGTTAACATCGATTTCGGAATACGGTGTTTCTTATTGGTTAAAATTAAATTGAATTAAAACGTTTTTTTAAAAAATAATTACGAATTTTTATAGATTTTAAGTACCGAACCGATCATTTTAGACCACCATTGATAACTAGGAAGCATTGGGTGGCTGTTTCATCCTAGTATGGGACTCCTCAACAGGGCGCATCGACGTCCAAGCACCTGTATATCAAACCCAATAGCTTCAGTCTCTCATGAGAACCTAGAACCTCTAAATCACTGAGCTGGTACTCAATGGTTATTAATGTTTAACTCCAGTGAATTCAAGATATTGCGTGACCATCTCCCATTGGCTGCCGTGAATAACAGTCTCACACCCAACATGTATGAACTCTACTGGTCACCGCTTCTATAGGAATCGCATCTTAGCATGCTCCTATCTAGAATTTAGATATTTTCTTAATCTCAAAGAAATAAGTATTACAAATCAAATCAAATAGAAAAGTGGACCATTGAATTGCAATTTCCGTAATTAAACATTAGGTGCGCTTCAGAAGAGCTGGGCTCTACCCCTAAATGGGGTCATAGTTGAGCACTACTGTGAATTCAGAAACTAAGGCGAAACAGCTGTTCAGTAGCCTTTTTTACCAACTGATATCAATCCACCACGAAAAGCACAATATATATATATATATATATATATATATATATATATATATATATATATATATATATATATATATAAATTAGTTGAGGATGATTTTGCACAGAATGAGATTAGCAGAAAATATTTCGTCCATTCTATTGTAAGACTTTTTTGATGCCCACTATCTGACCCTAGTTTGATTGTACGACTGATGTTATCCAAATGTACTTCCCTGCTAACCTCGTACAGATTTATCGACTTAATTCACGTTAGAGAAAAACGAAATAAAATAAGTCAAATATGAGAATGAATTTCGAATACGTATGTTTCGTAAATTCTTTCACTCAGATAGACATTTATAATGAAAAGTAAAGAAACAACGCTAAGCGGAGAAGGCGATTGAGCCAACTCGATTTGAACAAGCTTGATTCTATATTTTTAGTCAAGCGAAAATAAGTTACAGACATGTGTAGGATAAGCAATGCACACACATACGCCCATTTAAAAAGACAAGGCTAATAAGCGAATAGTTGACAAGGTCAAAATATGGCTCGAAAAGGAGGAATGAATCGTTCTGTCTGGAAGCTAGAATAACTTATGTGGGCTTGGCATAGTACCACACACTATACCCTAATAGATAACAATCCATCACCTTAACTACGAACTATAATTAACTAAACCGGTAATTAAGTAGAAATTTCATATTGCTAGTTATTTAAATATATACATATATATATGAACATGGTTATTTGAAGATAGGCATACAAAACACAAGGGAGCAGAGGCAGTACTTATCTAGAGTTTGGAAATTGTTATGTTGAATTGCGTAATAATTCTAAATTTGAAGCTCCCACGTGAAAATCACAGATGAGTAAAAAGATAATTTTAAAGTGGATGAAATAACATTAAGCTAAGCGAGGATTACATAAACAAATACAGACAATAATAATTAGATAAAATGTAATCAGAAGGGGTTTTGTGGAGATTTCAGTATTTTCATCGGTTAAGTGCTCTGGCGCGAGACTGGTAGCCCCTGGGTTCGAATCTCGCGAGGTGGAATCGTGGATGCGCGCTACTGAGGAGTCCCATAGCGGGACGAAACGACACTTTAGTGCTTCCAGGTTTTCCATTGTGGTCTAGCTTCAATTGACTCATGATTTCAACTATAAAAAAGAGAAAATGTAATCAATATTCTGAGTCTGCCATAGTAGTGATAAATTGACACTTTGTAAGGTAGTGATTGGAGGTAGTTGACAGGAGACTCTGAACCGAAAAGCGCAAAACTCAGATTTAGGGAGTCCTGTCGACTATTTTCAACTAGCATCTCACATCTCAACATAGTCTAATCAATGCTCAGTCGGATAAACTAGTGGTTACATTTCAACGTGATCGACAGAATCCGATCAGCGCTAAAGAATAACTTGGGATACATGACATTCATCAACAATCAGTAATTAGTCAATTATAAATAAATTGACGTATTCTAAAGAATTCGGCAACAAAATGTGCCACAACACTAAACGGTGTATAAGTTCAGCATTCAGTCTTTAGCTGTCTTCATTATTATGATTACATTGTCTTTAATTATTATCATCATTGTTATACAACTCCCACATAGATAATTATTATTCCATCCACATTAAAATTATCTTTTTACTTTTCTATGATTTTCACTAACTCAATTATTAAGCTTGTGTAAACTCATCAAATCTATAATTATTATGTAGTCCATCCTAACAATTTTATGATTCTAGACAATTATTGCCTTTCCCCCTTTGTGTTTTCTGTCAATACCCCGAACAATCATACATATCAATGCTTGGAATACGGAAAGGAAGCGGAAAAGAGGTAGTTTGAATAACACATTACGCCGGGAAGTAAAAGCAGATATGAAACGGATGAATAACGACTGGAAAGGATTGCTCAGGACAAGATTGGATAGAGACTGCTGGTGGGAGGCCTATGCTCCTCCATGAGGGGTAACGGGCGTAAGTAAGTAAGCATATCAATGAGAATACGATTGTAAGCAGCTGATGAGGAACTACGAAACCGATATGAATCCATATTATTGTGGATCAATAGTTGTTTTTTTCCTAAACAATAGAAATGTTTACGTAATCAAATGACATCAAGAATACGATCGTGTTTTACTACCAGTTTAATTTATCTTTCTTGTTTGTGAATAATCGACCCATTAAACAAATACCAATGTAAGCATACAGGTTCGGAGATACACACATACCGTTAGTGTTGTGACTTTAAGCCCGACTAATTATCACGTGATTTATTCGCCAATGGAAATGCAACTTATACAATCTTAGTGCTGTGCCAAGCCAATGACATTCGAGCGGTATGAGCAGCCTAGCGTCCTCATTGGTCCTTTTTCCTCTTAATCCTGCCAGTTGAGTACAGAACACAAATACCAGCAGTAACCCTAGAAGAGCTACAAGAGGAACACATTGCGCCGAGAATTGGAAGCAGATATCAAAAGAATGAGTAGCGAGTGACAAAAACTGGAAAGGATTGCCCAGGACGGTTCGAAGAATTCTGGAGGACAGCCTATGCTCTATTTCCCCCCTACGAGGGGTAACTGGCGTAAGAGTAAGTTACCCAACGCCTTCTTAGCCCTTAATCAAACCAATTATCCAGAAGTAAAGGACTACATACGACGTATTGTTAAAAAATTAAAAGTAAAGTTATTACAATTCGTTGGTATTTATAGGTAAGCAGATTGACTCAAACAGCAAGTAGTCCTCTTACTACTGCTAGCCAACTCATACTGAAGCCGACTTGTCATGTGCTTTGATAATATGATACATTCAGTTTCCCTAGTTTTATTAACAACTCTATCTGGCTACTTAAATCGAAGTATGTGAACCTACAATTAAATTGTTGATAGTTGGATGCTTAAATCACTAAGCTACAGACCTTTCTTTTTGCTGTCATCGAAGACACTAGTCAATATGATATTAAGTATTTCCAACTAACTCTTAACTAGAAAAGGAGCAAGAGTCATTGAGTTTACATTAAGGAAACGTTTTCATTAACCTTTTTGATTTGGAAAACTGTCCAAATAGATAAAGAATACTTGTGTTAAAAAGATAAGTGAGTATTATGAGTTGCTATATTTTCAGGTCGTCCCCTCGGATAGTGCTATTCAACACTTCCTATACCTGAGCTCAACCTGGGCCGTGTGTGGGAAGGCTAAAGGTGAATAGGAATCTCAAACTGGCAACCGGAGCAACGAATATATATATATCCCTTAGATATTTAGAGCCAACTTAAGGAATGGTACAGTCTCAGCCAATAGCATGTCAGCTTTGTCATGCCCAATCTACCACCGTTTGCCCATGAGCTAGCATGCGATGTGTTTGAATTCGCCTAGTGCATCATGAATCATATCACGATGTTACGGTTCATTCAATGTTACACGATTTCTAGCAATTATTAAGATTGATACTGATAATAGTAATCAAAAAATTTGTGATATATTTTACACAGAACTATAGTTTATCTAGCATGTTAGTGTTTCGTACAAATTTAATATCTGTGATTACATCAGTAGTCGAAATTGATAAGTCTTGGTTGATTGAACGCTATATTCGGATCCTAAGCTAGTCTTGTAACCCCCAAGCTAGAACTACACAGCGACTTGAACACGAGAGAAAAGGCACGAAATATGCGGGAAGCACTTTACTCCAAAGGTTCATTTATGTACAGAAAATATAGGATTTTTATAGTATTTTAGAAGTCCTTGGGTTTTTTTTAATACTACTAAACATAGCAGTGTAGTAATCAGTCAATCAGAACTTCTATATGTGACTTTTCATTTTTGCGATATCTCTAGCAAAACTTCTAATCAAGCGCTTTTTAGTGTTTCCTGAGCTTGTCATGTCTATTGAGAGTAATTTGCAGGATCGTCCCAACAGAAATTTAAAATATAGCTTCTGCAATTTTATATCATCTACTGACGTTAATTAACATAGACATTGAAAGCGAGAAATGCTAAAGAGCCTTTTCGTACTAGCATGTGACTACCCGGTATCGAACTCAAAACCATTAGGCCTTACCACTAGACAACTCAGTTGGTTTATATCTCTAAATCCATTTAGTTCGTAAAGTTGTGTTACAGCCAATCTTTCTGATACGTGACATTTTTTCACACCCAACACACAGTACGCTGCTAGTTGCGACAAAATACCTCTTGAATTTAATCATTAGTAGGTAGATTATGTATTTTTGGTATAGTAAAGATGCGACTGTCTAACTGACTATTGCTACTATCTCTTCAACTGAATTTTATGACTGATGTCTTCTCTTGATCCATTGAATAAGTCTATATTCTGATTTACCTTCACAATTTGACAGAGATTGAGATTATATTAGTCAAATATATGCCAGTTAATTATCAGTGCCGAGGTAAACTAACTGACGAATAACAAAAACCTAGTATCGAAGACAGTTTCAGGAACAACTAGAGAAGGGGCTAGTCAACCTTGAAAACGATATCCACTCCAGAGTAGTTTGGTATGACATACGATAAGCTGTGGAAACATCAGTGACATCTATCAGTAACTTAAAACAAAAAGTTAGGAAAAATCAATGGATTTCAGCGGCGTCTACCAAACTGTGAAATGCACGAAAACTCATCCTGTTTGACTCTGGACACGATAAGTAGCGAAGGCAACTTAAACGTAGGTTGATTAAAAGTCTATACGAAATGATTGTGACCAATGGTAGGTAGCTAAAGCATAACAGAATGAAAAGGTAAAAGCGATGAGTAACAGTAGACGACTGTCCAGACTTGTCAAGGAAACTAGAATTAAAAACCGGCTGTTAGTGAAAGTATCTCTGAGAAAGACGAGACAATTATTCAGTCTTAATCCAGAAAAGTGAGATTTTAAAGGAAGGTTGTCCAGTTTTAGCAGTTAAATTAACTGAAATTTTTGCTAAAATCAGGGTTTTAATCACAGGTTTTCCCAGTTTCTAATAAAGGACAAACATCCTTTTGTGACAATCACAGCGAAATCAGGATGACTAAAGCAGTGTCTAGAATATTAGCCTAAAAAATACTTCGACGTCTAAAAAGAGCCCGTGAAGAGAAAACCCGAGAAAAGTCAAGGTGATTTCAGACCTGGACGTGGGTATAAAGACCAAATCTTCAACCTTCGGCAAATCATGAACATACCATTCGACGTCCTACTATAAATGCATTCTGACAAAATGCAGTCTTCTGCCCACATTAAGCAACAATACAAATATATTTGAGATGTCATTCTCTCCATCCAAATGTAAAATGTTGATTCATGATTGACTTGTGTTTAGGTCCAAATTATTCATACAGAGTGAAGTAGTTGAACACATCGACCACTTCACTTATCTTGATAGTCTCATCAGTATTGATGCCCACTCTGGTGTCCGACGAAATCTCGAAACAAATTTACAAGGCTTAATTAGCTTTACAAACTTGCGTCACCTGTGGTGTAGGAGATATCCATCTTTCAATCAAACAGAGAGTTTACACATCAACCAAATCACTCCGTACAATTTCATGGGCATGCAACATGACCATTAACAACAGAGGATATTATCAGGTTACTAGTATTCGATCACAGATGTCTACGAAGCACTCCTCGTATATTTCGGGACAAGTGAATACGCAATCCCTCGATTAAGAATACGGTACTAGGTAAGGACGGCAAATCCATTGGTGACGTAGTAAGTCTTCATCAACTGAAGTGGTTGGGATATGTATCATGTATGCTCAACCAACGCCTATTTCGACTGAAACATTTCAATACGTCTACAAGATCTGGTTGGGGTCCAAGTGATTATCGTAACCAGTGGTTAGACACTTTCAATCATATGGTTCGAAATCGTTTGTAATGGCTCAGGTGTATCCATTCTTTGTCTCCTCTCAAATTCTCAATCCCTCACAGCCTTTCACATCTTCCTATTTTACTCAATTGTATTTTCTCTTCCAATTATAATCTTTCCTATTACCACTCATACTGTTACTACCTCTACAATTCTGGGATTTGGCCTGACAAATTCATCTCTCTGTGCTGATGGAGTATAACAACTTGAACTGATGTACATAGATGCAGGTTCTACATTGTGAGTGACTGATCGTAAATTGTTACGAATCCAGATTGCGCAGACCTTGATCACGTAACATGAATCAGTGCAGTAGTAATTGATTTCATGAATTGATACTACACTTTATGTAGGTCACCTTTAGCTATCTTCCAACCTACAACTACGCAGGACAATATCGCCTTTCGAAGTAGAGGGTGTGCGGGCAAACGTAACACAAATTCTAACCAGTTTAAATGACTAAAACCTACTAACTCATCAACCGGTTTTTCGATTTTCCTGGCCATAGCTGTCAACCTAACTTGGTAGTCAGGTTGGACTATCAAGATGATTGAATCTACTGATGTTGATTGCATCGCTTTCATCACATTAACACATCGCAAACCAGATCGGTTGAACAGTCATTACTATAAAACTAACAAACCCAAAGTTACACAGTCACACTCTATCATAAACTGTACTCAGGTGTGACGCCACTAAGCTGTTCTCCTCACTCATCTAACCAATATACCCAATCACGTTCCCTCACAAACAAGTAAAGGTGTGAGTTAGAGGACGTCAATGTCAAAGATAACACATCTCACATCGCTCCATAGATTCACCTTATCCCCAACACCAGTCGTAATGGTAGGGCCTTTACGGTACACAGTTAGCACATTTCAAACTGTTGACAAGGAGACTGTGTGTGACTGACATCAAGCAGTTATCACTTCGACTTCGGATCTGAGTTCATCAAGGCTACTCTAGAATAAGGTGAGTCAAGAAGAATAATCCTTCCGCAATATGAACAACTAGGAAGTCACAATTACTTCTAACAAAAACAGCTTTGACAAAAGTAGGTAAACACAAGCACACATCTTGAAGGGACTGTAAACTAATCACTTACACATAATAGTTATCGATGTTACTTAATCATTGATAAAATAAAACATTCCCTTGTACATAAATAATCGCCAACAAACCACATATACATACACACACACAGTAACAAAACCAACTCCTGCTACATATGACGATACAAGTGGCATCAAAACCATTGATGATGAAAGGTTAAAAAAAAAAGAAAATTATGATTACTTTTTTTAATACTAAAGAAAGATTATATAACGTTATATAATATATATGTATATATATATATATATAATGGATGGATTTACACAATACAATACACAGTAAATTTTAATGTTCGGAAGAGGGCACAGAGATAGAGAGAGAGAGAAAAGAAAAAAAATGCAGTCCTCCAAGTTCATTTCATTCATACTGTAGGTGACTGGATTCATGTTGGTTAGTGTATTTAGTTACTGGGTGAGTGACCATTTTAGTCAACTATGAGCTGGTTGAAAGGAGAGAGAAAAAATCAACAACAAAGTATTTTTGCTTGTTGTTTTATTTTATTTCTAAATAGAAAATTTTTTATTTGACATCACAAATCATAAAAGAATTCACAGAAGAAAAAGAGAGAGAGAGAGAAAGTGGGGGAACAAACAAAAGTGTGAGGATGGAACTGAAGTGATCGAAACACAAAGTGGGAAAATGGCATTATAGCAGTGTAACACACACACATACTTCATGAAGAATCGACACAATTTACTTTCGGCTGAGGAGAGTCTGTGTTATTGCAGTAAATATTGGGATCAACAACAGCGTCATTATTCATAGAAACAGTAGTTGTAGTATCTTTATTACTATTAATATTGTTAGTAGTAGTAATAGTAGTAAAGTTAGCGGTACCGCAATTATTCACTGTTAAATTAGTTCGGAAATCAAAAGTTTCAGTTTTACAACAATTTACATTATCATTATCACCACCATTGTCGACAACAGATCCATTCATCTGTTTTCTACTTTCAATAATTAAAGAGTCATCTGAAAGTGTAGTAGCAGGATGTTTATCAATTAATGATGTATTATTCACACAATTATTATTCAATGGGATTGTTTTGTTATCTACAGAATTATCATGATCGTCAATATTGTTATCAATTGGTTTATTAAAATGCTCATTAGAAGGGAGCGATGAATCAGCTTCTTTAATTATTAAATTATTATTATCAGTTGAATTGTTCAGTACTGTTTGTTGTTGATTATGATCGATGTCAGAACATGTTGGTGTTGTTGGCATTATGTTTGTTGACTGTTGTTGTGATTGTTTTTTGAACACTTCTACTTTATCTACATATTTATGACTTGGAATAATCGTAGATGACTCTTGTGAGATTTGATTAACACCTATCACTGTCTCTGGCAATACAACAGTTACTGCTGAGGACTGTGTTAAAAGTTCTGCTATAGCGGAAGGAGTTGGGATCGGTGGGATTGTTGAAATTTTTACATTATCATTATCTAGTTGATTAAAATCTGGAAGTAAACGATGTAGCGCACCGCATAAAAGATGCGCAACAGTAGCATCTAATACACGTGAAGTTACTAGATCCATCAAACGTAGCTCTAAGTCCGGTGTAAAAGCTAATCGACCTTTAGAATCGATAGCTAGTCTATCAAGTAGTGCACCTGCACGACGAACCATTTCTAAACTTGTTCCCATTAATTCTGGTCTTTCTTGTAGAGCTTGTACACCATATTGATCAATAACTCGCCTAGTTGTTGCTTCAGCCGCTTCAATAAATGACAATAATCCAGAGATAGGACAAGGTTTGGCATCAGCAAGCATAGTTGTACCAATATATGTCCCTGAGGATGCATTTGTTTCGTTAGTAGTAACTTTTCCAATATTTGAAGATAGAGAAGAGCTAGAAAATGTAGCACCTCCACCAGCAAGATAATGCATAGTAGATAAAGCTAATTCACGTGTCACTTGATCTTCTGGTACAGCAAGCCAAGTAGCAAGTCTATCAAATAATCTACTAAGAACTTTTTCATCAGAAGGTGTTGACAATAGAAGATCAACATTTGTCTCATGTACACAAAGACGATTTAAAGCTTCAAGTGCTAAACGGCGAGGACTAAGAGTTCGATGTCCTGGGAAAGGATCAACTGAAGCTGATGTTGAACATGTTATCCAATGTAAAAGACCTTCTAGAATAGGACGTACTATTGACTCATCAAATTGAATTAATTCTAAATAACCAGCAACATTGACTAATAATACCATAGCATTTTCTCGCATATCTTCTAACCATGTAGGTGTCCACCAAGCACAAAAACTAGACTCTAATGAATGAGCTTTTTCTTCTACAACTTGCCACGTATCATTTTCTCCAACATGTTCATGTCCAAATAATAATAATCGTCCAATTAAAGCCAAAACACCTTTTTGTTTGCTTAATTGACGTTCAACTGTATTCATAAATGAAAGATTACGTAGAACAGTTGAAACACATAAACAACGAACAGCACGAGCTTCATAACTATCGGTTTCATTATGATTTGGCCATAGACATACAGAACCATGATGAACTAATTCTTCACGAGCACGAAGTGGACAACGACCATTTTCATCAATTAATTGAGAAAATTCCAACTCATCATCATTATCACAAATAGAACCAGTTACGATACAATTATCAGCAGTTACATTATTTGATTCCAAGAGTTTATTATTATTGTCAATATCATCCGATATATCACATACAGGTTGAGGCGATAATGTAGGACAAGGAAGAGATGAAGAAGATGAATGACGTATACGTTTATTAGACGGTGACTGTTCGCTATCTTCATCTTCATCATCCTCAGATTCATTACTTTTAATCATCAATTCATTATTTAACTCACTACTTGAAACAGATTGTTTTATTGATGAAGAAGAACGAGACAAAGAAGATAGTCCACTAACTACTACTTTTGATACTGGAGATGAAGCTGTGGAACATTCTGTTAATTTAGGCAAATAATCATTATCAGAATATAATGCATTATTATTTTCTTGATTATTCATCCAATGTGAACTTTGAAATGCATAAGCACCAAATGGTGGCATAATATGACATGTTGTATCACCACCACCTTTCTCAATTAATTGTCGTAACAACATACCGGAAGATTTCATCAAACACGATGATTTCATCAGATTTAATTGATGATCATCACTGCCAAGTTTAACATCATTACTGTCCATTTTAAATGATGATCCATGATTATCATCATTGCTAGTTGATGATTCAAGCAAAGTGTCAATTACATAAAGCGCCAAATCTCTTAAATTTGAACAAGCTTCTGGTGTTCGTAAACTATCTACAATAGATGTTACCTGTGGAGATGACCAGATTACTTTACTGCCTCCACAACTACTGACATCTCCGCTGTTGCTGTAATTAGATTTACCTAGATTAGCTGTTGAAATGTTCATATTAGAAAGTGTGTATATATGTTGTCGTTCATTCGTTGTTACATGGCTACTAACAGATGTTGGCATAAAATGTGATGGTGTTGATGATGATGAGTACATCGAAGCAGACAATTGTTTACCACGTTTCCTAGATCGATGATAACTTGTAGATGATCCTATAGAATTTGTATTTGTGTCAATTATTCGATGTAAAGAATTACAAGAGGTTGTTGATGTGGATGTTGTTGTCAATGAATTGACTGGTATTAAATTAGATAAATTTTCCAATCGTAACATTAAGCCATTACGAAAACGAACAGGTGTATTAATAGATTTCGAATCATTACATTTATTCAGCAGGCGACGTAAACCAGCACGTACAGCAGACAATGGTACATTTTTGCTAGCAGCAATTCGGCTAATTTCATGTTCTAATCGAATTAAACTATTATTGTAATTACTATTATGAGTATTAGATGAATCAGTAAGATATGATTTACTTTTCATAACATCAAGACATGTCATATTGACAGTATTAGCGTTACGTGAACAGTTAGGATGCGGTGTATTTTCCAGCATTAAATTCTGTTTTGTCTCCGTGCACGATGAAAACGAAGATATAAGCGATAAGTCGGTAGGTAGTTCCAAACTGGTAATAAATAACTTATGATCAAATAATTCACCTAGTGTATGACGCCATAAATCAACTAAACTGGTAATTAGTCCAGGTAATGCACTTGGAATAATAAAATCCATTCCATTTTCATCTCTTAATAGAATATTTAAACAGTTTAGCGCCCAGGAAACTTCAGCTGTTAATCCTGATCGGAGAGCCATCAATAATTTGAATGGTGCAATAGAACCTGTGTTAAAGAAAACGAACAAAAAGTCAAATAGGGGGATGATCAGATACAGGAAGTTATGAAAATACGATCAGCAAATCTAGATACCTACACATAACAGGGATACACAATCGAATCATAAGCCTTCGCATGAAGCTGTCTGACTTGGAATTTGTTATTAGCTAGGCGTACATGTTCTTTTTTCCAATTATATTTAGTATTTCGACAAGACATAAAAATGTCATTTATAGTTAATCTTGACTGGAGCTGATAATCTGATGTGAAAGTTGCATTTCAAACAGTTGACAAGGAGACCATGTCATTCGCCATTTCTAAACACTGATCGCGGTTACAACGCGGACACCATTCATATACGGTATGGTTAGATTTCTAATGTCTAGCCCACCAGTAACGTAAAATAGCTAACTTCAAATTAATCAAAATAAAGATTGTAAGATAAGTCTATTAAATGTTCCAACTCCCATTGTATTTAATGTGCTTGGGCACTCAATTAGCTTGACTTAAACCTAAGATATATTAAACACTAACTGGAGTAAATGAGTTATCTAATCTAGTTTTAAGAATCATTATTAATTATGACTAGTAAATAAGTTAAGATTAAAAATTGAAGAATGAAATTTCTCACATACCTAAATCCTTTGCTCGATATCGTCGACGTCGGGATGAATCAACAGGTGTAGCTTCAACGCTACCTGGAGGAAAAGCACAATGATCCAAGCGTTTGAGAATGGTGGTAACGTAACCTGATCGCTACAAAAACAAGCCAAAAAATAAACATTACAAAATATATACATGAATACAGTGATACTCAAGTAAAAACTAGTAGTTTACATTCATCTATCAAGCAAATATATACATAAACAACCAAAAATTGAATCACGAAAACCATTTAGTTTCTTTTTTCTTAATAATTAAAACATTCTTTTAGTGTAACCAATTATAGACATATGAATAAGATCACGTGTCCTTTAACAAGGACTGTGTGTCTAAATGGAAATAAAAGATGATGTTCAAATATGAAATACAGTTTTATGTGGGTTGGAATTCTTAACACTGCACTGTTAATCTAAAACTTCAATGACTGAAACAAATAACAGAGCATAGAATAATGAAACAGTTATGTTGGGCACTGGACTCCACAATATAATACTTAGGATCTAAGGTCCATTAAATAAAAAAAGAATGTATCTAAATCGAAACATAGATGTATGATCGAAATTCTTAAATGGTTGAAAGCAAAAAAATTATTTGGAAGGAGGCAGTGTAAAAAAATAACAAAATAGCATTAGAGCATCAAATACACCATTATTAAATAAAATGCTAGTTATCCACTCCTTACTTGATTATGATGGTGATGATGAATAAAATGAGGTGGCATAGGAGCGGCATGATCCAAGCTGCCATTATTGTTGATACTATTATTAGTAGTCGTACTAGTACATAATGAAGTAGTAGTACCACCGGGAATATATGGGGTCATTTGAGGAGCCCCAGGACGTATTTGATGCATACGAAACAATGCGATCGATTCCCCACTAACACCACTCGGTGTAGGAACCGAACTGAAAGACGGTGTACGGAAGTTGTGATTGCTCGGATGACGTGGATGGAGTGGAGATTGAGATCCTGTAAATGAGTGTTCCATAGTTTGTGGAGGACCGTGATGTTGATTGAGCATAGGATGCAATGGATTTGAAGCAAACGGAGGACCTTGAGTTAGATATGGATTGAAATTATGTTGTGTCATAGGTTCCCCATTCGCCATAGAACCTGATGCACAGGTAGAATAAGGCATACCAACGTACACACCTGATGACGGTTGGATATTGTTATTAGATGGTAGATTCCCAGATCCTATACGACCTGGAATAAGATTATCAAAATTACATATATATTAACTAGAAAAGGAGCAAACAATAATTTACAAATGCTAAGTATAACGGGAGAAACAAAAGTATTTGTGATGTTTCGATTAAGTCATCTAGAACACATTTTTCTACGATTTCAACAATTTAGGCAGATGGTAAATATAACTGACAATCTTTAAGAGGCATCTTATCGTACTGCATCCAAAGGCATATGTACATAAATACTTGGACTTAATTTTATAAACCTTCTTTAAAATACAATATTTTGAGAAAATATTGTAGTGAATAATCAGAAACTCCGTGGCAGAAATCGAATACATGGATGGCATGATAGAAACAACAACTAGTCATTAAGTCCATATCGAACAATGTTATTCCATTTATTTGTCGGTGCTAAACAAATAATTCTATCCGGAAAAAGTAAATACTGTTAATATTTGTGAATTCGACTTTGAACCACACTGTGTGCGAGTGAAGGCTGGTTGTTAGATTAGGCTATTTAATCCAAATTGAAGTAGTTGGAAGGGGACTTGAACGTGCGAAAGTTTGACACCTTACCCACTAAGTTATCGCTCCACAATAACGGCAACCAGTACACATGTTGCTTGCCTAGCCGGACAAGGAACGATGTGGAACTCAAACATACGACCCTGAAATTAGGAGTCTCATCCCTTACTGAAAGAGCTAGCCGTGTTCTGGTCCTAAACATACGTGCAACTTCTCATTTGTTAATTCCATCAGAAAGAAAGCAATTCCGTAAAATTTTTGATATAATTAGAGAAAAAGTCAGATTATTTGAACAACTCTCTGTGCATACAATACTTTACAAACTAATGAAACTCATAAGTGTATCATGTATGGAAGAAAAGAGATATATCAAAATGAAACTAGGAGTTTCGGTACTTACTTTGAGCGTATTGCGATGAGGTAGTTTCACGATTCGTTAATATAAGACCTTGTCCTGTTGTTGTTGTCTCTGATGCTGATGGTGGTTGCCGATAATTGATAGACTCAGAGTTCCTATTTTCAGAAGTCCATGGCCATGGACAACAATTATTATCTGAGGACAGAGATGTATTCGGATAGCCACTAATTACAGCACATGAAGAAGGACGTGGTGGTGAAGCAACATTAGGAGTGGGAACTGAAGATGGCGGCAGGTACGAAGTACTACTTTGTCCTGACAATCCGGGTGGACTAGGCATACTTGGCATAGCACTGGGACTTTCTGGGACAGTAGAAACACTTCCTGGTTGCCCCTGATCACTAAAACGTTGCTGCTGAGATGAGGGAGGCCCAAGTTGACTATCACTTGCTGCACTTCCTGCAGTCCCACTTGGTCCACCAGATAATGAAGCACCACTGCTACCAGGAGGTAAAAGGCTGGATGATGCAGAAGAATGACTTCCAGTTGGCGATGGGGGAGCAGGAGCCAAACCACTAGAAATACTATTGGGATCGCTATCAACTGAAGAACACTTCCTCTTTTTTCCTGACAAACTCTCGATATGAGCAAGTAATGGACGAGGATCAGTACCACCGCGATCGAAACGACACTCATACTCGAGCAAAAATTTACAATAGTTTTTGCGTAAAGCATAAGCTGCTGAAGCAGATGCACTAATATTAATTACTTGACTTATTTCTTTCCATCTACGACCTTTTATTACTTCTGCTACACCACCACGTTCTCGAACAGCTACATATAGTCGATAAAGATCCAGTGGTTGTTTGACTACTTGTGGAAGGCCAGCAACTGGTTTTCCAATACCATCCATAAAACGTATATAGTGTTCAAGCCATGGACGCCGTTCAGATTCCGTTCCCATTTCAATAAGTTTATGAAAACCACTAAGACTTTGACTAGATATATTATTCAAAAGTTGATTTGATCCAACATCTGAATGTGTTCCATCGATAGAATATAATGAATTTTGATTATTGGCAGTATTTTGTGATTGTTGTAGTGGAATCTGTGAGTTTGAAGGTGAATGATACTGTTGCTGATAGCCTTGAAATGAAGTGGAACTTTGTAAAATGTCACTACCGACAACATTATTCAGAGTACTACCACTTTGAGATCCAACTGAACTAGATCCTAATCCCGGAGGATAATTTCCCAATCCTGAAAATTGCTGAAGTTGAGAATTATTGGACTGTGAACCTAAGCGATGTTGGTATTGTTGTGGAACATGTACAGAGCTAAGTTCACTAGGTGTCATACCGGCCTGATTAACATTAATTTGAGATGATGGAATTGAAGCAGGACAGCCAGGATTAACCGGACGAGTTGATGGATCAAGCTTATCATAAAAAATATATAATAAGTGAACAGAGTTAATTTAGGAATACTCGTCTGTTAAACAACAAAGTCAACTGATGATATATGTTTAAACATTATGTACCCAGGTAATCGTTGACATAAAATTGTAAACGTCTGCAAATAACATGAACACTCTAGATTTATAAAGATATGACTACATAGTGATAACATAATTGTAGCTGTTTGAATTATCGCCGTTTAACGAGAGATAGATAAGCTCAAAGAATCCAATTCTCAATTCTCAACGGATAACATGTTTTTTTTCTAAAAGTTCCACACTACTGTATAAAATATATAAGTAGGCAAATGAACATCACTGAATAAATGTAGGTTTATGAATGTCGTTTTAACTGTTTTTCAGTTTGGGGTTGTGGAGATAGCTGAATTTCACTGAAATCATATACTGATCAATCTTAGACCACCACTGAAAACCTGGAACCATAATACCTCCAGATATAACTTTGATTGGTTCATGATTTCAACTAAACATGTTTATCAAATGTTTAGGGAATCCAACAAGCTGAAGTATGAGTAATCGCTTAGGGAATAGTTAGCAAGGATAATAAATTACAACACTTACTAATAAAAAAACCCATCAATAATGAGAATTTATACACATGTGATCAAAAAATTTAATCCATCAACATACATACGGCTTAAGATTTACTGGTGATCCACAACATAACTGGAGTACAATGAGATATTCAATGAAGATGAAAACAAGGTGAATCAGGATGTCACTGATGATAAATAAGAATTCAGACTATTTTATTTACACTTCATTAGGTATAAATAATTTATGAACTATTAGTACCAACTATTTATTTGCATTATCTAGTATGATTTTGAACACTGACTGTTGGAAACAATTTGTCAACTGGTAAACTAACAAATAACAAAAGCTAATAGAAAATTCCTGCTTGAGCATCAAACAAGCTAATCTTAGAGAAAAAAGACGAAAAGGAACCGGTGAAATAACCATTAAGTGTACATAGAAATAAATTATATGGTGTTGTAATTAGAAATACACATTTGCTCCCACATACCCTTGTACAGTCTGTGAAGAAAATCTACTCTCCTCGAAATGCTTTCATGAGGTTATGAATTTACAGACTCTGTTAGGGAGGTGCTACTCACTGATTTTATGTAGTGAGGGAAATGTTTAAGAGATTGAGAGCAAGAGAAAAAGACTTTTAGCGCCTAAACCGGGTTTGTTGACACAGAGGGTCCATGTAAGATAGTTGGGAAACCCAGATTAAAAACCAGTGGTTGAAATGGGCTCCACAATCCTCTGGGAACGAAAATTATGAGCCTATTATGGTCACCGACTACTATGGGACACTGTTACGCTACCCCGTGGATTAGAACATTAGGTGAAAAACTTCAAGGAGTGGATAAAACCACTCGATTCGGTGCCCAGAGAAATATCTCAGATCAAACACAAAGTTTACTTTCCGAGGCGCACGCTGTTTTGGTGCCCAGCTATAACCAGATTTTATGTGAATTAAATGTACAAATAATATGCATAAAGAATGATAGATATTGTAATTGCAGTTCTTTACAAACATCTCCCCGAAAACATTTCATCAAGTAAACTTGTATTGTCTCTCTAGCTACAGTGACTTGTATTTTTATGGGAAAGAAAATTATGTACAGTATAGACATTCTAAATAGAAAACCATAACCAGTGAATTGTTGTTTCCTGAATTTAAAATCAAGTCACATGAGAAAAATGTTTCGAGATAGTTTATACAGTAGTAATGGCGAAACTGAAGACTAATTATTCAAAACAAACATTGACGTCTTACTATCCTAATCATACAAATCATTTTACTGTCACTTAATAATGGTGAGATGTTTCAGTGATTAAGGCATTCAACTTCCAGCCACCAGGCCACAGATTTGAACTTTGCTACATCTATTTCGATGTCGGCAATCAGATAGTGTCATCACCACTTATACTTGCAGTGTAGTCTGAAGTCAAGTACACTAATCTGTACCTGGTTACCGAATTAAAGAATGTCCCTTAATATGATTCCGAATGTGAGTATGATAAAAAAACACTACATTATACATTGAATGTAGTGCGGTTTATAAAAAAAACCCACAGTGATTTATTTACCGATAATTCATTAGTACTTAGTAAACACAGCAATTTCCATTGCAACAATTATTAACACATAATTTTCAAGATTCCTTTGACAATGATCAAAGAAAATACTCTCCCTCTTCAGTTACCTACCCACCTAATAATCGATAGCATTCTAAAGAGGTTACAGATATATCCTACTTAGTAAACCACATATACACACATTCATATATACGCATACTTTAGCATCATAACAGTAGAAACAAGACAAAAGACCTATGCAACTGGGAAATACGATAGAAATTGAAATTTCAAACAATTTATGTATTATGTGTACATACTTTGCCCATTTTTCCTCCAGTAATAAGACTAGGCTTAGAAACACCATTATTATTCATGACGGATGATGGTCGAATAATTCCAGGTGATCCAACACTACCACTATTTGGAGGAAAACCGCCTGATGTGACGAAATTCTCATTTGACGACGAGGAAGAAGACACTAAAAATGAATAAATAAAAAATATTTTACACGTCAAATATAAAGAATTTTTTGGTACGTAAAAGTCAATAGTTAGTCGTCTTTCATGTTTATATATATATATATATATATATATATATATATAGCGAGATTACCATTTTCCACCTTGAGCAACAATACAAGCATATTAGAGATGTCATTCTCTCCATCCAAATGTAAAATGTTGATTCATGATTGACTTGCGTTTAGGTCCAAATTATTCATACAGAGTGAAGTAGTTGAACACATCGACCACTTCACTTATCTTGATAGTCTCATCAGTACTGATGCTCACTCTGGTGTCCGACGAAATCTCGAAACAAATTTAGAAGGTTGTTATAACTTGTGGTCGAGTAGATGCCCTTGTTAAATGTATGACGTGATAAGACCGACAATCAGAGAGCAGAGAATTATCGATTGGAACAGTGACACGAAAACCGCACGAGCACTCTAGAGTGCTTATCGGTCCTGCTTCTGCCTATCCCAGCCAGTTAAGTCCAGAACAGCCTCTGAGGTATGAATCATTGTATTTCAAACATACTGAGTTTATATATCAATCGAACTGACCACATCGCACCATAAAATACAAAATAACATTTGTACAAGATTTAGCCAAATGTGGGAGGCAGTAATAAATAGACTAGGGATAACTCAAGAATGTTAAATCGTATAACAATAGTTTATAGTTCAAAATAAAGCTCATGATAAGGGGAACATGAATATGAATAGTTTAGTTATTTAGCAATTATACGAATAAAAATATATGCACAGTATTTATTCATAAATGGATCCCAGAGTTACCATTCATTATCCTTAACAAAGGCTTAATTAGCTTTACAAACTTGCGTCACCTGTGGTGTAAGAGATATCCGTCTTACAATTAAACAGAGAGTTTACGCATCACCAAATCGCTCCGCACAATTTCATGGGCATGCAACATGACCATTAACAACAGAGGATATTATCAGGTTACTAGTATTCAATCACAGATGTCTACGAAGCACTCCTCGTATATTTCGGGACAAGTGAATACGCAATCCCTCAATTAAGAATACGGTACTAGGTAAGGACGGCAAATCCATTGGTGACGTAGTAAGTCTTCATCAACTGAAGTGGTTGGGATATGTATCATGTATGCTCAACCAACGCCTATTTCGACGGGCTGATGTTCTCTGGTGTACGAGTAGGTCGGGAGCAAATTAGGGGCACCCAAATGAAACACATACCAACAGTCCACAAAGTCATCGACAATTCAACTGAAACATTTCAATACGTCTACAATATCTGGTTGAAATTCACGTGATTATCGTAACCAGTGGTTAGACACTTTCGACCATATGGTTCAAAATCGTTTGCAATGGCTCAGGTGCATCCATTCTTTGTCTCCTCTCAAATTCTCACCTTATCAATCCCTCACAACCTTTCTCATCTTTCTATTTCACTCATTTGTATGTTCTCCTTTAATTATATCTTCGATAGCCCGGATGTCCATACTGGAACGAAACGACCGTAAAGTGTTTCCAGGTTTCCAATCATAGTCTAACTTGGACCATTTCGAGGTTGCAATAAAACTTAAATAATAATCAAAAATCATAAAGCATGCACTAGTAGAAAATGAGATCAATCTAAAATCAAACAGAAATTACCTGCAGGATGTTGTACATCATGAGGATAATGTACATGAAATCCCTCTCTGGAGTTTTGCATATGCTGAGACAATGGTGATGCACTACTGTTGATATTATTATTACTATTAAGAATTGACGAAGGGTAAGGAGATGCAGTAGTGCTGCTAGTAGGTGGTGGTACAATGTGTTGAGGATGTTGTGGTTGTTGCTGCAAGATAGGAGGACCACCTCCAGTTGGTCCGCCATGTGGATAGGGATGAATGTACTGTGACTGAGGATGAGGATATGGCATTTGAGACTGAGAACACGGATATTGGCCATGATGATTTGAATATGACAGAGACTGATTATTAGGATATGGTCCAGTGGCTGAAGGTTGTGCATGCTGTCCATTATGTTGTATCAAATTTGAAGCATTAGAGATAGGAATTGACGGAGGCGGATAGCCACCACCACCCACTCCTCGATCTGTAGATGGTCCGAGATAAGGTGGACGATTAACTGGAATTAGAGCATAAAAGTTATTTGGTAATATGATTTCGGAAAATGACACTTATTAAGTGGTTTATATATATATATATATATATATATATATCCTTAGCTGTAGTGAATGAAATTGTTTGAAATTGTTTATTACCAAACACTTCAATTTCAAGAAGCATAAACCACGTGACCTCAATATTTATCTGATAGATAACAGCTATAATAACTAGGGATTCATACATTGAATGAAGGCATAAACTATATATAAGTATTCATCAGATTAATTGTAATAAGATATTGACTGTGTGTATGGAAAGAAGGATAGTATCTTTTATCTCACACATGTCGATTCACATGGTCAGAATTAATATGAATTTGATCAGTAAAAATAAGCTATAATCAACATAAAGCCTGTCATAGATATGCGTTGGCTCGAGTTCTCATTACCATATCTGAACGATGAGAGGGAATTAAGAAGATAGGAATCAAAATAATATCGTGGTAATGATAATGAGGAAGATTAAGTATTGAGAATATGGTTCGAGAAGACAAAAAGCAAAATGTGCATGAAGAAAGTTTAGAGTTCAAGATCGAGAAAAAGAAAACTGGTGAGTGAATCTAAGCCACTGAGACCGATTCTAAGTCTTATCACTTGGTGTCTATAACTACTGATCGTGATTATTGCGCGAACGCCCACCAGGTAGGTACCAACTAGTCTGCATCTAACTACATTGCCCTAGACCAACAGTCAATGACTGCACAAACTGATGCTGTTTCGGTTTCACCGGATCTAATTTTCTCTTAACCTACTTCCACACCAGCAAACATCGACCGCTAAGGTAGACAGTGGTTAGACATATGTAATACATGTCAAGAAAGTGTAGCAGAAACGATGTTTGGAAGAAATATTGGAATACCAATAGAACAAATGAAACCAAAACCAAAAAACAGCCTTTGCAAGAACAAACGAATGGAACAACAATTCAATAAGCGACAAGATGCATTGTCCAGGGAGTTCACTGTGAGGTAAGTGCAAATAGCAAGAGATTTCCATGGGGTAAAGCCAACCTGGAACATTGGTACTATAGTCCATAGAAAAGGAAAAGTCATTTGTGAGGTAAAAGTCGGAGGAAAGATGTATATATATATATATATATATATCCTTTATCATAAACTTTTAATTGACCTATTGACTATTATTATAGGATTTACTATTCTTAATTTACTCCCATTCTATTAGTTACAGTCTCTCACACTCACAGCCACTTTTAGCTTGATGTTGTATAATTATTTTATTTTGTGGTGTGATGAGGTCTGGTTCGCTTGCATAAAAACCAAGTATATCTGAAATAGACTAGGCTCACATTGCTTTCTGGACTGGACAGGGAGGGCTAGGCGAGAAGGACCAGTAAAGATTCAGAATGGACACAAGGCTATCAGTGCTGTTTTGACGTGTCATTGGTTTAGGGCAAGAACAAGGTCATATAAGTCGGTATTGGGATTGGCGATTTTAATATGTGATAATTAACAGGGTAAAAGTCATAACACTAACCACTTCAGTCGCTGATAACGCAGTCTTGACAACGATTTTTCATATTCACCTAGTACCCTATATCTAACCTAAACATTACTCGATCGGTGGCCTTACAAAAGGTGAGCAATGTTGTAAAGACATCAATGATAAAAAAACAAATAATTAGAAAACTGTTTTTAAGGGGCTGTGGAGAGGAGTCCAATACTAGGACGGAGCAGTCTGGTCTAGTGGTTCCAGTTTCTGTGTTTGTCCGACAAGGATCGATACTCGTGATACAAAATTGCTTTTGCTGATGTTTTAACATAGGAAATGGTGTCGATGTTAATGAACTAGTAAAAAACACCATGACCCCTAACATACTTCCCGTGGTTATAATTCTCTCAAATTCGATTTACATCAATATCTTACGAATTATTTAGAGAGGAAATGGCAAATAAACATTACTAAAAAAAGACAACACAACACTACCAAAGGATATATAAAGACATGGTAGTAATTATTTACCTAGACGTTACTGGTCACTTAATGTAAAAATTTGGAAATGACGTCTAGTTATTTTATCATAGTTGAAATCCTAAAGGATCCAAGATTATTTTGAAATCAGTAGTACAGTTGTATTTCATTGAAATTCTTTGACTTACTTTAAATTTCAGCAAAGATTATTAATTTATGAACAGAAGAAAGAAATATATGACTCCCAATGCAATCTTTGGAAATCTATGAGCATTTCAGCTCTAAATGAGGTACAATCTCATCAGTATTAACAATATGCTCATATTCTACAATCAAGCCTTATTCTACTTAGTTATAATCTAATTTTCTTATTCAAGCTTAAGTAATTTTGTTGACTTCAAAAAATTATGTTGATATGCCTCATTTATTAAACGACCTCTCATATATTCTTGCCAAATCAAACATACCTGACTGTTGTCGATACCTTGACGTGGTGGTCTAGCTTGCCTATCGTGATGAACCAGTCGAGCTATACTAGTTGGAACAATCTTTCCCCAAGGTTCTACCATGCCAGATAGGTCTGTTGAAGAATGGTAAGACGAAAGCAGAAAATCCAAGGGGAAAGTCATACTGCTGACTATACAGAGGTGTGACGGCAGCAAGGTGTTTCCTTCAGACAACCAGCATAACAGCGATGTTGCCTTCCCACAAAGGAAGGGTAGGGTTAGAAAAGGTCGACCCTAAAAATATAAACCTCGCCTTATCCCACGGATATCCGTCTCCGGCGGTAAGGTCCCAACAAGTACGGAGCTAACACCAAAATTACCCACAAAAAGGTCGTGTGTGAAGGGCCTCAAGCAGTTGTCACTTGGGCACTGCGGTCACGCTTTCAGGTCACTAAGACCACCTCTAACCCGATTTCCTTTTCAGATACCTCTAGAAGAACCCTTGCACGACGTGGGAAACGGGAAAGTGATAACCGCCCTCATACTTTAGACAGCACTAAAGATCGCTGACTAAAAAGGAACATGACTTGAATTACAACTGTTCAATGCCAGTTGCGTATATTTTTTCGTTCAATGGTTTCAAGACAGATATTAAAATCTTTTTCTTAAATAAGTTAGTTTTGTTTACGAAAAACAACAGATTGGAAATGCAACTTGATAACTACATATACAAATATGTCTGCCAACGCTGAGAGCTAACAAATTGAAAGAAACACGTGTACTCTTAGTTACTAAATGGTTTATAGTCAAGTGTTTAAATTATTAGGCTAAAACATATAATCATTAAGTCAAGAAAGCAATATACATTATCAACAAAATTTCAATGTCAGCTCACCAAACTGATGATGAAACATACCACCCGGATGTGGTGGTTGATAAGGGATTTCTTGATCCCAAGATGGATGAGATCCATGAGCTTGACTCGATGATGGACCATACCCACCACCTGTAGAAGGAACTGGTGTTGGATATGATGGAACCTGTGCGAATGTTGATTGAGAAGGTCCATTATTGTCACAAACAGATGATTGATTAGATGGTAAAGATGACTGTGGCAATGTCGGAGGTGGAGGCATTGAACTGGTAGGTCCACTAGAAGACTGTGGTTGAAATTGTACTCTATTAGGCATACAATTAGGTGGATGCATTGATGGAGAGCGTAAAGGATAAGCAGCTGGAGAAAAACCAGGTGAACGACCACTAGTTGAGTAAGGACTATTGGGAAGAGGAGCTTGGGGATGAGGAGGATACGATGGATAAGTCATTCGTGGGATGCCACCGCCCAAATCCTGGTTTACCATTCCGTATGGGCGAGGTGATGGTACTGCGGCTTGATTGATTTGGTGTGATCCTTTAGACTGGCCTATAATTAAGGTAAATATTGTGATACAGAGGATACCATGTAGGTCTATGGAAATCAAACTGGATGGTTAGTAAGCAAGACTGAAAATATGTGCAACTAAGATAGAATAAGAAATAATTGGATGGTGGAAAAAGTTGCTACCCTTTAGATAAAATTATTGCTAAAAAGCTAAGAAATCTAATTTTCTTTTCGATCATCACTGACGAGATTATAGTGGAAAAGAATACTGCATACAAGTACAAAAAGGTGTTTAAATAGCTTTACTTACCAGGACTTGGGCATGTAGCCGGTTGAACCTGAATATTTCCCATTTGTGATGAAATCATAGGGGAAGATGACGGTACTGAAGATTGTACAAAGGATGGATAACTTTGCGTGGGAGATGTTTCTCTTGATACAATAGATATTGGACTGACAGATATGTTTGCAATAGAACTGGATGGTATAGACACTTGAGGTTGTTGTGCTCCATCAATGATTGAATTTTGAACAGCTGTCTCAACAGACGATATGGCATTTTGACCATCAAGTTGATCTTTAGCACATGATGTTACACTTTTAGAAGTGGATGATATTCCAGACTATAAAAAAAGAATTTACAGTAAGTAGAACTGTGCTGTATGCATTAACTCAAGCGGATAAGAATTTCAATGTAAAGGAGATAATTCAACTTACATCAAACGAATAAACCACTTCTAAATTAAGCTCTAGAATAGCATAATTGTCTGGCTTCTTCAGACAAAGAGCATTTGTGCTTTAAAAGTGAGTTACAACCATATATGTAGTTCGGCAGTCATAAATTTTTGATAGTACTACTGCTTTTCGAATAACCACCGGTCATAAAAACTTCACCTGGAGTCATTCTAGGGATACTGCCGGTCGCAAGCGCGGATAAACGAGCAGGGTCGGACATGGGTCATCAACCCCATCCGGTAAAGAAGAACCCCACCAAAAATGTTAACCAGAAAAAGTTATTTTAACCACCTAAACTCTCCCCTGGGAGTTGAAGAGTCTTTCTTAGAGGAGTTATGACACTTCATGGTGAAAGTCAATATTCTTCAGAAATCACAAGACCTATTCCATTCCTGATAACCAGAGCGATAATTGATGTAGATACATGGAATGTCCGGACAGCGTGGGAGACCGGAAAGACAATCCAAATAGCTGCGGAACGCAAGGTAAGAGAAAAAGAGCTAAACCAAAGGACACATTGCGCTGGGAATTGAAGGATTAATACTGGTCATAAAGTCGATAACCAGATGTTTTCTCAGAAGAATTAACATTTCAGAAAATATAAACAATTGTATTTTGTCAATATTTTTATTTGAAATTTATGGAATAACAGTGTAATCAGTAAAAAACAAAATATTCTATACACATATGATATACTTAAACATAATAATCCTACTCACTGCCTTCTCGTGGCGGGGGTGTTGTTTACGAAATTGAGAGAACGAAAAGCGAATGTCCGGTGCTTTAACCGGGTTGGTGGATGTGAAGTGTCCACCTAGGGGAGTTGGAAAACCCTCATTCCAAACTAATGGTGCACATGGGCTCCAGTATCCTGAGAGAACAAATGATGTATGAACCAATCATTGATCACCGGCTACCATGGGACTGCATCTCCTTACGATGCTCCACTGCCTTGTGGACTAGACCTTCAGGTCAAAGGCTCCGGGTGTGGCCCCCTAAGAAAACCACCTGCTTCTATCTGGGCACCCCGGCAGTATCACAGCCCTCACACGAATCGAATGAGATTTGTGTGGCACATATGTATCTGGTGCCTCCTCCTTGTACCAATATTTATGTGTTTAAATAAAATAATAAATAATACTCAATATTTGGGCATAAATAATCTTTCCTCACTGCATAGTCTCCGAAGTATTCATCCACTTCGGAGCATTGGTGTTGACACCATCGGAAATATGTTTATATATGACCGGAGTAGCTATTGACCTAAGACAAACTAACAGACAAAACAGATATTTATTTATTTATTTAAAGACATAAATATTGATACAAGGGAGCACCAGATATATAAGCGCCAGACAAAACAATGGGAATCGGAAGAGAAAAGGGGTAAGGTGCATCTAAGAAAAAAAGAAGGAACAACAAAAACCACAGAGTGTATGGTGGTGTAATAATAAGAGTATTAATGGAGGAAATAGAAATGTACAACCAGAACTCTTTCAGTTAAGGAAGTTATGACCACTCTTTATGAAGAAAGTAAAAGAAGGTTACAGCAGGATCACCACTGGCTTCTATTCTGAGCTATATCTGATAACGTCTCTAGCCACTGTGTTGCACTATCTCTCGGACCCCAGCCAGGGAGTCGGGAGGAACCAACAGAAGCCAGCCCTTTGCAGCTTTCTTTCATACCACGACACCATGTCATACACTGACCAGGCAAAACAGTAGAACCCCACAGAGTTGATAATTGAAATGATGATTTGATTGCTCTCTCATAATTACTATAATTAGGACTAGACTTTACAGAATACTTTAATAATTAGAGATGTTACATTGATAAACACAACGGAAGATGAAAATTCAGAAGACACCGATACATCGTAGTACGATGTGCCTAATAATGATAGTGATTTAGACAAAACTTTACACGAGCACAGTGTATAATTATATGAGTTGATCTTAAGTACAATAACATAATTTCTGAATGTGTTGTGAAGAACAACCTATGACAAATTTATCAAGTAGGAATGATTTAAGAGATGATGATGAATGAAATCTTCTGTAAATACACTTATTTATCACAAAGGCTATAAAGCTCACCTATCGTATATCAACTCAAACGAAAAAAATATAATACTGTTATGTCCCGATAAGGATAATGAATGGTAACTCTGGGATCCATTTATGAATAAATACTGTGCATATATTTTTATTCGTATAATTGCTAAATAACTAAACTATTCATATTCATGTTCCCCTTATCATGAGCTTTATTTTGAACTATAAACTATTGTTATACGATTTAACATTCTTGAGTTATCCCTAGTCTATTTATTACTGCCTCCCACATTTGGCTAAATCTTGTACAAATGTTATTTTGTATTTTATGGTGCGATGTGGTCAGTTCGATTGATATATAAACTCAGTATGTTTGAAATACAATGATTCATACCTCAGAGGCTGTTCTGGACTTAACTGGCTGGGATAGGCAGAAGCAGGACCGATAAGCACTCTAGAGTGCTCGTGCGGTTTTCGTGTCACTGTTCCAATCGATAATTCTCTGCTCTCTGATTGTCGGTCTTATCACGTCATACATTTAACAAGGGCATCTACTCGACCACAATTTATAACAAATACACATTAATCATACATTTAAAGAAACCACAATGTTTCATGATAAACTAATTACTTATATTTACTGGCTCGGTATTTCGGATACAATTGATTCACTACCTACGGTCATATTAATGTTTTCCAATCTTAATATTTTACATCCTTAAGGGGTAAAATATTTTAAGATATCTGTGATAAGATGTGGAATTTATTGCATTTACTTGGGTGACCATGATTTCATAAACATTATGTTACATTAAAGTAAACAATGCATCATGAAATCATATTCTATTATAGTGTTTAATCGTTATGTCCTCATAGTAATAGATTTATGACTTCATAAGAACGTTAAGTGATATAAACTAGAATCAACCATAATGGACCGGATACATTCACTCTTTATCTTATACTTCTTATCCCATGGACTGATTTGTTCATCTCGAATCATATAGCCGATGCGTAGTGTTTCCTGCTACCACTGAATACTAATTTGGGATTTGCCAGAATAATCTTATCTCACTGAGTCGATATGATGTCACAGTTTGAACTAATGCAAACATGTCCCAAGTTCTATATTATGTATGTTATTATATGTGTAGTTAATTCACTTGAAATTTGATACAACTGGGTAACAAAAATGGAATGCGCCACACAATAAAATTTATTTAAGACTAACTGACTGGTAGAAAGTAACCAACTTTGCGCTGATTAATAAGCGATTATTACAAGCTGAAACATATGACCAGTAAGTTTAAATGGAAAGATATTGTGATAAATTGTGTTTAGTGTTAAATAGGCAAAGAACTCTAGATCTAGAGAGATTAATGCTGATCAAAATTAGTCACTAATTGAAACTTTGATCAATCAAAACAAGTCAAATACATTACTAAGATATCCAGTTAACAAACTAACTGAATAAGATTTCTTCTAGATCAAACCAGAACATTGGAACTCAACACTGAAGAAAACTATCCAGCCCAACACTTTACAACAATAATGCTCATATTTCTGGTCATGATAATAGCCACGCTCTTCCTATGACCGATAATATCAACCAGGTGTTACTTGAACCAAACAATGTCCAAAACATAACTTGGAATTTCATATTTAAAACTTTCTACATTTGCTGTAACAACGACCACTACGGTAGAAAACTTGAAGACGGAAGAGTCAAGGACCCTCTCTACGATATACTACCACATTGTATGTACACACAGGTGCGCAAAGACGAAATGGTTTCAGTGGATTAAAGGTAAGGGACGTTGGCTAAGAAATAGTAATCATAACAATATGAGGTCAGTTGTTATTGTCATCGTTATCATCAGTAGTAGCACTAGCCAATCAGAAAGCGAAGCTCAAGGTTACCGAGTGGGTGACAAAGGCTAAGGAACGAGAAAGAGAGAGAGATAAACAGACAGGCAACAAGCAGATAGAGAGAAATCTATCTATTTTAGGTTTAAGCTAAGCTTTGCTTATTGATCGATCGGAAACAAACAGCCAAACAAACCACTATAGTATGTTCATCACGATGATGCGCCAAGCCATTTTTATAAAATGGATTTTGAGTGGCGAACAATAAAAATGAATTTGATCCTGCGAAATAGAATAAACTTCCAGAAAATCAGTGAACAGCGTATAACGGTGCTTGTAGTAATGGTTAGTAGTAGTAAAGATCTAATATTGATGCAAACATCAGATGCAAAAACTTTAACCTTATATACTGGAACACAAAAATTAAATGGTCTCTATACATGAAAAACAATAAATGTTATGGAGGAAAAGGTTCAACATAGTATACAATTATTAATGGATAGGAGAATAAGTCAGTAGATTATTTAACGCATTGCTAATGAGCGCAGCCACATATATATAGACTACATTCATACAGAAGGCAAGAAACAGAATATAAATTGGTGAATCGCAGGCTAAAATGAGACGTCAGACCATGAGGTCACTAACTGGCCTGCGTCAACACCTGAACTAAGGATAAGGAGTGAAGTAGTCAAACGTGTCGACAACTTCACTTCAGTGGAATGACATCCGAAAAGTTGTGGAAACAGCAGTGATATTCGCTAGTACGGTAAACCATAAGGTTAGGGAGAAATAGTGGATCTCAGCAGCATCTTTCACACTGATAGATGTTCGAAAACTCATCCCATCTGGCTCTGAACATAACGAAGAGCGGAGTCAGCTTAAGCGCAGGCTAATAAGAAGCCCACAAATGCCTTGGTATGGCCAAGAGTGGGGAGGACATTCCCTATCTCTCAAAATGCCTTCACATGGCCACGCGTATACAGCCTCTGCCAAGGAAGTCCTACTCACTGCCTTCTCGTGACATTACTGGTGTTTATGAAATTAAGAGAGCGAAAAGCGAATGTCCGACACGTTAACTGGGTTGGTGGATGTGGAGGATCCACCTAGAGAAGTTGAAAAACCCTCATTCCAAACCAATGGTGCACATGAGCTTTAGTATCCCGAGGGAACAAATGGCGTATGAACCAATCGTCGGTCACAGGCGACCATGGGACTGCATCTCCTTACGATGCTCCACTGCCTTGTGAATCAGACCTTTAGGTCAAAGGCTCGTGGTGTGGCCTTCTAAGAAAACCACCTGCTTCAGTCTGCGCACCTGAACAGTATCATAGCACTCAAACAATAAAATGAAATGACAGTCTTTTTGTGTGGCGCATATATATCTGGTGCCCCCTTGTACCAATAATTGTGTTCAAATAAATAGATAAATAATAATAAGCCTACGCAATGATCGCGAACAGTGGTGGGTAGCGTAAGCAAGAGAGATGGTAAAGGCAACGGCAATGGGCAACAACAGACAACTGTTCAGACTTCTTAAGGTAACTGGTATTAGGAACTCAACTGTCAGCGAAACTATCTCGGAAAAAGATGGACATATCATTCATTCTCAATCCAGGAGATTGGATCGATGGGCAGAACACATTAGGGATCAGTTCAACTGACCTTCAGCCACACTTCAGTTTCTCACGATCCCCAGTCGTCCTGAATGGCAAGTTAATGTAATTCCTCCAACTCTTTACGAGGTTGAAAAAGCTGTAGGAAATCTGAAACGAGGGAGAGCTGCAGGCCCTGACAAGTTTACCCCTGAGATTTTTAAGGATGGCGGTCCAGTACTAGCAGCGAGATTGACTGAGGTCTTAGGTAGAATCTGGGAAGTGGACGTAATTCCATCTGACTGGTCCCAATCACTGATTGTACCAGTTTATAAGAAAGGACAAAAGTCCTCCTGTGACAATCACAGAGGGATCAGTTTGACTAATATACTATCTAAAATATTACCTTCAATAATACTTCGACGCCTAATTAAAGCTAGTGAAGACCAGACTAGAGAAAACCAGGCTGGTTTTCGACCTGGACGTGGTCGTATAGACCAGATATTCACTCTACGTCAGGTCCTAGAACATAGACATACATTCAGACGTCCCACAATAGTAGTACTTCTTGACCTTAAGGCGATATTTGGCTCCGTTGATCGTGAGGTTCTATGGCAGTATTTGTCACTGAAAGGAGTACATTAACCTCATAAAGGCTCTCTACTCGAACACAACTGGTCGAGTTAGAGATTATGGTGAACTGTCATCAGAATCGATTACCTCAAGTGGTGTTCGTCAGGGCTGTCCACTCTCTCCATTCTTGTTTAACTTTATTGTAGACGTGCCTTTGGAATTAACACTTTCCTCATCTACATTTAGAGGCGTTGAACTTCTCCCAGGAGATTCACTTGTTCACTTAGAATATGCTGATGACATAGTTCTATTTGGTGAAGACACTGACAAAATGCAGAGTCTTCTGACCACTATAAGCAACAATGCAGGCATGTTAGGGATACGATTCTCCCCCTCGAAATGCAAAATATTGCTTCAGGATTGGGTTGCATCGACATCTGAACTAATGATAGGAGGTGAAGTAGTTGAGCATGTCGACCTCTTCACTTATCTTGGGAGTCTCATCAGCCCTTGTGGTCTGGTGTGTGACGAAATCTCAGCACGGATACAGAAGGCTCGTCTAGCTTTTACCAACTTGCGTCATTTATGGTGTAGGCGATATATCCGTCTACCAACCAAAGGACGGGTATACTCTGCAGCAGTTCGTTTCGTCCTACTTTATGCCTGTGAAACATAACCGGTAAAAGCGGAGGATGTTCGTAGGCTACTAATATTCGATCATAGGTGTCTTCGAAGCATTGCTCGTATATCCTGCGACCATCGAGTAAGTAATGCAGTTGTTAGGAAACGGGTACTAGGTAAGGATGGCTGGGACACGTGTTACGTATGCCCAACCACCGACTGCCCCGACGAGCGATGTTTTATGGTGTAGGAGTAGGTTGGAAGAAAGCTAGGGAGTCAGACCAAAACATGGCACAAATCCATGAAGTCACTGACAAGTAGACTGAGCCATGTTGGTAGGTGTAGAATACCTGGTTGGGATCCGCGAGATTATAGCAACCGATAGTTAGAGACCTTAAACGACATGGTTCAAAATCGTTTGCAATGGCGAAGGTGCATCCACTCTTTGTGTTCTGTCAAATTCTAATCTTCTGAAGCTATATATCCGAAGAAAAACGGTACCAGTTAATCATGAAACAAAGACCTAAAACTAAAAATAGTCATAAATCAATTTTCAGCTTAGGTGTTTGGATTTTTCAGTCAAAACTCCTAAGTAAGATCTTTGAAAAAAGGTAATGAAACACTTTAAAAAGTATGATGATAAATTAATCAAGAAACCAACTCACTTCACTTAGTCTTGACTGTGGACGACACCCTGTGTCTTCGAAAGTATTAGATGTGCCCTCATTCTGACTGTCAGGTCTTGTGGAACTATTATTGTTAGTAGTCGAAGATTCAGACGACCCATCATTTATTTTAGGTTGATAGTCTCTTGATAAACTACGAGGTCTTGGTTGAGACTGAACATGTTGTGGGGATCCGAAAGTAGCAGTATGTGGCGACCAGGATGACATTTGAGACCCACTAGAGTAAACTGGGGAGGAAATCTGTGTATTCTGGAATGCCGCATGTGAGGAACTATTGATATAATTGATATTTCTTGATGGTGGACGCTCAATTTGGTTTGAAGTACCTCCCCCTCCAGGTGGTGTAGGTTGGGGCGGTCTTGATTGATTGCAAGAGTTTACGTTTGGATATTCCAAGTTAGGGGGTTGAGGTGCGCGAGTCCTTTGTACCAAAGGCTGTGAATGTGGGTAATATGGATAATTTGGACCAGGTGGGTATGGAAGATACGATCGAGTATATGGATCTGAGAAGCGTTGAGCTCCTGAATAGGAATATGTGTTTGCCTGAAAAGTTGATAAGGATATAAACTTATGAAGGCTTAACAACAACATAAAAATTAGTGAGATTTTACATGGTGACTACCTAATATCCAATGACACGAAAAACATAGGAACATACGTTTTCCAAACGCTGAGACTGAAGTATTGGTAGAATGGTTTGAATCAAAGTTTTCATGGTTGATGATTGAGTGTCTAGTCTAAAAAATAGTCAATACTATGGAAAATTATTCGATCTGAGTTAACACTTCATCGTCCACCCTTTTCTAGGTTTATATATGGATGTTATTTCAAAATAAATCATGATAAATATTATTTAGAATAAAGTGTAAAGATGCGACACAAAGACTCGAACGATAACTTAGCAAGTAAACCTGAATTTTCATTACTAAATTTCGATTACACAAACAAAGGCTAAAAGAAATATAACGTTCTTGATGACTAGTAAACTTCTATACAAAAGATAATATATACAGTACACTTTTGCATACAAAATCAGTGTAAAGTAGTGGATAACTGGCTTACTAAACGACGGAAAGGACGAATTATGCAAACGCTAAAATACTGAGAAGACACTAGCATATGTTGAAATGATGTGGAAAATGTAGTTTACAGTATTGTAAACTAGAAAGTTTATTTTTTTTAAAAACTAGTGAAAGAATTCTAAAGAAAGATTTTTCTACGTTGTAAAAATTCAGCGATGATAGTGACTGTAATCGCTTTCTTAATGGTTACAATTAGATGAAAATGAGATATATTTAGGTATGTGATAAGATTATGTACAAACGGATTTCAGTCAGTCAGTCAGTCACAACGTAGAACTTCGTACGTACGTACATCAGTTCGAGTTGCCATACCACATTAGCACAGAGATGAAGTTGTCGATTCAAATCTCATAGTGGTAGAAGTAGTAAGAGTATAAGCATTATGTGAAAGATTAGGGTTTGAAGATGTTATTGAAGGAGTATAATACAGTGAAATGAATTTGGAAAGAGAAAAAGGATAGGGACATGAGGAAATCCAAATCAAATTAATAAACAGAGAAAGTAACGTAAAACCCAATGCTGACTCGAATTCTCAGAGAATTCATCCATCTAACTGACTAAATAATAAAAAGCACTAGAATCACAAGCGAATATCAAACATTGAGGATAAAAGAATCGACACAAAACTAAGTCTATTAAGTGAAATAGCACACAAATACAATTTTTATGCGATGATTTCTAAATGAAAAACTAAGAACCTAAATGTACACATGTGAAAAAACAATAATGAAATTGTTTTACAAGACGGATAAACCTAAAATAGACTCTATCAGGTTGAAATTGTAGAATTCATGAAACTTTGTAAAATAATTTTAGGATAATTGTTACTCGTCAAAATCTTGAGACATTCCAGAATGAAATTTCTTCCATTCCGCTTTAAAAAGATCTTTGCCCAAACATGTAACACAACTATGTTTTCTTAGTGTATCTTAAACAGTATTAGGGATCTTTATGGTCACTTTTGTTCTTTGCTCTTAACAACCTAAGAGTCAAAAAGCTGTTAGTCATAATCAACGTAAAATCAAAGTCGCCGTACCACATTACGACGAAGAGACGAAATTAATAGGTTGTGAGAGCATAAAATTCAGATCAGTCAACAAGTGTTTGGTGAACAGACATACCAATTAGCAAAGTCGACCATAGTGCCCAAATAATTCTCTAATCTAATTCCATCAACACTTCATGTTATTCATCTTAGATTATCATCCTTATCTCCAACGGTTGTAATAAAGAAAAGAATTAAATTTTACAGAGTAAAGCATAAGGTAAACCTAGGGTAGAAAAACAGTACTAACATGTAGGCAGCAAGATTTAACCTAAGGCCTCCTCGCGGAGCCGCTGGACAATAGGGGCAAACTTCCTAGATAACTTGAGCGGTTGGTGGAGATCGGACTAATCCATCGCCCCTATTTTGAATTGGGATTACTCAGAGTTCACTCTCTGAAGCTTTAAAAATCATGACGGACTGCCCAACGTGTATGCCTATGTATATGAATTGCATGAGTCTCGATTTGTGTTGTGTATGTAAGTATGCTAAAAGGGCACACGCTGAGCTCGCAAAAGGAACGCAAGGTGAAATAATGTCTGCCCTACATCTGATAAAGTCAGCAGCCTAAATCATTAGGTCGAAGACTTAATAAAAAGATATGATAGCAGATACTAGGAGGAGGTGACCATCAACCCTTATGCTTATGTGTATGTCATGAAGCGCATGGACGAAAGTCTTTGTACCAGCGGCATGATTGTAATGCATAAAAGACAATCAGTTGCAGCAAATACATTCGAAGGGAGTAATGACTATCCACCCTCCTAGGTTTGTGAATATACTATATGTATGGTATGGGATGCATAAGTGAAAACTTGTGTTACCAGTCTACATGTGGACAATACGTGCCCCTGGCGCGAAGCATTTGCGCCAAGACCCGGGGGTTCCAAAGATTTCTCCACGAAATTACATCTACACGGTGGGTTAGTGAGCCTCGTAAGCGGATCCTAGTCCAGATAAGCCTTTGGGCAAAACCGAAAGAGGCTTCACCAACCTCAAAAGGGTGAAACACCACATCAATATGTAAATGAAGACAAATGATAAAATAGTAATGTGACTGGGCAACCCTGTGTAAATCCATGTACAATCCATGAACAATGTCTGTTGTGTGAAAGCCAGTGATGCATTATCCCTCAAATCTAGGCATGTCTGATGGGATTCGAATTTGTGCAATTGACTGAAAGGTAAGGTAATAAACCAATAAGAGGTGACTCTATACATACATACATGCATTCTTCTTCTTATTATTATTGTTCAGTGACATGTGTCAATACAGAAAATTCAGACAATGGTTCGATCATTCAATATACAGAAAAATGTATATCAAATAACTAACATTAAAGTTGAAATAGTAAAGCTACAACATGTGATCGATTAAAAACATGGTATGTATGTATGATTCATGGATGATACTAATTTTAATTAAGTAAATATTGACAGTTACATTGGGTAGAATATTTCAGTTAGCAATACTGGATGAAGATAGTAGAGTAAAAAAAATCAATGTAAATGTAAACTGGTAATACAGGATTAACAAAAGAAATACTAAAAATGAACTATTATTAGTGAAGCTACATACAATTATCTATTTAGTAAGATCGTTTTTAAAGCATATCAGTATAAAAATTCCTATAGCTGATAAATTTAGTTGAGTTCGTAGTAAATTTGACTTCTATTACTTTTCTACAATCCGTAAATAGGTGAGTCATGAGCACATCATTTTCAAATGAAGCATACATTACCACTTCGATACTAATTATACCGATCGTCTGGAGGTGACAAACATGATTTCCAGTGAAATTACTAGTTATGAAATCCTAAGTAATCTTGCTATCAGTCAAAAATGAAAATTCAGAAAATAATATAAATGTAGAATAAAAATAAATTGGTTCAAGTTGTTATAATTCGCAAATCAACAAATATATTGAAGGAATTGACACTGACAAATTTACTGGTTAAGTGGTTAAACTGGGAAGAGCGGCTTGAGAATAAACTAGTCCTGCTACTTACGTATATCTGGAAGATTCGAATTAGAATATGACCATTAATATCACAAAATACAGTACGGAAAACAAAGTATGGTAGAAAGAATATTAGCAATGTTCGTAACAAAAGTTAAAATATGAAAGGCGAATATGATGGAATGGAAACGTAAAAAAGATACTAGTTAAAGATAAAGGTAAATATGAATTCGAGTACAGTAATTATTCTTTTATTAAAGATTAATAACCTTTGAGAGAGTATATATGGAAGTACTGAAGGAATTACAGCTAGAGTCGGTGAACCTACTTTAATATTTCATTTTTGTTTAACTTCGTCATAGACCTACTGCTGGAAATAACACTCTCATCGACTGAATTTTCAGGAATTGATCTCTTATCACTTATCGACTTCGAGTACGCAGATGACATAGTCCTGTTTGGTAAAGACGCTGATAAAATACACAGTCTTTGGTAGCACTGAGCAACAATGCAAGGATGTTTGGAATGCGTTTCTTCCCCCTCTAAATGTAAATTGTTGCTCCAGGACTGGCCTGCGTCAACACCTGAACTAAAGATAAGGAGTGAAGTAGTCGAACGCGTCGACAACTTCACTTATCTTGGAAGTCTGATCAGCTCTAATGGGTTGGTGTCTGACGAAATCTCTGCACGGATTCAGAAAGCTCGTTTGGCTTTTGCCAAATTACATCACCTATGACAAAGGCGAGATATCCGTCTATCAATTAAACGACGAGTATACTGCACAGCAGTTCGCTCTGTTCTACTTTACGGCTGCGAAACGTGGCCATTAAGATTAGAAGATACTCGTAAGTTACTAGTCTTCGGTCACAGATGTCTTAGAAATATTGCTCGCAACTCCTGGGATCACCGGGTGAGTAATAGTGAGGTTAGACGCAGGGTAGTAAGGAATGATGGTAAATCAGTTGAGGCTGTAAGTCTTCGTCGACTGAGATGGTTGGGCCACGTGTTACGTATGCCTGAACACAGATTATCATGGCGCGCCGAATATTTAGAAAAATTCATACTATTGATGTTGCCTGATCAAACTGAGATTGTATGTCCTCTAAACTGTTTGTTTATATAGTCTTCTGTATTAGAGGAAACTCAAAAAACTAGTAATGAGGATTGAAATACATTGAAATACATACACTCTCAGAAGATTCATATGAACTGATATTAAAAACCTTTTTGATGATGCGCACTTTACTGAAATGGCCAACTGAATTGTCAGTACAAATAATAAAAGAATGTGATATTTGGTCCTAGAAGGAAATAACAGCTAATAATATTAATAGTTGAGATCATGAGTCAATTGAAGCCAGACAACCATGGAAAACCTGGAAGGTCGTTTTGTCCTATTGTGGGACTCCTCAGCAGTGCGCACCCACGATCCCGCCTTACGAGATTCGAATCCAGGGGTTATCAGTCTCGCGCGAGCGCCTAACCTCTAGACCACTGAGATGGCATCCAACGATGTTAATGCCTAAATTTAACCGATCCACTAAATTGAGCGACACATCCACGATTGTTTTCAGTGAGTCACCATCTCACAACAGACCTGGTTGAACTCCACTGGTCACTGCTTTTCACTAGAACTCCAGGAAATACCTTTCAAAGCCAGTCACTAGTAAGCATATGTTGATTAACATCAGAAGGGGTATATGTGGATATTATGGTACTTATTATAGTGCATATCATAGCTAATAATACGATTATTCAATTTATTTAATAGCTGAAGGAAGATTTTTTGCAAACCAATTTACTAAAAATCGTGTAACAGATGGTTGGATCTTCGAGTGAAGAATCTCCATAAAGATTATTTGGCTTTTTGAAAGTTTTGGTTGTAGTGAGATCAGGACGCTGATATATGCGGAACATTGAATAGTTACAAAAACGAAAACAATGAAAAACTTGAAGTCTATATATTTACATCAATATATCACTTCAACACGAGGGAAGCAGAAACACTAACCAAAGTAGTGCAAAGCTATGAGAAGTGGAGAAACAGGTTGATTGGGGTGGGGACAGGGACACGGTTTACAACGTGCAAAAAAATAAATAATGAGATCAACCACACTATAAAAAATTTCAAGCAGTATCACTAAGTATTTAACCACTAATAAGGTGGACCTTTGGGAAAGGTTTACATTTTTCCAAACAGTCCCAGCTACATTTTTACTTTGGTTTAACAATTACGCTGGTAGTACAAGACAAAAGCAACTAAAACCTTATCACTACACTAAACCATATTGATCTGGCATCATTGCATAGTATTTGTTTCGTGATTCTATTTATATATAAAGCAACGAAGATATAAGTGCACACATTCAACGCTCGATGTCTCTAATTATTAATGAACATATCTCCATGGTGGTCTAGCTTCAATTGACTCATGCTTTCTACTATGAAGAACATATCTCCGCTGAAAATGCATTTTATACACCCGATAAATACCCAGTAGATTGTACGTTTGAATCCAACTTAGCTAGCAAGTTTTGTTGATCAATTAGTAATGTTAAGTTCAACACAATAAACATAGCTTATGATCTAATGTACGAACTTAAACTGACATTAACCAGTAGTGCATTTCATAACCATAAAATAGGAACGAAGTGCACTGATAAGATGCATACCCATTAAATGACACGCATTGATATGTTTCTCGTGAGTTATAAGTGACGAACTTTATTTACATCACGGCTTAATTGTTTGAATAAAAGTAACTCTTTTCGATCTTAGCAACAAGTAAGACGCAGAGATAATGATAGCAGTGGAAATTTAAGAGGTAAAAGTCTACAAAAACAAAACTGAGATGAAAAGTACAAAGTATTGTTATGTTCAAGGAAATGAAAATGAAGGCACTTCCGCTGCTGAAACAAATTTTAAGTAATATTATACAGTATTCAACCATTAATAAGTTGCCTCACAGACCCTCTTCAACTGAGTAATCTACATTTACACACATGACCAAGAGCAACAGACACTTATTTTACGGACTGATATTTATAAGGTCAGTCAGTTAGTCAGCCATAATCGATATGGATCCTAACGCATGTGTTAGCTTAAGTTGCATACCCGTTGGGGATGTGCAATCCAGATACTTCAGTGTAGATAACAGATCCTTATTTTCCTCCAGACATTTTAAAGAGTTCTCCCATCAGCAATCTATCACACACATCTGTCCACTGACATACAACCCTCAGTCGAATGGACAAGCAGAACAGTTTGTGGACACAAGAACTGTTATGGAAGTCAAAGGGGGACGGGACGCCCATCAATATATTATAGCGTACAACTTCTTGTTACTTTACGGAACCATACCAAACGATGCGACACCGAGTCAGAAATCGCCAAGGGAAATCTTAATGGGCTGAATTTTGAGAACCATCCATCACTTGATGCTACCAAAAAGGACTTCAAAAAACAGGTGATAGAGTCAGTATTTGAAATAGGAGTGGCTGTATTTGTCCGAGATTGAAAACCAAGGCTCGAAATGTGGATAGAAGGGTGTGAGATACAAAGGCTAGATCAGGTAATGTATGAAGTGGTGGTTGAGAAGGGACAAGTAGATACGATATCTCAATCAGTTAGAAGACGTATTATCAAAATGTACGACGACAACGAGCAACTTGCTGATGGAAGTACTAAAAGACAGTTTTAATCTAACGCAGCGACCAAACGACACATTAGAAGAAATAGTGGTAACACCTCCAGAACAAGTAGACATACGTCCCAGATGGTCGAAAAGACGATGAGGGCAGAATGTTCATTTTCAAGAGAATGCATGAGAATTACGATATAAAAATGGGGAGGAGTTGGGGATGTACGATTCCCAAATACAACTTTTGAGGAGGGAAATATATAACAATTAAGATGGATCTTTGTTGCATTAAATTATTTAATGTAAACTTTGCTCACGGACTTTCAATACATTTTTACTATGATTTGTGTTTAGTGGCAAATACTCAGTTCATAAATTTTGATCACTGTAATTGATATATAACCGACCAACTTAAATACTTTTTCTGTTAATATACTGGGGTCATCACCAAAAGACTTCTGTTTACTAAATTGGTCTTTTTGCTCTAATTATTGTACTGAAGTCTGAGATGTAAAATATTAACAAAGTGAACGAACGAATACCTTATTAGGACGGTGAGGAGAAATTTATGAGATGAATAGCACAAGAGTCTCAATAATTGAAGTAGGATGATATGAAGAAAGAGTAAACATTGAAAATATGTTCCAGAAAAACAGAATGAAAGAGTATTCATGAAAGAATACTGGAATTAAGAGCTAATGCATCTGAACCATTATAAGTGATTCCAAGCCGTGTAACCCATAGTATTCAACGATTTTACTAATATTAACCTTTTACTCATCTACTCTTACTTTTATCCAACCAGCTACTCCCCAAATGTATGAAGTATTGAGTACTCTCACCTTTATTGTCAAACTACGTAATGATTTAGACTAGTTCTAAAACATCATCTTGGATTTGGTGAGAGTCCAACTCATTTTAAACATCCATGAAATTGTTCAGGGTACTTAGAAAACTGTTTTGAAAGAATCTATACTAAACTAAACTATAAGCTCTGTGTCAGCTAGTCAGCTACAACGTAGGACCAAGCACATATGCATCGGTCCAAGTTGCCACACCTCATTAGCACAACAAGATGAACACCGAATTCATAGTAGTTAATTTAGTGGTGGTAATATATAAAAGAAAGACCGTATATAAGGATATAGTACAGGAAGAAACACAGGTATGAAGCAATTTTAATCTCATGGTTTAAGGGCAGACAAAGAGTGTATACGCCTACATCACTGTGATTGATTCTGAGCCATGTCACCCAGAGTCTCCAACCATTGGTTACGATAGTCACGCGGACACCAACCAAGTAGTCTGCATCTACCAACATGGCTCAGATTAGAAGTTAGTGACTATAAGCACTGATGCCACGTTTTGGTTTGGTCGCCCCTACCTTTCTCTTATCCGTCACCAACACTAGTCAACATTGCGCGCCGTGATAATCTGTGTTCAGGCATACGTAACACGTGGCCCAACCATCTCAGTCGACGAAGACTTACAGCCTCAACTGATTTACCATCATTCCTTACTACCCTGCGTCTAACCTCACTATTACTCACCCGGTGATCCCAGGAGTTGCGAGCAATATTTCTAAGACATCTGTGACCGAAGACTAGTAACTTACGAGTATCTTCTAATCTTAATGGCCACGTTTCGCAGCCGTAAAGTAGAACAGAGCGAACTGCTGTGCAGTATACTCGTCGTTTAATTGATAGACGGATATCTCGCCTTTGTCATAGGTGATGTAATTTGGCAAAAGCCAAACGAGCTTTCTGAATCCGTGCAGAGATTTCGTCAGACACCAACCCATTAGAGCTGATCAGACTTCCAAGATAAGTGAAGTTGTCGACGCGTTCGACTACTTCACTCCTTATCTTTAGTTCAGGTGTTGACGCAGGCCAGTCCTGGAGCAACAATTTACATTTAGAGGGGGAAGAAACGCATTCCAAACATCCTTGCATTGTTGCTCAGTGCTACCAAAGACTGTGTATTTTATCAGCGTCTTTACCAAACAGGACTATGTCATCTGCGTACTCGAAGTCGATAAGTGATAAGAGATCAATTCCTGAAAATTCAGTCGATGAGAGTGTTATTTCCAGCAGTAGGTCTATGACGAAGTTAAACAAAAATGAAGATAGCTGAAAACTTTGTCGGACACCACTTGGGGTTGTAAAATCAGACGACAGTTCGCCATAAGCTCTCACTCAACTGGTAGTGTTCGAGTAAACAGCCTTCACAAAGTTTATGTACTTCTGAGGTACACCTTTCAATGACACACTGCCAAAGAACCTCTCGGTCTACAGAGTCAGATGCTACTTTTAAGTCAAGAAAAACTATCATTGTCGGACGCCGATAAGCATGCCTGTGTTCTACGACCTGACGAATGGTGAATGTGTGGTCGATACAGCCACGACCAGGTCTGAAGGCAGCCTGATTTTCTCGTGTTTGCAGTTCACGAGTCTTAGTTAGGCTCCCGATAATTTTTGAGGCTAGTATTTTATATGCTATATTAGTCAAATTAATCCCTCTATAGTTATTACAAGATGATCTTGATCCCTTCTTATATATTGGGACAATAAGTGGTTGTGACCAGTCAGATGGGATTACGTCCAACTCCCAAATTTTAGCTAAAATATTAGTCAACCTAATTGTTAAAATTAAACCGCTGGAGCCAGTCCATCTGAACCAGCTGCTCTTCGTCCTTTCAGATTAGCTATAGCCTTTTGAACTTCAACTAGAGTCGGGGGATCTACTCCAATGTTCCATTCAGACTGTTTGGGAATGGTGGGTAACTGTAGAGTAGTTGAAGGTTAGCTAAACTGCTCCCTAAAGTGTTCTGCCCATCGTTCTAAACGTCTGGGCTGAGAGCATATAAAGGTTTCGTTTTTCTCTGAGATTGTCTCACTTACACTTGACTTCTCAATTCCGGTTTCTTTTATTAGTCTAAAGAGTTGTTTAGTGTTGCCTACAGCCGCTGCCTTTTCCATTGCTTTTGCTTTCGTTGCCCACCGCCGCTCACGATCGTTTCGTAGACTTTTGGTTAATTTGAATCTGATTTGTTTTCGCTCGTCATAGTGTTCGGAGCCTGATGGGATGAGTTTACGAGAATCTATCAGTGCAATAGACTTAGAAGAAATCCATTGGTTTTTTGGAACCCTTTGGTTTAAATTACTAATAGATGTTATTGCTGTCTCCACAGCTGTCCGTATATCTTTCCAAGCAACATCTGGGTCAGTCTCTTTTACAAAACTGCCTAGATGTGAACTCAGTTGTTCCTGGAATTTACATTTGGCTTTCTCGTCCTCCAGTTCAATCCTAATGGGTCTTCTTAGCGTAGTTTTTCTGCGTCCAGTGAGAAGCAAGCAAAGCGTGCTCGTATTAAAGCATGACCAGAGTCTAAACATGTATTCCAGAAAGAGTGACAATCTTCTATCGAGCCTCTCCAACGATGACTGATGGCAATACGGTCTATTGGAGTCCATCACTGGTTTAACGCAGGGGATCGCCATGTTAGACGATGTCTCTCCTTATGCTTAAAATCAGTGTTTGCTAAAAATAAACGATTGTCTGATTATAGTTGCAACAGACGATCACCATTATCTGTTCGCCGAGCCAGAATAATGAAATACCCACCTAAATGTCTTTCTGATTGGTTTAAGCTACCTAATTGGGCATAAAAATCACCTGCTACGAGTACTATGTCTGAGCGTTTAGCTTTTTGAAGAGGTTAAGAGAGCTTTCTGTAAAAGTCATTTTTCACTTCATCCGGGCTGCAGTCAGTGGGAGCGTAGGCAGAAACGACGAAAAGGCAACTACGTGTGTCCCTATCCTTCCGAGTTCTTACGGAACTATTTGGTTGAACAGCACATAGGCTTCTCGGCTCTCTGAGCTAAGATCATGTGTGACCTCTGCGTACTCTACGTTAATGAGACTTATCGGTTAAGAGATCAATTCTTGACAAATTGGACGACAGTTTTACTTCGAGGATTTATCCGTTAAAAAACAAAATAAGTGGGGCTAGTTAGCAGACAGTCACACCTCAGTATCTAAAAATAATAGTTTCTCAGATCAGTAGAGCTAGTTTGAGTATAGACACTAACACAGTAAACCATATTTTAAACTTTACAACTGTTACACCAGTAAATCTTTAACCAACATAACTACCTTTATCCTATAGTGAGGTGGTGTAAAGCACTAAAATTTTACATAAGTGATTTATATAAACCACTGTACTTACTATCTACCTGAATGGTTGACAGATAGAACAAGGATATGATTGGCTGTAGTCGCAAACTTCACTGCTGAATAAATTAACTAATGCTTATTTAGACTTAGTAACTGTTCTGCTTCTGGTTTGATTAGAAATACACCTACTTTATATCTTCATTGAAATCTCGTATATTTTACCCATGTATTTGTTTCTACTTCACTTGAGCCTCATTAGTCCTTACATAAAAAACTAGGTAGAACTAACATCGATAGTATGGAGACAATTAATACAGTTGGCTACTGAAATACACTTTGTTTCCAAGATTATAATATAAGCAGATACTCTAGAAGTATCAGCTACATTTGCGTCCAGATAATCGGCAGCTGGCCAAAATATACCATCTTGGAAACCAGAGGATCATCAAACAGAGGATGCAAGGTAGCCCATGGAAAATAATGATTTCGAAAGTTAGTGGTAATCAAAAACAAGGTTTCAGATTTGTAAATCTGGAGATAGGAAACCTCCTCATTTTTAGATAAGTTCTTGAGAGTCTTGGATGTTAGATGATAAACTTATACGTAGAATTACACCAGGATCCCCAAAAAGACTTTCTATGGTATGACTAACAACAAGATTAGGGCTGCTGACGACTTAATCACACATGACAGTTTTCTAACCGGCACTGATGTACAAATACTGTGGACAGTAAGCCTCAGTACGATATATGTCCCTATAAAACCAGACGTCCAGTTATAAAAGACAACGCTAAAGTGATGACTAGCTATGGACTAAACGAAACTGGAGCCTTCAATGACCCTGACCTGTTGATCTCAGTAACTTATTCATGAGCAGTGTAAAAGCCTGGGATAAATATAAACCGATCCAAGTTGCCACACCATATCAATATAAAAGGATGCAGTCGTCGAGATAAAATAGCAGAAGCAGTAGCATTCGTAGTTACAGGAACACTTAAAAGATTAGAGATAGAGAATATGCTTCACGGGGAATAAATTCGCGAAATAAACAGTATGAAACAATCTTGAAACTCAAGATATGTGGAGAGATAAGAGGCGAATAAATCTGTGCCACAGACCAACTATGAGCTGTATAGAAGTACAGCAACGCAATTGAAAACCAGACGTTTTGTCCCCAGTTCTAAATACCAGATTGCCTCAAATCAGCTCTTGCTTTGTGTTAACATCAGCCGATCATTTTCATACTTGAAAGTGAGAACTCACTGAATAGTCAGCTCGATTTCCTCTATCTTCTTTTCGAAGTCTTTCATAAGAATTCGGCCTAACTTTATTAAAGTGACTGACAGTATAAATACATACTACTGATGAGCTAAATAATAGTGAATTGAAGTTAACTAGTCAGTCAGAATCCACGCAGTCTAACGTACATATGGCAGACCAAATTATCATACATCTTGAGGTGAAATTAACGAGATGAATGCCAAAGAAATCATATTAATGTGATAGCAATGATAATGAGGAAGAACTAATACTAATAAAACAAGATATTTAGTACAAAATATGTTGCTTGCTTTAGTCTTGTGAAGCATATTCAGTCAGTCAGTCAGCTACAACGTAGGACCAGGCACATATATGCATCGGTCCAAGTTGCCATACCTCGTTAGCACAACAAGATCAACACCGGATTAATAGTAGTTAATTTAGTGTTGGTAGTAGTATATAAATTATAGGTTGTATATAAGGATATAGTATAGGAAGGAAGAGAGATATGAAGCAATTTTAGTCTCAAGGTTTAAGGGAAGATAAAGAGTGTATACACCTACGCCATTGTGATCGATTCTGAGCCATGTCACCCAGAGTCTCCAACCATTAGTTACGATAGTCACGCGGACCCCAACCAGGTAGTCTGCAACTGCCAACATGGCTCAGACTAGAAGTTAGTGACTTCAAGCACTGATGCCATGTTTTGGTTTGGCCGCCCCTAACTCTCTTCCAACCGTCCCCAATACTAGTCATCATAGCGCGTCGTGGTAATCGGTGTTCAGGCATACGTAACACATGGCCCAACCATCTCAGTCGATGAAGATTCATCACCTCATCAACTGATTTACCATCGTTCCCTAATACCCTGCGTCTAACCTCATTATTACTTACCCGATTATCCCAGCAGATGCGAGCAATATTTCTAAGGCATCTGTGGTCAAATACTAGTAACCTACGAGTATCTTCTACTCTTAATGGCCACGTTTCGCAGCCGTAAAGTAGAACAGAACGAACTGATGCGCAGTATACTCGTCCCTTAATTGATAGACGGATATCTCGTCTACGCCATAGGTGACGTAAGTTGGCAAAAGCCAAACGAGCTTTTTGAATCCGTGCAGAGATTTCATCAGACACCAACCCATTAGGGCTGATCAGACTTCCAAGATAAGTGAAGTTGTCGACGCGTTCGACTACTTCACTCCCTATCCTTAGTTCGGGTGTTGACGCAGGCCAGTCCTGGAGTAACAATTTACATTTGGATGGGGAGAAACGCATCCCAAACATCCTGGCATTATTACTGAGTTCCAACAGAAGACTCTGCATTTTGCCAGCGTCTTCACCAAACAGGACTATGTCATCTGCGTATTCTAAGTCGCTTAGTGGTCCCCCTGGTAGGAGATCAATTCCTGTAGATTCAGTCGAAGAGAGTGTTATTTGCAGCAACAGGTCTATAATGAAGTTAAACAAAAACGGGGATAGTGGACAGCCTTAACGGATACCACTTGAGGTTGTAAAATCATATGACAGTTCGCCATAAGCTCTCACTCGACTGGTAGTGTTCGAGTAAACAGCCTTCACAAAGTTTATGTACTTCTGAGGTACACCTTTCAATGACAGACACTGCCACAGAACCTCTCGGTCTACAGAGTCAAATGCTGCTTTCAAGTCAAGAAAAACTATCATTGTCGGACGCCGATAAGCGTGTCTGTGCTCTAAAACTTGACGAATGGTGAATATGTGGTCGATACAGCCACGACCAGGTCTGAAGGCAGCCTGATTTTCTCGTGTTTGCAGTTCACGAGTCTTAGTTAGGCTCCTGATAATTATTGAGGCTAGTATTTTAGATGCTATGTTAGTCAGACTAATCCCTCTATGGTTATCGCAGGATGATTTTGACCCCTTTTTATATATTGGGACAATCAGTGATTGTGACCAGTCGGATGGGATTACATCCGTCTCCCAGATTTTAGCCAGAATATTAGTCAACCTAATCGCTAAAATTGGACCACCATATTTAAAGACCTCTGGAGCCAATCCATCAGGACCAGCTGCTTTTCCTCGTTTCAGATTACCTATAGCCTTTTGAACTTCAAGTAGGGTCGGGGGGCCTACTTCAATGTTCCATTCAGGTTTTCTGGGAATAGTGGGTAGTTGTGCAGTAGCATATTCACTAAGCCCCCAAACGCCCTGGTTCGGCCGAGAGTGGGGAGAGTCCACTCTCCCTCTCGAAATCCTCTCACATGGCCAGCGAATATATAGCCTCTACCAGGGAAGTCCTACTCACTGCCTTCTCGTGGCGGGGGTGTTATTTACGAAAGTGAGAGGACGAAGAGCGAATGTCCGGAGCTTTAACCGGGTTGGTGGTCATGGAGGGCCCACCTAGGGGAGTTGGAAAACCCTGATTCCAAACCAATGGTGCACATGGGCTCCAGGATCCTGATGGAACGAATGGCGTATGAACCTATTGCTGGTCACCGGCTACCATGGGACTGCATCTCCTTACGATGCTCCACTGCCTTGTGGATCAGACCTTTAGGTCAAAGGCTCGGGGTATGGCTCCCTAAGAGAACCACCTGCTTCAGTCTGGGCACCTGGGCAGTATCTCCGCCCTCACACAAATCAAATGAGATTTGTGAGGCGCATATTTATCTGGTGCTTTTTGTACCAATATTTATGTGTTTAAATATAATATATAATAATATTCACTAAAAGTGAACACAGTTCTAAACATGATGGATACATTTTATCAGGAAGTCGCTACATTAAGTGCTGAGTTCCAGGTTTGCTATCAACTGTAGTTTTTAATGCAGTATTGACACTAGTCTCTGCATTGAGTTAACTTCCATATTAAGCCACTGTTTTCTTAACAAAAAAGGGACCTTTTGTCCAGAAGATTGAACATTCCGAAACAGCAACAAAACAGCTAGCGATTACACCCAAGAAGTATATATTAATACAATCATTCAGACACTAATAATCCAAATATAACATGCTGAGATAGTCAGTTACTCAACGAGGACATTGTATGACGTGGCAACTTAAGTCTGGACAAGTTTATTACCTCAATGACTGCCTTGTCTTTGCTACCATGATCAAACCTGCCCCTTAGCATTGCACGCACACACTTTTACACTCTTTATACAAACTAACTTCCCTATGGTAATATTGTAACACCATTATAACACTTAAAATGTAAGCTGTGACTGAAAACTGGAGAACCTCATGCTTCTAATTTCCTACATAAATTACTTATCTGTGGGGAAACCTATTTCTCTAGAAAGCTTATTATCCTGCATTTAACAGGAAGGTTTACGCTCTAAAATCGACATGAAGCAGTCAAATATGAAAACTAGCCAAAATCTCTTACATGTGTTTTGTAAATAATCAAGCACGAGTGTTAATGACAAAACGAACGTTACTAAGTTTTGTGACATAGTGAACGCATTGGATGAATATAGATTCTAAAATGTGGAGATAACCTACCTGAGATCGATCTTGTGACACGCACGACGGTGCACCGGACTTATATGTATAGGAATAAGGATCATAGCTCCGATAAACTGGCTGTGTGTTGTTCATAGCGCGGACTTGGTATGTACCTGAAGAACTGTTTTGTTGTAACAACTGGTTGAGTGTCAAACTTTGAGCATGAACTTCACCAGGGTACGTCTGTTGATAAACCCCTTGTGGTCCAGCAATATGAGAAGTATGTGGTCCACTGTACTCATGAGTTTGATAAGCTTGTGAATAAGGTCCATAATTCCTGTTAGGTGAATTACAATCAGCTCCTGGGAAAGTGTTTGTAAGGTGTTGAGGATTACATCCAGACACCCTCGGTGGCTCTTGAGATTGTGAGACATATGTCTGTTGGCCACCGCTCATGTTTGTATTACTATATTCCATAATATTTTGTTAATGTGGTTCCAGTATTGTATGAGTCACCATGAAACATTTAAACAGAACTACGAAGCAAGTAAATGAAACATAACTCCAAAACAACGTTGAGGTAAATGTTAAAATGCGCGCTGAAATTTATTAAATCACCCGGTTTTAGTGCGCGCAATTATCTTTGTAAGCCGCCAAAAAGGCTAGCTCTAACACATAAACAGTTTGTACAATCCAATACAACAACTTAGAACTGCAAGCACTTCACAAAGCAGTTTTTTACACTCCATTTGAATTGCATGCTGTATTTTGCGGATTGATATCATGTGAAGTAGTTCCCACCATAAATGTTTGCTTTATTCAAATTATTATTTAAATTTTCAAATGCATTAATATTAAGCTACTAAAAATACATATATATAATTTCAATCTAGACGATATAATTTGTTTTTAGCGGGAACTTTTTAGATCTATATTCGTTTTGATGATTGCGATCCACCAAATTATTTCAAGGCTGTATGCGTTACATTTGTTTGAGCGATTGTGTCGTTCCATTTTGAACATTGTTATCATGATTTCATATATTTTAAGTAATTTTAGCTTTATTTGTTACAGTTTTCAAGAAGTAATTATAGAAATGTATTTAGTTTGACAAACTATACATGAAAATATAAAAAAATTGTAGCATTTTAGTCAAATAACTGCAAAAATGATTAAAGTTTTGCGACCTGAACGTCCAAGGGTGAGAAATGTCTGCTATTGATTCACAACCTATAATAGTTTATCTATATTTTCTCTCGGCCCTCCCGTTGAGTGTGATTCAGCCTGTAGCAAGTTAACAAAACATTGCGATAGCGAACCCAACTTTCAAGGCCCAAATCAAGTGTCACTGTATGGGTCTTGTGAATAGTGTGGTACTGAATCTCTAGCACTCACCAAACCCCATTGAATTCTAAGTCGGACGATAATTTATTTTCAAGATTGTTGAAACAAATAGATGTTATTGTCGTACAATGCTAGTAGGTATCTAGGTTATAAAGTTCCTGCTGAGCTCTAAATGGGAACCTAGTATTGAGAAGTTCATTCAGGGCCAGGCATTTACTCCTTGCATGGAACACTAGGGTCCTTCAAGCAGTTGCCAAATAAATAATATCACACTTCAGGTGAATCTGATAAAAAAGAAACTGAATCTAAGTGGTGATGTATTGAAAGGATTAGCCTACTTCATGGGTTACTGTGCTTTTGAATGCGATCTTATTGGAAAACCAATTGAAATGAAAGTCAACTGGCTTTTTGATCTGAGTTTTTCTACAGATTCCCTAAGGCAATTCTGTTACTATTTTTAAAAGTTTAGTTCATCATATCTTCTCATAACACTGAAATGTATTATCTATGTCACCACATCAGGTAGTTGTGACGAACAAAATGAAGGTAAAGTTTGCTTCTTTCGATGAAGTAATGTAAGAACTAAGAGTCACGCGTAAAACATACCAAATACTCCTAAACCTATATCTACAAATAGCGATATTTATTAACTTGTGATGTGCGCTTAAACATTATTTATTAAACCTGAAATGTAATTTAACAATGTTGTCCCTAAAACCAACAAACCATCGGAAACTCCAGTGGTCATGGAATGTTCTCAACACGAAAAAACAGGTTTCACATGTGTAAGAAATAACTGCTTGCATCGAACGTTACACTTCACATATCCTACATTGTGATAGATAAACTAAACTCGTGACAGTATCAAAATTAGTCTGAGCTGGTTTAGACTGCACTGATTTCTGTTCACCAAGATTGATACAGTTTTATTCACAACTATGTAGTACACGGTCTTTCTAAAGATTACGACTAGTCCTAGTGCTTAGTCAAACCTCTACAAATATTGAGAAATACTTTAAACTTGAATGGTGCAAAATATTTACTATAGTAAAGGAAGTTGATCTTTGGCTAAGGTATTTTTCATAACTATGAGGAGGAGTGGGCATTTATATAAACAGTGTTTGAGGAAGATGGCTTTAAACGTGTTAAGAAACTTTTCAGAGTTACCATGTTTTTAACATTAATTTCCAGGACAACGAGGTCCAGCAAGTCAGAAGTGGATGGTTGTTAGGCTGTAGAGTGGTTGAAGGTGTCAAAGCATCTCTCTCAGTGTGAAGAAATACTCAATGTATCAAGATTATGAATCAGTCTTATATACGTCTTGCATAATCTGCTTTCAGAGTGCAAATGATAGACCAAGGGTATACTAATTAAAGTGTGATAGGGCTATAAATAATTAAAGGTGTTCACAGCTAGATAAGTCATTAATCTATGAAGTGACAATTGATGTGACTCCTCATTTTGAATGAGTTTCTTAAATGAAGCAGGTAATTCTTTACACTTCTCAGTAAGTTGATAGGTAGTCTTGTACTCACTTTCATTTAAGTTCCTTTTTAACAACAGATAAGCATAACTAATTCATTCATTTCGATCATTCAACTCTGTGATAAATTGGGCATGCACTACAGTATGAACAAAGTCTGTTAGTTTGGGAGTGAGTTTCATAAGATAATTCCTATTCAGTAGATTAGCCGTAAATTCGTGTTTCAAATCTCCTCTTCCCCAATTTTTTTTGACTAGATTTTCCTGACAAAAATATACATATCAGCCCTAATCAATTACAATGTTTGGTATAGTATTCCATTACATCCTATTTCTTTCTATTTTCGAACTTTAATCGCAACTGTATATCAATTAAGAATATTATATAGTTGAAATCATGAGTCAATTGAAGCTAGACCATCATGAAAAACCTGGAAGCACTGGACGGCCGTTTCGTCCCATTATGGGACTCCTCAGCAGTGCGCATCCACGATCCCGTCTCGCGATATTCCAACCCAGGACTTATGAGTCTCGCGCGCAAGCGCTTAACCTCTAGACCACTGAGTCGGCATCCAATGGTGTTAATGTCTAACTTCAACCAATCCACGAAATTGAGCAACCATTCACCAATGTCTTCAGCGAGTTGATATCTCCCAACAGACCTGGTTGAACTCCACTGGTTACTGCTTCCCTCTAGGTTAAGTGCTCGCGCACGAGACTGGTAGGTCCTGGGTTCGAATCTCGCGAGGCGGGATCGTGAGTGCGCACTGCTGAGGAGTCCCACAATAGGAAGGAACGACCGTCCAGTGCTTCCAGGTTTTCCATGGTTGTCTAGCTTCAACTGACTCGTGATTTCAACTATATAAAATTACTGAAATCTCCACAAAACCCTCTTCTGTAAACAATTTATTATTTGAAACTCTATATTACTACCATATTACCTACATGCTTCCAAAAATTCTATACGTAATGGACTTTAAGGCAAATAAATGATATTCTGTGGATAAATAAACATAAAAAATGTAAACTACAGATTTCCAGATTAGTGATCTTGTTACTTACTACAAGTTTAGAAGTTTATGAAGTACTTGGGTGTAAACTGGTTAAAAATTACAGAGTAGAACGAAGCATCCATCTAATACTTTCTAATTTGTAATGGTTCTTCAGATGATTTTAGTCCATAATATAAAATTTTTAAATCGTTTCCATAATTTTTTAAAGGTCGTATACCTAACGATATCTACCCCATTTTCATTGTTTAACTGACGGACTAATCTTAGCTAGACAGCTATCGAAGACCAGTAATCACAAGACAGTTGTTTCGGCCTAATCTTGAACTCTAGTGGTAAAAAATGACCAGTAAATTTCAACTATGCCTAGTATGAGGCTGCTTTTTAGATCCTATTGTTGGACCCTTCAGCAGTTCTCACCGACAACTTTATCGTCAGGGATCGAACTCAGGGTCTGTGATTCCGCACTCGAGCCTCCAATCTACAGACCATTGAGCCGGAGTCCAATGATATAAATAAATCTATAACTTCAATTAATTCACGATTTTGTGCTACCACTTTCTATAGCCTGAGGTGAATAACTGTCTCACAACTGACACTGGTCACTCTTCTTCACAAAGTTAATCACTGGTGAATACGTGATTATCATTAATATTAAGAATTTTATGGAGACTGACGAATTTTCATGATTAACATCTACTGTATTATTTTCTGGATAGAATAATCTACATTTCTGGGTAATAGTAATTAGTGAAGCGACCTTATCATTATTCTTGTAATTAATCAATCATCTCAGAGATCGAGATCGTATTAAGACTTTTATTCAGTACCGATTCAACATATTGTCTACTACATGAATGAATCATTAAGTTGTTTAAGTCGTCGGTGCTGATAACTGATAAATGAATAGTATTATTTGTAGATAGATAGATAGATAGATAGATAGATAGATAGATAGATAGATAGATAGATAGATAGATAGATAGATAGATAGATAGATAGGTAGATAGATAGATAGATAGATAGATAGATAGATAGATAGATAGATAGATAGATAGATAGATATAACATTTGTTTCTGTCTGAAGGTGATGCTAAACCAGAGATCAATAACGCTTTTCTAAAACACGTACGTATTAACTGATTACATGTCAAACAACTAGATTATTCTGATCAGTAGTGAAATGTCACAACTGTTATAATGTTCATTAATCACCCTAGACATTTAACTACGCTAAACTGGCAGGGTCATGCCCTGCTTAGTTTGACCTACTTGACTTATGCTATACATTTCTTTATGTTGAATTTATTTATGTAATTAGAATACTCAGAAAACGGGAAAATATTCTCAGATTTATCTGATACTTTAACATGTCAACGGAAAATGATTAACTAATAAAATTACTGGGAAAGTTCAAAGTGGCCAAATCACTATCTAAACTCTAACAGCAAAATCCTTGGACAATAAAATCATTGACCAACTGATTAGATATATTAGGAAAGTAAAACTAGTATCCTGTGCATAAAACAACTAGTTACAAAGTATTGTCCAGTTACTAATTGAAATCAGATAACGAACGATTAAAACACTTCAGCATTGTTCATCCAAGAACTAGATCAAACTGATAACCTCCTAGTAACTCAGTAACTAATTATTCAATCACTGAATCGATATTCATTATTCTGTAATATTAACCTCAGACAGTGCAATTTCAATTGTGTCATCATCATCATTGTAGCGGTAAATAAATCCCCGAAATCACTAGTTCTGTAAGTTTTCGACAATGGATGCTGACCACATTAGTTTTAATGGACTGACTTAGCTGAAGGAGCTTGGTCATGCACCCGCACCAGATCACGGGTGGGAACGCCATACTCAACATCCCCTGCAATAACTAGCCAGAATAGATCAGTCGATTGTCGATATTTAGATAGCCTATCGAATATATCTTCGACCCCCCTCGATTCTGACTTTTGATTTCACTTGGTGGGTACGACTCATAGTAGGTGTCACTAATTCAAGTGTTGTCAAACTTCAAATACCTGTGGCATCATTGTCAATGATAATCACTATCCATCAAAATAAATTAGACTTAATCGATTTGATAGGTTACACATCTTCTATCATGAAGTTGGTCGTTAATACTTACATTAATAGTATTTAGTTAAAGGTTTTAATCTATATTCGTTTGTCTCACAAAAAATTTCGATACTCGATTTCTCCATTACTTTTTTTCTATATTTGAATGATACTACTATCAGGTAAGGTAGTAGCTTTATACTTCCCTCAATTTTAATATTCGATTAAAATACTTGGGTAAATGATTAATCATAAAACGAAGAATATGGATAGCTCTTAGTGAATTACCAAATAGTATTTACTTGAATCAATCCTCTCTGTCATTGTTATTATTCTTATCGGGATTCGAACCCAAGAAATATTGATTTCAACATCAACATTTCATTTTCACAAAAACTCCACCAAGTTAAGAAAATCACGATTTGCAGTGAAACTATTATTATTATTATTAGTCTCCCATTTTTTTATTCATTAAGTCAACGTGATTCACTTGGTAATAGGATATATGTCATTGAATGTGTAGTGCATCTGTTTTCCAGTGTTCAATACGATTATGTATCCAGCATTCTCGGGCATTTTTCGGCCCATTCATTGAATGAGTGCTACACATAAAAGCATAATCTTCGCTGAGAGTTTCATTTCAAGCACTAAATTCTACTTTATTTGCCTTTTTTCACTTAGCAATTTGAAATTTGCCACGGTGGTGTGTTCATAGAAGACATAAGTGGATAACTTCAGATGATTTAAATGAAAACTCGAGTGAAATATATGCTCTTACATGCATTATTTTATGTCTTGAAAACCACAGGTCAATCAGAATCCTAATTCTCATTTGGTTTGTTATTTTCCCTATAGCTTAGTATCTATGACTTGGTAAGTTTCACGTCCGACCTTGAGCCGGCAGCCAAATTCCATTTGGTTCGCTACCCTCTATCTCCTCTGTGTAGCCAGCACCGAGTGCAGAATTATCAACCATCCTCTACTTTATTAAGGTTCAGCTTATTGGATGTGATCACGAATTAACAAAATAAAGTGAAACGTAGACCTTTCTTTTTTGATAAGAAATACTGATTGAGTCGAATACCACTCATTTCAACAGAAAGTATACTTGGACGCTGGTTCTTATTAATATCACCTCAACCTGGATTTATTCAGGATAAGTATACGGCGAACTCCATCTGTAACCCTTATAGGGTTACCACCGGTCTCAAGCCCGAATATAGAAGGAATGTTGGGCATGGGGTCAGAAACCACATCTGGTAGAAAGTAACCTTGCCAAAAAACACTAACTGGAAAGAAACAATTTGGACCATTCAAATTCTGCCCTGAGAATTGAAGGATACTCATTCACAAGAATTATAATGTCTCATGGTGAAAGCTGAGATTCTTCTGAAGTCACGTGGTCGATGCCTCATCTAACAACCAGAGCAACAATTAGTATAGGTACATGTCATGTCCGGACAATCTTGGAGACTGAAAGGACTAGTCAAATAGCTGAGGAGATGAGGAGATACAATTTGGCGGTTATCGTCATAAGAAAAACCAATTGAAATCAAGCTGGACATTGTTATAACGTATGCCCTCTTAATATATATGAACGTGCAATTAGAGAGGAGTGAATTTATTGATCGGACGCAAATAATACTTGAAATCGTACGAGCAGTCTTGAGTGCGTATCGGCCCTGCTTTCTGCCTAGCCCAGCCAGTTGAGTCCAGAACACAAATAACAGCCTCGGCAATATGAATCATTATTCACAAGCATACTGGGTTTATATACTAACCAAACAGACCACATTATACCAAAAAATAGAAAAATAACATTTGTACAATAATTGGCCAATGTGGCTGTGGATAGGGGGGAAGTAATCAATAATAATAGTTCAAAGGTCAAAATAAGGGTTATGATAAGAGGAACACGAGTACGATCAGGTCAGTTATTTAACAACTATACAATAGGAAATAGGCATATTACATTTGTCCATAAATAGACCTCAGATTTACCATTCATAATTCACCAGGGGATATAATAGACATAAAAGAATGGATTCGGTAGATGTGTTGTTATACTTTGATCATTAAAAAGAAGCGCAGAAAGAGCCGAAGACATTCCATCCAATCACCGCTAGAGGAACATTCTAGAATGTCGACATGTAGCTTCTCTATTGGATGAATAAGAAGGCCCCTCTATGTGCCTATTGACTGTGCGAAATGATGATTTACTTTCAGCCAAAAAAACTATAAATACATGAGATTTTTGTACTGTATTTGACAATGTTTGGAATAACATTCCTTCTACTTGTCTTCTGGTTTTGCGACTTGGGAGGCTTCTAGCGTTCGTGTGTTCAAGTATTACGCGACCTACTAAGAATCTAATTTCAAGATATAACAGAATCTAAACAAGCTACGTAGATTTAAATATTTGGGAAATATGCTAGAAAAGTTTCTGGCTTAACATAATTATAATTTGTATAGTTTTCAGCTTTGAGTACAGCACTGTAGGGGACTGTTGTTTTACTAATATGACTATGGTTAGAGTATTGATTTCACCTTATTATTATTGCTTAAATTAATAGATCGGATTACTTTTGATCATTAGAATATTATACTTAGATATAAAATTTTTATCAGGATAATATTGTACTTAGTAAATTATATGAAAATATGCATAATTTGGTAAACTATATTGGCCAATAAACTACCAAAAACCAGGATCTATTGAATATTTAGATTCATTTAGTATTGTTTGTTTGAATCTTCCCATCGATGCGTTAAGACTGCAACTGGTCAGTCTCAAGTGGCTATCAGGACTCAGTGGCCGAGTGGATAACGCGATGGCGTTTCAAGCGAAAGGTACTGGGTTCGAGTTGTAGAGTGAACATCAACTCTGAGATGAAGGTACATCCAGCTGACGAGTCCCAAATAGGACGAAACGTGCTTCCTGGATTCCACTACTAGCCGCTATCCATCTTTGCTATTGAATATTTGTTTAAAATCTAGAATAAAACTCTTTCAAAGTGGAAACTCATTAACCCATGTGGGACCTGTAACTCAAGATTATCATTTACAAGTGCATGAGTAAGTAAATTTTAAACAATCAAATTATGTATTAGCTAGTGACTAATACCAAGATGAATTTATCAAATAATATAGTGGTAAACAATGACCTGCTCAGTTCAACTAAGTTGAGAGAAAGAAATTAAGTGAAATAATAATTCACTAGTAAAGATTGTATAAGGATGGTATTTTCTTATAAAAACTGATTGGAGTTGGAGAATGTATGTGAAGTATGATACACAAACATGTTATCTTACCCATTTCACAATGTGAAAATTTTTGCGTTAGAAATATCGTCAAATAATGGATGTGGATTATTTTATAGTTACAAAATCACTATAGATCAGATGCATAATGTTACTTGACATTGTGGAACTTTTTGTAAATTAGGAATCATGGTATCAATATTTCCTCCTAGTTTTATATACCTTACCGGTAAGTATACGCTTACAACCTCACAGACTTGGATTTTAGTTGTCCACATTTTTAAACGAATTCAATTACTTATAACTGTATAGCCTAAATGGAATTAGATGAACAGTGTTTTCGTGTGATATTAGAGCTATCAAGGGGAGTTTTCACCTCCTGGATGCTCACACTGTGTAAGGATATTTCATCTTGTGGGATCTGGAGAAGAGAGTACATAGCTGATGGTCTCAATGATCTGGAAGCGTAATCACAGAGAACGGAGGACAGCTAGATGAGGCCGGTTACATACGACCTTTTTCGGGCATTTTCATATGATAGCACGAAACCTATGTCCAGGGTTTCCTGTCGATTAACTGTAACCACCATCTTACATCTCAATATAATTCACGTGATGTCGAGTCAGCTAGACTAGTAGTCATATTGCAACTTGATCGATAGAATCCAGTCAGCACTACAAATGACTTGACATACATTACGTTGGTCACTGCTCAGTGATCAATCATTTATAAAAAGGGCTCTATGTTTTTTTTACACATTTGGTTATTACAATTAAACAGTTTGTGACATTTTGACATTTTCCTATTTGATTAAATAATAATTGTGTTTAATACCAATATCAAGAGTAATAAAATGACATAATGACAGCATCTTATTATATATTGCCCTGGTACTGCCGAGAATGGAGAGAGGCCGCTCTCCCTCTCGAAATGCTCTCACATCGCCACGCGTATATAGCCTCTGTCAGGGAAGTCCTACTCACTGCCTTCTCGCACCAGGGGTCTTGCCTACGAAATTGAGAGGACGAAAAGCGAATGTCCGACGCTTTAACTGGGTTGGTGGATGTGGAGGATCCACCTAGGGGAGTTGTAAAACCCTCATTCCAAACCAATGGTGCACATGGGCTGGCTCCAGTATCCTGAAGGAACAAATGGCGTATGAATCAATTGTTGGTCACTGGCTACCATGGGACTGCATCTCCTTACGATGTTCCATCGCCTTGTGGATCAGACCTTTAGGTCAAAGGCTCCGGGTGTGTCCCCCTAAGAAAACCACCTGCTTCAGTTTGGGCACCTGGGCAGTATCTCCGCCCTCACACAAATCAAATGAGATTTGTGAGGCGCATATATATCTGGTGCTTCCTTGTACCAATATTTATGTGCTTAAATAAAATGAAATAAATGAATATGAATAATTAGTTTAAACTAGTCGTTTAAAGTTTTCGTCATCATTAAAAGAATTGAAGGTTTAAGTATTCAATTCTGGTTGAATTTGTTGATTGAATACTATTGTTCTAATTTCAGATAAAAGTATTTCCACCATATAATGACTTTCAACATATCTTTAAGTTATTTATATTGAAAATTTAAAAAAAGAAGCATTTAAGCAGTAATACAGTTTATGCAATCAATTAAGTAAATACACATGCACAAACATTGAACAATTTTTGCTACACCATAATTTTATTTTATTTGACTGTTTATACATGTGTATGACATTTTTAATAGGTGAATTCATGAGTCGATTAAAGCTAGACCATCATTGGAAACCTGGAAGCACTAGATAGCCGTTTCCTCACAGTATGGAACTCCTCAGCAGTTTTCATCCACGACCCCACACACGGGACTCCAACCAATGACCTTCGGTCTCGTGCGCGAATGCTTAACTTTTAGATCACTGAGCCGGTACTAGACAATGTTAAAATCTAAGTTCGATCGTTCCTCAAGGTCCTACTATACCAGATAGGTCTGTTGAAGAGCGGTAAGAATAAAAACAGCAAACCCAAGGTCCGAATGTGAACTCATACTGCTGACTGTACAGACGTGTGACGGTAGTAAGGTGTTTCCTTCAGACAACCAGCATAACAGAGGTGCTGTCTTCCCACAAGGAGGGGTGGGGTTAGAAAAGGCTGACCATAAAAAATGCACTCCTCGCCTTATCCCACGGATTTCCGTCTCCGGCGGTAAGGTCGCAACAGGTATGGAGCTAACACGAAAATTACCCACAAAAAGGTCGTATGTGAAGGGCCTCAAGCAATTATCCCTTGGGCACTGCGGTCACGCTCTGAGATCATTAAGACTACTTCTAATCCAATTTTCTTTTCAGGTACGTGTAGAAGAACTTAACACGGTGTAAGTAACCGGCAAGTGCTAACTGTCCTCATACCTCTAACAGCACTGAGGTAGATACCTATCTCTAGTCGACACGTATTGGACTCCAGTGATCACAGCTTCTCAGTAGTCTAGACACTAAGCGTTCACACATGATACTGAAGGTTCTGGGTTCAAATCCCGTGTGCAGAATCGTGGATGTACACGGCTGAGTAGTCCCATACTAGGACGATAGTCTAGCTTACATCAACTATTAAAAATTACTACAATCTCCACAAATCTCCCATTCTGATAACCGTTGATAATTTTTATATATAGTTGAAATCATGAGTTAATTGAAACTAGATCACCATGGAAAACCTGGAAGCACTGTTTGACGGCCGTTTCGTTCTATTATGGGACTCCTCAGCATAATTTTGTCAATATCTTAAAGTATACCCTAATGATCAAGAAATTTTCTTAAGTTTTTTTTTCATTCGTTACTATTTTCATTTTTTGTAGATTGATCATGTGATGAAAATAGTAGTTTTTGTTTGTCTAATATTGTTTTTATAACCTTTCAATTGTCTATTTGTTATATAATGATAAATAACAATAATTTAGTCATAAATATGTTATTCATATGTATTTGTCATTTTCAGTTTTATTGTATAACCATAAATGTCATGGTGATTTTCTCTAAGATACTGAAGAAGAAAAAAAAAGTGTATGCTTAGTGAAAAGGTACAATTATAATTCATTTCCGTTTTTGTCTGTACTTTAGTAGACTATTGACCAGGTTCCATATACGTATATATGTATATATATATAGCATGATCATGAAAAGGAAACATATATCGACATAGTAACTGTTGTAATTGTAAATGAAAATGTTAAGACAATAAAATGATTAGATTAGTCTACAAATAAATGTTATAGAATGACCAATCACAATGCCTGGGTGAATGATTAGTATATGTGTATGATAACACAATAGACTTAGGTATAACTATTCATTTAGTATCTTATCTCAATTAGCTATAAACTAGTCAATGTTTCTGGTTAGCGTTTTTTTAGCGAGTTGATTTCCTACGGCAAAAAAGTTACTGTGGGAGACAACAAACCAGATCCCAGCGGAGGAAGAAATTAGGAAGAAGCGCTGGAAGTGGATTGGGCACATTTTAAGGAAATCGCCTCAACTGCGTCACAAGACAAGCCCTCACATGGAATCCTGAAGGCCAAAGGAGAAGAGGAAAACCAAAGAACACATTACGCCGAGAAATAGAGACGGATATGAGAAGAATGAACAAGAGTTGGATAGAACTAGAAAGGAATGCCCAGGACAGAATGGTTTGGAGAATGCTGGTCGGCGGCCTATGCTCCATTGGGAGTAACAGGAGTAAGTGAGTAAATAAAGTCAATGTTTAATTGTAGAAGGCTCAGATAAATTGTAATCCATTGGTCCATCCAAATGTAATAAACAAGAATGGCACATTGGCTAAACAAGGGACAATTTGGAAGTGTTTTAAATGTATACGGCATTTTAGTATTTACAGATGATACGTGGTTTTCCTATACATAGGAATAGAGGTATTTTCCAATTTTACAAAGGCGTTTCATAATACCTTCTAAATTAATTGCTATATAAGAATTCATTTGGACGATTTCACTTAGTTGAGGACGAAGAATCATCTATTTTGAGCAGTTTCGCACTTCCCTTTAGTAAGTGCTTATTTTGTTAATGCGTATTGGTATTGATCGTTATCGTTACCTCACTGTCATTGCACTGTTGGTCAAAAGTAAGTCATTGTATTATTCGTTCATAGAATGTCATTGGTTCTATATTAAATTCTAGGGAATTTGATCAATAACCAGACCAGATCACATAACTGCTTCCATAATAGCAGTCCTACCACATGGTCCTCAATACAAAACCGAACACTTGTTCTAGTCGATTTCCCATCATACTCTTAGATATTACTCGGAATAATTAATGTGTAGTTCCTAGGGTTATTTTTCTTTTACCAGCTTACAGTCATACAACCATAAATATTGCTTTTTTATGTTCTCTTCTTCATATTCGACGAACCTCAAAGTAAGGAACTTCGCATCTGAGAATTGCATTCTTGCTACTTTATTTGGATCTATACATATAGCAATTCATTTTGACCACCTTTAAATTTTAAGACTTTAACTTTGTTCCGATATCTGCACAAACTCAAGTGAGGTCACATCTATGATCTTCAAACAAATAGTTCAAAATTCCTTGGTTCGCATACTCAACATCAATCAGTTTGTTATATAACCCCAAAACCACATTGTTTTACCGATGGTATATATATCACGCTTAGCGTGATTGATACCCTCTCTGCCACTACTTCTCATTGATACTTCTAGAATTGATCTCAAAGTTGGCTATCAGTGAGCATATACGATTATTGTTTATTTGGTTGCTTGTTGATATTAAGGAACTTCGGAAATAGTGTTCAGTAACAACTGACTTCACCTGGAGAATTTAATGGTTCAGTAATAAATAAATCAAATTTAAAGTTAAATTCTAAGAGGTTCAATCATAAAATCGAAAATCATCCAACATTTCTTTTCTGACAATAGTATAAGCATTCCCAATGCAAACAAATATTACTGAGGTCACATTTTCATGGTAGCGATCCGCCCTAATCAATAGGATTGGATAAAAATATATGTCCAAGACTATCAAGTATCCGTGACAATAGATCTATGACGTGTATAAGGGATAAATCACTACCCTATTTTGTATGATCTCCATTCTTATGTTAACCTAGTTACTTGTTATATGAAAAATCATACATGATCATGATTAAATATTTTGACATATAGAAAACCATAGCTTATATTCCTTAATATTATGCAACATTCAATTGGTTGACCAATCATTCTACATTCAAAATCTGACTACATTATTGTACACTAAGTACCCCCCTTCCAGCCATAGGAACATGGTGAAGCCTAGTAGGCCCTTCTGGAGAAGAATGCTACATCGAAGCACGGCACAACTACCGGGGCGGGATAGTTGTTTTTGCACTGCTTACGTAGAATCCTTACATAAAACTTTCATTCTTTTTTTATTTTTTATTTTCGGGCAAACTCAATATAACCATCTTTTTGAACCCTCAATAGTTACGCAATGACTCTTTGTAGCATTCGTAATCGTTTGCGGGTATAGGTAGAATGGTTGATTAGGCCGATCTCTACCACCCACATTACCACTCACATTAGTACATGGGATGGTTGCTATGATCCAGGAGGCACGACGAGGACGTGTGAGTCAGATTTTGCCTCACGTACACTAAGTAACAAACGGTTATTTAGTGCAAATCATTGATTACTTCAATATTTTAATTTGAAAAGAAAATCATCATTCAGAGTAGCTTCTATGAATACAAAAATATCTTACTCTAATATTTACATTTATTTCAAGTAGAGTATTGCTATATATGTACCAGATCATAATCATTAGTCTTCATTTTAAATTTTACAATGACCTTTTCAATTTTAAGTATTCTATACACGCACCATGTACATAATTATTACTTATATATAATAATTGACGAATGAATTATTAGATTAGCTGGATTCTTCTGGATTCTTCTAGTCACTATCATGGAAACTATTAACCTTTACCCGTATATATATATATATGTATATATATATATATATAGAGAGAGAGAGAGGGAGGGAGAGAGAGATATCAGTGATTTTTCCTTAAATGTTATATATCTGAATAGAATTTGCTACAGTATGATATATGATTAGGTGTATATTAGCAATATACATTACATATCACTCCCCCCCCTCCCGAATTCATTTGATGATAATTAAGAAAGGAAACAAAAATAATAAAGGAAAACAACAACATTTGATTGTTCATTTAAATAGTAAAGGATATTTCTTGTATATTTTTAAAATTTTTTTTACAATGAATAAACTTAATTAAATAATACATACATCTATTTGTTTTTCTCTAGTTTTTTTGGTTTTCTCATTTATTGTGTGTTTCTAGGTTGTTTGTTTTTTTGTTTTCTCTTTATCAGAAGGGGTTTTTGTGGAGATTTAATATTTTCATGGTTGAAAGCGTGAGTCAATTGAAGCTAGACCACCACGGAAAACTTGGAAGCACTAGACGACCGTTTCGTCTTATTGTGGGACACCTCAGTGGCAATGAGCATCCACGACCTCGCCTCGTGAGATTCAAACCCAGGACCTACCAGTCTCGTGCCAGAGCACTTAACCGATTGTTTTAACCTAAGAAAACTGTTGATATTCTTTATTAAATATCTTAAATATGTTTATAACATAAAAACTGTTAACTATAATTCATTATTATGTAATTGACACTGATTAAATTTGGGTATAATTGAATATTTAGTTTTGCTTTTATGTTCATTCATAATTTATGTGTATATTTTAAATTCCGTTCCATCTAAATTGTAGTACATTAGTTAAAATTATAATGTAGTGAACAAGAACACGAGTGGGGACAATCGAATGTCTTTAGGCACAAAATTACAGAATATCTCACTAAAATCTGATAACCATACAGTAAACAGTTAATTTGCAAAAGAATAACCAATTGTCTCAGTATTGACTGTTCCTTCTGCAAATATCAGTCCATCTTCTCTGATTTCATCCTTCATCCATTTTCATATCGAATACGCTTCGTTCCTGTTCTTTTCTTATCGATCTTCTGCCAAAATACATTCTATGCTTGACCATCACCATATACTACTTATGTGGATATAAGTAACCCACACCATAATAATAATTGAAGATTTCTTTAAATGAAATAAACGAAAGCATAAAATAATTGTTTAGCTATTGTATAATACATTTCGATAGTGTATTGTTATAAATTGTCGAGTGATTGAAATTTGAACCGTCATACCTTGTAATGAATGTGATATCTTTGAATCATTTGTCGAAGACGTAATTATGAAGATGGGATGAATAAGTAAAAGTATAAAACTGAAATTAATTCTCCAATCATATATAGAAATTTATCACTTATAGAGAGTTATAGTCTTATATCTTATGCATATAATCACATGAGTTTCAAATTCTGAATAATCATATACAACTGTAGTGTTACTGGATTAGTTAATAGGGAGAATGGAGATGTAAATCATTTTTATTTCATGACATAGATAGAAAAAATACATCACTTCAAACTTAATTAAACCTATAACCTATAAGTTCCTATTAGAAATTCTAATTCTAAGCATATGTTTATTATTGATGCGACTATTATTTGGGGGGCGGGGAAATGTAGAAATTTTGTAAAGATTTCTCAATCTAGTAGGAAAAAAAAAGACTTTTGTTTGGTTTCCCAAATTTTTCACCCAATTGACCACGTTTTCCTCAAAGTTTGAAGTTTGATGTACAAATATTACTATTTAGTTAGATGAGCAGCTATGAAATAGAATAAGTTTATATAAAAGTCTTTATGACTAAATTATTAAAACTTCAGTACCCCTGCCGTAAATTTATTTTACTGAAAACTACAAAGGTTATTATGAAGTCATAGAGTTTAGCATGTTATTATTATTATATTTGAAGCATAATCCAAGACTTAATGGGAAGGGTTCAAATTACATAGGTTTTTGCTAGTATTAATCAGTTGCAGTTCTGACGAACAAGGAGGTTTTCATTAACTTTAAATCCATATTATGATACTAACCATTACTATTATCTGATTGATGACTTGCTCTTATAGTTCAATTTTTTAAATATCCCAAGGTCATAAGTGTTAATACGTAAAAAGAGTTGTCAAGTCACAGTTTGGACTTCTTAAAATACCAAGATTTTCCTGGATTTCTGTTACTTCTCTTTTAATAGCTTGGGGATAAGTCGTGGGATTCTACGGAAAGCGTAGATTCTATCCGCACTAAGAGACATACTCACTTGTGGCTTCAAATGATTTAATAGTTTTCAATTTATAACAATATTGAGGATTTAAATCTTCAATTATCTATACCGTCATGCTAAATAATCTAACTTATCATATTAGTATTAGATGTAGAATCTATTTTGTTTGCTTCCTGTATGGTTATATGAGGAAACTCCTATATGTATGTCTTTCCTTATGAGTATTCACTTGTTTTTTCGTTATGTGTATCTTTTCTTCTATTGTTATCTGTATTTACGTATGTTTTGTTTCTCCTTTGAATTGTTTACGACTATTATCATATAGTTTACAATTTCCGAATTATGGTCAAGTATCTGATGTGATCGGAATTCTCGATTATTGTTTCATCTTCGTTTTATACAACAATTTGATTTCTGGCAGCTACCATATATTGGATGTTTGATCCCTTTCGACTTAATTGAGTGAATCTATCTTTGGTGATACAGATATTTGATTTCTTAGTTATTAAGACAGTTTGTTATTTCAAACAGGTAATTCACCGAAATTTTTCTCACATCCCTCACATGATTATTATCTTATAGTTGACTGCTTATTCTGTAGCTATCTGGATCTTTTTATCGTTTTTCGTCTTTCTTTTTGTCTTTTTTGAACAAAACATTGTTCCTGGATTGTCAAGATCCTGTTTACTCATTGTCAAGTAATAATTGTATATTCTTAATGTCTTAATTACTTACTGTTCTATGGTAGATCTTACAAGTTTGTTGTTATAACAGTGAGTGTACCTATTCTGTGTTTACTTTTGTACTTATATTTGGTATCACTCATGTAAATTGTGTTGCACAGTTTTCCTCATTACTATACAAGATTTATTGTGCATTACTGTCTTTCGATAAACATAAACTCAGATATGTCACTGACCTATTTTCCTATTCAAGCCTATTAGTATTAATAAAGATTACGGAATTTACATTAGATATTACATACAATTTAGTTACGTAACATTTATGAATTTCAGAATATATTCCATTCGAATGGAAACACTATCATTTCCATTTTATTTTCATCCCCTAAATGATACTAATTTCTTTTGTCAATAAACTAATTTTTGCCCTTGTTTTTCGTTTCTTTTCTAAGTTAAGTTTGAAAAAGGAAATTGTGAACTTTTCAATCTCACCATAAAAAAATGACAAAATGTATTTAAGAGATCCTATGGTGTTTTAATATTGTTTTGAAGTAGTTAACTGAAAATCATAGTGAGGAATTAAAAGAGAAGTATGATAAGATCAGTTTTTAGGAGTTCCACAACTTTAAATTCACTTAGTATTATTTGTTTGAATCTTCCAATTGATGTTTAGAACTGCAACTGGTCAGTCTCTTATTGGCATATGTGCATACTGTGTGTATTGCTTCGATATAGCCTCAATTCACATGCATTATAAGCAAAGATGGATAGTGGCTAGCATTGGAATCCAGCTTGACGCGCGTTTCGTCCTATTTGGGACTCAGTAGGTGAGTGGATAATGCGATGGCGTTTGAAGCGAAAGGTACTGGGTTCGAGTACCAGAGTGAACATGAACTCTGAGATGCAGTTACATCCAGATGACAAGTCCCAAATAGCACAAAACGCGCATCTTGGATTTGACTGCTAGCCACTATCCATCGTTCCACAACTTTGTTGCAAATAATATTGTGAATTTTAAATTGTCATAATGTTAAGGCTTAAAAATACTAAACTAATTTTATTATTATGTTTTAGTTAAAGAATTGTAAACCAATAAAAATCTTTGTTTGAAAATTCTCTGAATGACGCTTGGCATTCATCTTATACATAGTAAGTTGTACATATCAGTGCTTTCTCTTAATGAATATGTCTTTCCTCAAGTAACTTGAAAGTTCATTATTCATTGAATTTAAAGAATTTCCTACTGTAAAGTTCGAATCAAAATGAAAGGAAAGTCAAGTAGTCACAGATCTACATTGGGAATTTGAATTGTATCAGTAAACGATGAAAAAACGTATTGTGCATTAGAAAGTAAGAAATAATCAAGCTTAAGTAGATAGATGGCATAATACATAGTAGCGAGAGTGATATTGTTCTCTGTCTTTTCTAATTGTATTCCCAATGTTTAGTCATTCTTATTATTATTGCTGCTGCAAGATTATTTCCGTTTGTCCTGCTGTTTGACTTCATGTTTTCTTCTTGTTATGATAATGTGTGATTAAAACTTGAGCTAACATGTCTCTGTGCAGGGATTTATACTCATGATGTTTGTCCGTACCTAAGTAAGACTGTGTCTTGTGGCAGATTTGAGTCATACGATGATAGTACTGTTGATGTTCTTTTTTAACCTTTGTAACAGAAGGATATCGCGTTTATTACAAATTCCAAATATAACACGTTCATTTGTGCTCATATAGTTCCACCTAACATAAATTGAACTATTTTGGGAATTCTTAGTAAGTTCATTAATCTGAATACCCCTAGTTATCATATTGTCGACGTGATGGAGTCGAATCTTGGATGGTTGGATATTAACTCAAGTGGGGATGACTTTGAATATTACATGAAGCGGCTGAAAATCTGTTGCATGACTAGGAAAGATATTATGGATGATAAATTGACAGCTTGCGTCCTGAAGTTTATCGGCCAAAATGATTATGACCTGCCAAATAATCTGGCTTTTCCAGAGGAACCACTCTCATTATTATATGAATCTCTCGAGGAACTATTACCTAGTTATATACAGTGTGCTAGCTTTGAATGCAGAGAGAAATTTGCTGTTTAAAGAGAGTACGAGTTCATCTTATCTGAGAACGGAACCAAGACCCAGTGACACAATGACCAAATAAGCTAACTATTCCGATGCGTCTCAGCCCCGCTAACTAGAGAAAGAAGTCCAGGCTCAGAATAGGGTGACGTATTAGTAAGCAGCCACAAACAAGAACAACAACCAAAAACACAATTCAAGCGTATATATACAGCATGAAAATGTCCTTGGAAAATGTTGCAAAATAATATATTAAAAGAGACAACGGACCAATGACATTTAAGGTCCTCTCAGATGGGAAATGCGATATAAAGGTGAAAATGAATGCTCTTGGAGTGAAAACAGGAGATTCATATTTCCAAAATAAAATTGCGAGAATAAGTCATTTACAAAGCGAGTTGTTAAGGTCTAACATCCTCAACACCTTCCCTTTCAATAGCGTAAGTTCATGGGGTCCATCTGCATCTTGACCGTCTGTGGCAGTTGTAAAAGCGACCGCCTGGATTGCAAATCGACTTGTCGTCTTACTTGTTCCTGTGTAGGGACTACCGGTAGATTAAAGGTATCCAACAAGGTGTCAAGAGGAAGATTTTCTTCTGTCAGTGGGAAGACTAGGGCTGTTCGCTTACATATCTGGTTTTGGTGTCTAATCCACCTGTCTCTTCCCACTTTTACCTCATTCATGACCTGACCCAGCTTTTCACCACACGCGCTTCGATTTGGTCTGTAGTCTCGATCGAACACCGGACATCCAACCTCATACGTTGGTAGCTCCTGGGACTTTGTCTATGGTGGCGGTGTGGTTCTCGGGAGCATCAGATTGCGGATCGTCCCCAAAATTTCTTCCCATGAGGGTCTCAGCCGGGGACTTCTGCTCTGGTAACATATCATTAGGTATCGTTTGGTGAGCGAATATGAAGTATGTCAACTGGTGTCCTCTCCCTTTTCTACCTGATTAGAACCCTCTTGAATGTATCTACGAATATTTCTGCTCAGCAGTCTGACTGTGAGTGGTAAGGTGGAGAGAGGAAATACATGATGAATAGCCGTTGGCAGAAATCTTAAAACGGAGTGGAGGTGAACTGTGAACTATTGGTGGCCTGTTACGTGCAAAAATCTTGGTCGAAAGTTGTATCGTTTCGGTAGTCGTTGGTACCTTGGCTGTGGCCATGGGACTGTTAGCACTTTCGCGCTACACTTCGCCGCTTGCAGACATTGCATGCATTTGCCTACCAAATTCACTATACGCTGGTTCATTGGAGGCCAATAAGCATAACTTCTAGCTATAGATTTCATTCGCTTCATATCAGCTTGACGAGTATGGAATTGTTTTAGCACCCTTGATCGCAAGGACTCCGGCACCACCTATCTATATCCAGATATCAGTCATTCATTGTCGACACATAATGAGTCCCGACGTTGGTAAAGCTGCTTCATGTCACCATCCAATCGCACTGTAAAGACAAGGAGGAAAGTCTATTCCTCTATCTAGCTGTATTTCTTTTCTGTCGGAGCTAATGTGCGAGATATATGCCTAATAGCTTCATCTATCACCGGAAACTGATGTGAGATGACAGCACCGAGTCCAAAAGCTGAAGAGTCTTTAACTACGATGATTATAATGGGCTTTAATAATAGTTCCAAGCTAATATCTGTTTTCAGTTAGCAAAAAGTGGCTTCCTACGTTTTCATCCAGTTCCAATAAGTATTCACATACATAAAACAATTTATTGAGGCGCGGACGTCATGCATAGACGGAATAAAAGCTGAGTAGAGGCTAACTAAAGCCATAAATGGTGTTAGGACAGAGAAACGATGGAACATTTCGGGACGTAATCGTAACATGTTAAAACTTATAAGTTGTAGTAGAGCTCCTATGCGTTCCCATAACAGTAAATCCAACGAGGCAACAACCAAGATATCGTCAAGATAAGTTGCGACCTAGGGATACCCGATAGGATGGTATCCATTAGTTGCTTGAAAATATATAGGTGGTCTTCAATCCAAATGATAGACGATTATACATAATGGTAAGAAGCCCTCTCGATTCTTGAGCCACTTCCATTTGTAAATAGGCACCAGCTTTGCAAAACATTCCCACCACGTAGCATAATGGACAAATCTTCAGGGACTGGCAGTGAATAGTAGTGCTATTATGGAGCTCCGTTAAGACCTGTGGAGAAATCTGCGTATGTTCGTGACGAGCCACTAGTCTTCTTGATAACCACAATAGGTGCTGCCCAAGCAGAATAAGAAACAGGTGTAGCAACTCCTTGTAGTTGAAAGCGATTAAGTTCCTCACCAACTTTGAATAGTGCAGCATACGGCACTGTTCTTTTTGAACGAAAACTAAGCTTAGCTCAGGATTTCAACCGAGGTGTTGCTTTCATACCAGGGAAACGACCCAACACAGGCTGAAAAATCGATGAAAAATTCGTGATTAGCTTCCTCGAATATGCTTCAGGTTCATTGGGCTGTTTTACCAGATGGCATACGGTTTGCAACTGGACGTCATTTAAATGCAGCTGGTCAAAACAATCTAAACTAAGTACCAATAGATAAGGTGAGGTAATGTAACGTACCCATTGAAAGACACATTACAATCTAACTATCCTAATAAACGTAGATAATTACCAAATGAGATGCGAGATTTTGTGTTGCTGATATCGAGCGTGGGCAGCCCATTACGATCCAGAACAGTCGTGAGAAAGCGAAGATGCGGTGTTCACTATCGAATTTCAACACATATTCGACATGACCCGGCGAAAAATTCACGCGGTATCGCGCAGCTTCCACATCTAGATATCCCATTCTCAGCCCGCTGACATGCACAACATAAGTCGTAATCGCTAGCTGGTTGAGTATCGGCTCAGGAACAACTCAAAATTCTTGAAACAAAATCGAATCTAAGAGGGTGAGAGGGACGTGTAGAGTTGACAGGGGGCGGTAACGCTCCCACGCTTATCGCTGTTGACGTCGATGGGTTTTAGCAAACTGCCTATCACGTATAGGCCCACCACTGTAATGGGTACAGGAACTTCTCCCCTACCTCTACAGTGACATCTAAAAAATTAGGTCAACACAGTTCATATGTTTTTACTTTCAGGACGTGAAGGTAAAATCGAAACTACATTGTTACCAAACTTACACTGACTTTCACCATTATTATCTGTCCCATCAATTACTGTACAGTTATCTATGTTCAGACTGCAGTACCCATAAGTAGGTTTAGAAATAAATAAAGTTTTACGGTCATTTTAAACATATCAAGTAGAAGGAGACTTTGTAGATTGCGTGAAATTTCGCGGAGACATATCGTCATTTCAATTTTTAGGCAGGCTAGAATTTATACACCTTGGTCTTCCAACTTCTGACCGTTTTCGTGTGTTGGCCACTATAGCTGCACTTACCACACGTGGTTCTGAGCCATCTGTGAGGAAAGTTCATAGATATCTAAGACCCTAATAAATACAGCTTTAAATGCATACGAAAGCCTGGTCTAAACCAAAGCTTCAAGTAAGATACAGAGTGACGGAAGAAAAACGTAAGGAAATGGCATGCAAGTACAAATACACTTAACAAGCATTCAAATCATGGACGAAAAACATTCAATCATAAATTAAGAATTCCTCATTACCGACTTTGGATCATCTATACTGTGTCTAGAAAACCTAGGAATGCTTCAGGGACAGCTTTCCTTATTGACCACTGAAGATGGTTCTAATGAAATGCCTGGTAAATTACTAACTACGGAATCGAAGTGAGAAGAATAACACACGACTCCAAAGCTCTCCCATTTTCATTTGCAAGCAAGAAGTGCCAAGACCCTGAAAACAAACATCAATTCTACTACTGCTGCGAAATCCAAAGGTACAGCAGATAAAGTCTTTCACTGTAGAATTACTAGACCGTACGCAAAAGAAACAATGACGAAATCGCCTAAACAAACAAATCTTCGTAAAAGAACTCCTTTTCCACAATCTACGAAAGGTGTGCTAAAACAGGTCAATAAATCTATGGTTCGTGTGCAAGCCAGTCACAACAACCGAATACATTACAAGGACCAAGATGAATTCGTTCCGATTTCCGTCGTTAATTCTAGTGCCAATAAGCACATTCTAGATCATACAGAGACTATATCGAATACACAGGTGGACAGACATATAATGGACCTAAGGAAATGACATGAAACTGACAACAGAAATCTGAATTTCCATTTCATCCGTGACAGTTGTTGTATTTGTACTCATTAATGATTCCTTTGTATCTGACTGCGCGCCTATTACGAATCTCAAATATATTACGTCCAGTAAAACTCACCTGGTTCTACCTAACATAAATAACACCGATTCGGGAATCCTTAGTTAGCACATTAATTAGGATTATCTTAGTTATTATACTTTAATTCATTGGTCTTCTTCGTTCGGACCAAATATTGGAATTTTGGTCGTTAAAACCTCCTTTCGAGCCTTGTCGCTATATCCCGCCACTTGCAGTTGTCTATTGATATTTACAACTCTCTGCTTTTGCACCATAAGCTTCAGTATCCCATGACAAGCAAAAAAGGAAAGTGTGTTCATACACGGAAGGTCATAATGTGGAGGATTTTGGACAGTGTCACAGACTAAAAGGATTATTTATGATACTAGATTAATAGCCCTTATATAATACATTTGATAATGCATAATATGTCCGCCTAGTCTATATTATCTTACATCGAAGTCGGACCATATTTTTTTATCCTGAGTCACCCTATTGTGGCAGTAAGTGAGACTCTTTCAAAGTTAGTTTCAGGGATATTTGTTTGCTCTCCAAGATTGTGGACGTCATAGGAAACAAATATTATTCCAGATGTAGAAACTAGTAACAGTGGATATCTTTGTTTCTGGCCACATGACATTCGAATGTGAATGTGCACCAACTTAGAAGATTTACTCTGCACTTTGGATTGCGAATGAAAGATAATGGTCGATAAGGTCAGCAGCGCAAACTATCGAAACAGAATAGGCCAGCTTTACAGACATGGTGGTTTTATTGACCCTTTCGCTCTCTAAACGTATGTTATTCTGCAGGTAGGATTGTGTTTGTTCTTCAAATGTTACTTTGAAAGAGTCTCACTTACTGCCACAATAGGGTGACTCAGGATAAAAAAAAGTATGGTCCGACTTCGATGTAAGATAATATAGACTAGGCGGACATATTATGCATTATCAAATGTATTATATAAGGGCTATTAATCTAGTATCATAAATAATCCTTTTAGTCTGTGACACTGTCCAAAATCCTCCACATTATGACCTTCCGTGTATGAACACACTTTCCTTTTTTGCTTGTCATGGGATACTGAAGCTTATGGTGCAAAAGCAGAGAGTTGTAAATATCAATAGACAACTGCAAGTGGCGGGATATAGCGACAAGGCTCGAAAGGAGGTTTTAACGACCAAAATTCCAATATTTGGTCCGAACGAAGAAGACCAATGAATTAAAGTATAATAACTAAGATAATCCTAATTAATGTGCTAACTAAGGATTCCCGAATCGGTGTTATTTATGTTAGGTAGAACCAGGTGAGTTTTACTGGACGTAATATATTTGAGATTCGTAATAGGCGCGCAGTCAGATACAAAGGAATCATTAATGAGTACAAATACAACAACTGTCACGGATGAAATGGAAATTCAGATTTCTGTTGTCAGTTTCATGTCATTTCCTTAGGTCCATTATATGTCTGTCCACCTGTGTATTCGATATAGTCTCTGTATGATCTAGAATGTGCTTATTGGCACTAGAATTAACGACGGAAATCGGAACGAATTCATCTTGGTCCTTGTAATGTATTCGGTTGTTGTGACTGGCTTGCACACGAACCATAGATTTATTGACCTGTTTTAGCACACCTTTCGTAGATTGTGGAAAAGGAGTTCTTTTACGAAGATTTGTTTGTTTAGGCGATTTCGTCATTGTTTCTTTCGCGTACGGTCTAGTAATTCTACAGTGAAAGACTTTATCTGCTGTACCTTTGGATTTCGCAGCAGTAGTAGAATTGATGTTTGTTTTCAGGGTCTTGGCACTTCTTGCTTGCAAATGAAAATGGGAGAGCTTTGGAGTCGTGTGTTATTCTTCTCACTTCGATTCCGTAGTTAGTAATTTACCAGGCATTTCATTAGAACCATCTTCAGTGGTCAATAAGGAAAGCTGTCCCTGAAGCATTCCTAGGTTTTCTAGACACAGTATAGATGATCCAAAGTCGGTAATGAGGAATTCTTAATTTATGATTGAATGTTTTTCGTCCATGATTTGAATGCTTGTTAAGTGTATTTGTACTTGCATGCCATTTCCTTACGTTTTTCTTCCGTCACTCTGTATCTTACTTGAAGCTTTGGTTTAGACCAGGCTTTCGTATGCATTTAAAGCTGTATTTATTAGGGTCTTAGATATCTATGAACTTTCCTCACAGATGGCTCAGAACCACGTGTGGTAAGTGCAGCTATAGTGGCCAACACACGAAAACGGTCAGAAGTTGGAAGACCAAGGTGTATAAATTCTAGCCTGCCTAAAAATTGAAATGACGATATGTCTCCGCGAAATTTCACGCAATCTACAAAGTCTCCTTCTACTTGATATGTTTAAAATGACCGTAAAACTTTATTTATTTCTAAACCTACTTATGGGTACTGCAGTCTGAACATAGATAACTGTACAGTAATTGATGGGACAGATAATAATGGTGAAAGTCAGTGTAAGTTTGGTAACAATGTAGTTTCGATTTTACCTTCACGTCCTGAAAGTAAAAACATATGAACTGTGTTGACCTAATTTTTTAGATGTCACTGTAGAGGTAGGGGAGAAGTTCCTGTACCCATTACAGTGGTGGGCCTATACGTGATAGGCAGTTTGCTAAAACCCATCGACGTCAACAGCGATAAGCGTGGGAGCGTTACCGCCCCCTGTCAACTCTACACGTCCCTCTCACCCTCTTAGATTCGATTTTGTTTCAAGAATTTTGAGTTGTTCCTGAGCCGATACTCAACCAGCTAGCGATTACGACTTATGTTATGCATATCCTTCTGATTTGACAATGGATATAAACGTCAGTATATATGATTTACATAAACACGGAATCAGTTTTTCCTGATTCTGGACTAATTTGTTGATGCAGAGCTTCCATTGTGTGTTAGTTGTAACAAGTTTTTCGAGGTGCACTTATAGTCTGTTTTCAAATATTTCTGTTTTCACTCTTTCCTGAATAATGTGTCAGATATTTAGTTTTCATTTCTTATACAAACTTGGTATTTTTTGGTTGTCTTAGCTGAAAATTCAGAGTTTTTATGTTAACCAACCCATATCAATTGATTATGACTTTTTAACCTACTCTCTGTATGAATGTGGCTGTAGAATTGTATCATGCTGCTGTGGTGTAAACATTGATATTTAATACTATTAATTCAATCATTGGTGTTATATCTAACTCACAATAGCGTCTAGGACCCTTAGCACCAACAAAAACTAAATTCACACTACTACTCACAGAGAACATCACTCTCATCAGACATTGACACACCTTCATTAAGCAGTTGGACAAGTGATCTACCCTATAACGAAAAGTGTCCTCTTCTTGATGAGTCAACTCATCTGCTTTTGGAGATTAACCAATCTCAGTTGTGCTTATTAGCCTGGGACATGGAAAACCCACGTGAATTATAAAGCTATGGAATGTAGTGTATTTATACCAAAGACAAAATATCTACACATTTTGGTGATCTGGAAAACTTACATTACCTGTTACTACTATTATCCACTTTTAAATAGACAAACGGAAGTTTTTTCCTTGAACTTTAGCTTAGTGAATGTGTTTTATTACCAATTGGCCAATCATAATACCACTTCACATAATCTCATCACTAACCAGCAGTCACTTACAATGGAACAGAGGTTTTAAATAGTGCAATAAAAAATGAGTAACAGCTTTTTCCTCATCACATATTTCAGTAAAACTACGTGGTTACGTCATCAGGAAGGTTGTACTCTGATGTACAATAGAGAAGGCAATTCCGAATGTGGTGATCGTTCATGCTAAAGCATTTCCTTCCGTCTGTTAGTAAACTTAGAATTTGAGTTTATCCGCACCTAAATAACCATGAAGTCTATTTGTGACTTTTATCACTATCGGAGACTCACTTTCTGTTCAGTGGAGTGATAATGCAGTAGCTTTATTTCCAGAGAAATAGTGAACATCGAAATACACAATAGACGCCGGACTGTCATTTCTTTTTTACCTCTATCAATAGGTGTTCCCAGTAAGGCTTATATTTTGGATCGGCCGTAGCCGTAATTATGATAATAAGGATTCGGAACCCAGTGTTTCTGAATCGAAGTTACAAACCCTACTCTTAAAGGAACCTTCATGATCCTGAATAAATCCTCGTTTACTGGTTTCATCTCCACTTTAGAATGCCATATCACTGTTGTTTGATTATTTTATTTCGGTTATTTTATAAACACTTTTAATTATTAAGTGACATTAAACTTGTTCGTTAAGCAAGAGATAGCGTTGGAATTATTCGTAAATTTCAAAGTCTAACTTGAGGGGTTTTGATAAGTCTTATCCAATAGTTGATTGTATAGTTACGGGGGTTTCCTCGCAACCGCCTATTTACAATTCTCGTTCCTTAAGGGCTCGAATTTATACCAAGTCCTTGAAGTTATTTAGTCATGTAGTTACCATCGGAGTCATAAATCTAAACCGTGTAAAACTATCTCTACTTTGTCGATAGTTCATAATAAGCTCTTTGAGCTGACAGATGTAGGACACGTAGTGTTCTGCTAAACTTATATACTCAGGTATTTTCGTTCCCATACACATGCAGATGGGTGTCGAGTTGCGATTGACTATGATCACCACTACAGGAAAATTACGTGCCAGGTATCGATTTTGAATCCTCGGTAGGCCAAAAACCAGAAGGCTGTTAATGGTTGCAATAAGATATATATGTTGGCGATCTCGTGGTATTGAAAGTATACCGAGACGTGCCAAAGATTACAAGCGCAACTGCCGAGCAGAAAAGAGTTCGTGCTAGGTCACAGGCAACGGAAGGAAGTGTTTTTGGCACAGTTGAACAAACAAGTACAGTAAAACAATCGCTGGTACAATTGGTAATAATCACAACTATTTCCATTATACCAATCGCGTTCTCTTCATAAAACTAGGTCACTACACACAGAATCAGATTTGACCGAAGAATACAGATGGGTGTTCGGTGTCCTTCTACAACTAACAAGTAGAATGTTAGGTGTTGAAAATATACTTGTTTCATCCACTAACTTAAAAGATATCATGAAGCAAGCCACGTCAAGAACTGAATGTGAAAACTTAATAAAACTTTCTCGTGGTTCTTTGACATCTTTATGATCCTTAAATACTTTGAATGAGAAACGATTGAGTGTTTATATCAAATGATAACTGTTTCATCACTAATATGTAATAAGACGCCAATCACTTCAAACTTTTATGCCTTTAAGTGCCATATCTCACTTTTTAATGGGCAACACATACAGTTTAAAAGTCTAATCTGGTAAATAAATATAAGTTGAACATGGTTCTAGTTGATCTGATTATAAGACTCTGGCGAGGCTATTGCATCACACTGACTACCCTGTTCACAATACATCTTATCAAATCAGGAAAAAATACACAATACAAACTGATGAACCACACTAATAACATCAGGCAGTAGCTTCCATCCCACTGAGTCGTTAATTTAACTCTTAGGAAGACTGACCATTATGTGAATTGACATTATGCTGGTCAGGCAGCCATACTATTATAGTTAACCACTAGTCGAATAACCTAAGTGAGTTGACTTTACCAAACATTGCCTTAACATTTACAATTGATGGCCAACTATAAATGAGTGAGTCGACTGTAACACTTTGACTGCGTAGGACATGAATCTCAGGTTCAATAACTGACCTGACCAGCCTAGATGCCTTAAAAAGGCATGAAGAATCCGGATAAAGACAGTTCGCCGAGATTGGATGTATGTAGGCCTCGTTGAGATCATGCTGTTATCAGGCTTTCTTGTGCGGACCCTGGATAGAAATTACTATAGTGTAAGCTAAACACTCCTAATACCACAGAACTCTTTTTCATGAATTGTATGGCCAATAATAAAATGATAGAACGTCATTTACGAGACAAATAACAGTCGATAGTGAATACTCTAGGAATGGATTTGGATAAATGAACCGGATCCAGCGAGTTCACTGAATTATTTGGATTTTTCTTTGAACAACCCCCTTATACGTATAATATGAACTAAACATACGTTTACACCACAAATACTCATATTGATGCAAAATTCATAGCAGGTTGGTGGAAAGCACAGGATACAATAACGACTGATTTGAATAACATATGTGACATTGACATGAAGCCCGCAGTAACTGGGTTCAGATATGTTGCAATGATCCAGAAGATTTCTCGCAGTGAACAAGAATGGCTCAGGAAAAATAAGAAGCATTCTATCCAATCAGCGTTCACTAGAAGTTTTGCCAGAAACACCACGAAAGTGGAAGTCACATATACAGTTTCTGGTTGGCTGATTGCTACACTGTTACTATGTTTAGTAGCAGTCCAGAATTCTCGGGAGGACCCAAGGACTTCTAAAATACTATAAAAATCCCATATTTTCTGTACATGAATGAGCATTGGATTCAAGTGCTTCTCGCATATTTTACGCCTTTTCTCTCTTGTTCAAATCGCTGAGTAGATTTAGCTTGGGGGTTACGAGACCAGCTTAGGATCCGAGTATAGCGTTCAATTAGCATGACTTATCAAAATACTGTCATCAACCCCGAGGGGGAAATCCCTTAAGAACGTTGTTTTAGGAGACCACTTTACAACCTAGTATAAGGCTTAATCCCTACGGTATGGTGTTAGGTTGCATATTCATGAATTTGTAACGACCGGAGTTCGGAGAAAAGGATGAAGAGCCGCAAACCATTTAGGAAGTGATGTAGCGACCTCCCTAGTAGATCATATGTTTGGAAAACATTTTACTACCTGCGATCAAATCAACTAAATAGTAATCGTAGTCTTCGTACTTAGACTTGTGCCTGACAAATAAAGCTACATTATTTTCTTGTCATCATTCTTATTAGATATAATGTCTATATCTGCTAATCTTTGGAAAATAACTGTTGATCAGAGAGATTGCTTGAGCCTGAGATAACAGTCCTGGAAGCCGTTAGGAGAATATGACCATTTACTTGAACTTTCCCAAAGTTGCAGGCAATAACACCTATATTTATGTTTAAATTATCGCATGAGGATTGAGTATTCTTAGTACTAAAACAAAATGGGACACATGATAGAAAATTTATTTCCACAATCAGTTTATACAGGTGAAAAAATTAGGCAAAAAATGATATAAAGAACGATAGGATTAAAAAAGACAGACAAATGTGCATATATGTTCACTATTTTATAGTCATATGAAAAGGGAGAATAGGGGGGAATCGTTGATAGGTTGGTATGAGAGAAACAATTTAATCAAAATACATATAGAATACGGATATATATAAATGAGCTTAGAAGCCCCCATCTGGTTGACTGTTCATAAATGCTTCTTGAATTTCTTTCACCATTTTAATCCTATTAAGTATTACTTGCAATTCAGTTGGTCGAACGGGATTGGTTGAAAACCACAAATCAGATTGTGGGGGGTATAGTGGATTCAAGTAGAACACACTATCAGAATCTAGTAGTTCTGGGGGACTGGAATATAAATAGAATAGAGAATTGCATGCAACAATTATGGTTGTCATTATTAGTAGTACTTGTGGTTAACAAGTAACAGAGCAAATACATAAATACTAAAGGGGATAACTTCTTGGTTTTTCTACACCGAAAACTGAATGAGTTATTTTGTCTAACTAAGCAACTAAATAAAATCAGATGTTTCAAGTCTATCGGCGAAACCGATAACTAAGAAACATACTTAGATGGAGTGTGATTAAAAGTGAGGGAAATGGCTGTACGCTGCTTGGACAATGTTGATCTTCAGATGGAATTGACTAGCTGATGTAATCAGTCTTCAGATATCTATAGCAATCAGGTTATGTTTCTGACTGAAAGAACAATAATTCATGCTGAGTAGTAATATGATTTCATCTTATTTTACTGTCAATACTCTACGAACAGTGATAATTTTTGTATTCCGTTTTAACCATTGTATTTATTATTTTAAAGGATCACACTAAATTTACTTAGCAACTCTATGCTATAATACAGTGAACAAGTGAGTAATGGAATAAATTTGTTAATTATATATTTTTAGAGAAACTTACCAACGGGCGAAGTATGCTTTGTAAAGTTTAACAGGACATCGCTGTGGATGTTGAGGATTTGCATCTAAACTTAATGTTGTGATAGAATCATCTGATTCACCAAACATATTACCAGGTAAATGACAGAGAACAGCTGTTTCAGAGATTTGAAATTGTGAGAATGCTAACTGTCGATGAACGGTACCAAGTCGTAAACCAATATGTTTGGTATTGTAATAGAGCATAGTGAATAATAAAATCTAAAATACACATTGAATAAAAAAATAATATAACTGATAATAACGCATAATATGTTTAAAGTGTATTCTTGACGGTCATCTACTTTTTCTGGCTATAGAGTAGAAGAATGTAAAATAATGGACCATTAGTTAGTTATGGAGCAGTGGTGTAATAGTTTGAGGCATTTGACTTTCATTCACTACGTCCTAGGTTTGAATCCTGTATTCTATTCACTTCGAATTAGGAGGCCAGGTAGTCTCTTTGGTCTTTACATTTAGAGCACGAATCATACGTAAATACTTGGTTAATGGATAAATTTGATTTTATTTAATTCTGGAAAGATGAGTTGTGTAACTAGGATTGTTGTCCTAAATGTTCATAAGGTTTAAACGAAGCAGTTAAAGATCAGGGAGTGAGTTCGATACATTTTTACGAAAATAAAGAGGGTTTTGCAATCGAACAGTCTAAACTAGAGACTAATCTGACATTTCCAATTTCTTATTTTGCATAATTCCAACTCCCATTTGTAATTTTTGTATCCATTTTTATCTCATTTAAATTGGTCAAGAATAATGTCTCTTGTTTAGTCAGTCAGTCACAACGTAGAACTTTGTACGTACGTACATTAGTTCGAGTTGCCATACCACATTAGCACAGAGATGAAGTTGTCAATCCAAATCCCATAGTGGTAGAAGTAGTAAGAGTATAAGCAGTAATAGGAAAGATTAGGGTTTGAAGATGTTATTCAAGGAGTAACCTCATGGTTTACCGTACTAGCAGATATCACTGTTGTTTCCACAGCTTTCGGAATGTCATTACATGCTTCCTCTGGGTGGGCAAAACTTACATGGCTGCTAACTGTTTTTCTAGTTGTTCCCGAAATATATTCTTAGCTTGGCTATCAGTAAGTAGAACCCTAAGAGGCTCTTGTCAGTGTTTGTAGACTTGAACTCAAATGCTTTACAGAAAAATTTAATTTATCCTGAGGTTACTCAAAATCTTTAACTTCATGTAAATGAATTAACAGTCTATGTACTTAGCTTTGAGTCACATTGTTTACATGTGCAGGTAGGTTAGTGTTATACTATCTGGAGTCCTTAAAATGAAGTGTGGTCTGAATCTTCAATCTACTGGTTGCTATAGTTTAGAAAGAGCATTATTAATGGGGATCAATAAACATGAAATCTACTATTATGATTTTCTACCAATACATCTTATTACTTTATATTATGTAGACGATAGAAAATTCCCAAATTAATTGACGTCGATTGATGGATTAGCGTGTTTACAACTAAAGAAATAAGTATCTTATGGGCAACTCTTACTGATATTTCAAAGTATATATCATATCAAGAAATAATACACGCAGTTTATTTACCAAGAGATTTCCCAAATGTCTTCATACTGATATTTAAACAATCTTTACAATAAACAGTCAAAATGTTGGAATAATCTTTTTTTTAATCTCTTGAATACACAAGAACTTACCTCAGCTGATTGTGAACCTAATTGTTTTGCTTCCCATAAATGTTCTTCTTCTATACGACAGATAAGAAGACCTTCAGGACTGATACGTGGTTGGAAATTGGCTAATATTTCATTCAAAGCTCTAGATAGGCTAGTAAACGCGGGATCTCCAAATAAGTTTACAGTACGACCATTTTCGTTGAGATACTCTTGAATACCTTTTAGAGTAAACGTATACGACCAGAAAAAAAAACAATGATGATAAACAATGGCCTATTACTACTACTTAAAGTGAGATAAAAGTATAAATAATGGTTGGTTTATTTCAATCAACTCAAGGAATAGAGAATTTTTACACAGGATATTTCCATTTGGCAAACTAGTTACGCATGTCACTATAATTTCCTTTACTCCGAAAGATTGCTGACATCCAGTGGCGACACCATGTTAGTAATGTAGAGGTTCGGCATCGTGTGCTCGGTCGCAGTGACGATAACTCAGTTGGTGTCACTAACTTGGAATATCGACTTCGGTGGTTTAGACGTTTCTTAACAATGTCGTCCCAGAGAATTCCACGTCGTGCATTATTGCCGACGCTGGGACTGGTTGGAAAAGGTGGAGAGGTGGTCAGTGTATGACAGTGTCGTGGTATGAAAGAATGCTGTACGGGACTAACTTCTGTTGGTTCATCATGGCTCCCTAATTGGGGGCCTAGAGATGGTATAACACAGTGGCTTGAGACGTCATCAAACATGGCTCGGAATAGAAGTCAGTGGCTATCCTGTTTTAACTTACTTTTATTTTCTTCATAAAAAATGAATGTAACTACTTCAACTGGAAGAATTCTTTCTGGTCGTATTCTTGTTAACTGAACTCTCTCTCTCTCATTATTATTTCGCTCTCATACACTAATTTCTGTTTATTGTTGTTCTTTTATTATGCGCACTTTACATTCGCCATCTCTTCACAACCTCATTGTTATTATGTTGTGAATATGTATTTGGCGCTCCATTGAATCAATGTTTATATGTTCAAATATATAAATAAAATAATAAAAAACTTAGTGATTTGCTCTGTTGTTACATTACACAATTCAAAAGGCAGTAGGATTATCAAACAACCACAGGATTATCTAATTGTATTTAAGCAAAGTTATACGATAAAACCAACATAATAATTAATAATTTTGATTTTTAAAACTCACCTAGACACAAATAGAAAATTGAATCAGCTACATAACATTCATTATTTGGTTTGCGAACTTCACGAACAAATTGACTTAGTGCGATATTAAGATCGGTATCACTCATATTTAATAAATCAGCATATAAATGTGAATATTGTTGCATTGCAGCTGCATTAGATCTAGGCTTGTCTGTAGATGAAGCTGATTTTTGCTGTACCCAGTGACGCCACGCATTGATCCCATAAGAGAATTTCAAATGGTAATTAGCATCAGATGTAAGTATGGGTGTAAGAGTTTGACGGGACCGCTTAGTTGGGGGTGGCGGCGGAAGCGATTGATCTATCTCTCTTCCACTACTGGAGTGACTCATTACCGATGTCATCGGTTGATGATGGTGAAATGGTGGATTATGTTCAGTGGATTGTTGTGTGGCAGTTGACTCGGAAGTCCATGAGTCTGACGATGATGACTCTTCTGGGGCAGGACGTTTAAGATTAGATACATTCCGAGATTTGCCAGGAGCATCACTAGGCTATTTTTAAAAAGAGACGAATAATAAAATAGCATGACTTAATAAACATATAAATCAAGCAACTAAATCTCTGAAATTTGTGATGACTGATGTTAGCACATTGAAAGCGTAAGTAATTTGAACCATTTATTTGCTTTTTAGAAGATCATTAAACTTTTTACAAGAGAGGACAACAAAGAGTTGTTAAATAAAATTGTTAATAGGCCGATTATTTAAAACTTGTATGAAAGTCAGACAGTTATTTCAATTTTTAGAGCTATGTGCCACAATGGGACAGTTGAACAAGTGATAGTGTTAGTGATAACTAACTGATTGTCCAAATTGGTGTAGGTGGGATGGGGTACAAACTTTAAAATTGAATGCCTGAATGACTGAGTTACAACTCTACTACTTTACTTATATAAAGCTGTTGAAAAATATACAATAAAGGAATCAAAAGCTTTTAATAATCAACTTTGTATGTATTCAGAGGTACTTTATCAGTCAACACAAACAATGAGTTCAAATTACAATTCGCTGAGAAATGAGATATGAAAAAGACTAACCTCTTCAACTGTCTCGACATCTCCTTCTCCGTCATTTGATATTGATGTACATGGATAATCAATTGACTGTGCTGAAAGTTCTGAGTCACAAACCTGTGTATCGGCTTGGTTATCATTATCTCCTGCCGTTACTGATGAATCATGTACACTGAATTTAACGGAAGAATCAATCAGTGTTTTAGGAGTGATTAAGTCAACTTGTTGTCCTTGGTCTAAAATAATTCAAAACACAAATAATTTTTTTATTCGGGATAATGTTGAATTCTGTATTTTTAGGATATATACCAATATGTTTCAGTGACGCAAATCTAGCAATAATTTGAAAAATTATAATACTTATTGAAAGTAGATTCGTTATTGAACGTTTAAAACCTACTTTCTTTATTGATCGTAGAAGCAAAAGGACAGCTGGTGTAAGTGGAACAAATTTTCTCCCGCCTCACGGTGCTTACCTTTACTAACATACATCTTTTTAATAGTCACCCTTATTGATGTGCGCTCTTCTGAATGGATATCGCTGATAAAATTTAACATCAACCTAACTATATGCCGGTGAGTAGTAGTTGTTGATTGGGCAATATGATCATGGATGAATATTTCAATTAATTAATAGCCCAATGAACGGTTAGTAGAGAGTAAAAGATGCCACTTATTAGTTAATGGGATGCTCATGTACTACCCTATGAGCCGAAGCTATTGTGTGCAGATTGAAAAAACTTAGCGACCGGTTAAAGTTCCGAAAATGAGGTAGGTATTCCAGTTTCATATCAAATCACAAGCTGAAACTCGACTGGATACGGCAGTGAGGTATAGCTTCATTAATGAGCAACCTACTTATTTGGAGGTAAACCAGTTTTTGTTTGAAAATTTTACCAACAAAGAACGCATAGATAAGTTTTTAGTGGTTTATTGAGCTCAAGAAACAAGGTTATACCAAACTGCAACGAGAATGAGAATAATGAGAAGACCTGGTGATACGTATTAAGACTTATTCTAATATAATGTATAAGATATAATCCTTCGTATGAAGAATGAACTTATACGATTGCACATCATGTGTTTACAAGAAGCTCAACTAATCAATATGCAACGACTGCATCACACGTTCTAATTAGTGGTAATGTTGCGGCGTCACAGAAATATTGCGTAACACAGGTATGGTATACATTAACGCTATTAACTTATGGTTTTGATTATCAGGCTGTCCTAATCTCACACTTGTATTATTTCTGATTATTGCCGATTAGTTTTACTCCTGAATGTAAATGTATACTATGTGTTTACTGAGTCATCGGCTTACTGTTTTCTCCTTGTTCTTTTCTCTTCCGAATTCTCTGGCACACTGCTCCTTACACCCCTGCAGTACACAAAATACTTTCAGGTCAGACGTAAATCTACTAAAGATTGAACGTGACAATACACCACCACGTGGAGTGCACAACCAGGTTTGATCGCTACTGAATATTAGTCAAAAACAGTGAAGCATAAATAATACCCTGGATAATTAACTAATAAACAGTATTTTACCTTCAACAAGCGGAGTTTCTGGAGTAGCATCAAAGACAAGTGGAATTGGAACTGGGCATGGTAACGGATAGGGGATTGCGTATGGCACTGGTCTTGCGTATAAACATACTGGAAAGGGCACATAGATTGGAACCGGGATAGGTATCGGTAGTACAAGTGGTATTTTTTTCAATTCATCTTCATCGGTTAAATCTAAAAGTATAAGTAAGATAGGAGGTAAAGGGTAAATCAAAGTTTTCGAAAAAGAGATTGAACGTAATGCAACTGTGGTGTACATCAATAAAACGAAATCAACGACCTAGTTTATGGGATAGTGAGAGACTAGTGTTTTATGATTTATTAATAGCTAAATTTTCCAACATTTATTTGCTTGTTTTTTTCTGATAGTAATTACTGAGTAGATATCTTGTTGAAACTATGCTTAGGAAAGTAGTGATATTAAAGTGCTTCAAAATGAAGCGAATAACGTCATGTTAGCCACTAATGATGTTTTAAATGACGTATAAACGGAACTATATTGAATAGTGTTATAACGGGACGAGTATTGTGAATGTTGGAAATATTTCCCGAATTATTATCATCTGTATACTTTATTACTAAATTAGTAGATAACCCTGCTATTGCATTTATATACTCCTCTTATTGTAAGGTTTTGGTGGGACTATTACCTATCTTCCAGAGTTTTAGTGTGAAGCGGTGACCATTAGTTCAACCGTTTCGGATATGAGGCAGTTACCCATCGAAGACAATGGAAGATCGTCGCTTAATATTCTGGGAGTGATTAAAGTTAGACATTAACACCGATCGACGGACTCAGTCGTCTAAAGGTTGGGCGTTTGCACGTGAGACCGAAAGTTCTGGGTTTGAGTTCCATATACAGCGTTCTGGATGCGCACTGCCGATCCCCGTACTGGGACGAAACGGATGTCCAGGGCCTCCAGGTTTTCAATGGTTATCTAACTTCGATCGTCTCATGATTTCACTGGGAATACGGTTCGAAAAGATAGTGGGAAGGTATGCATGAAGGAATACTGGAATTCAATATTTAGAAGAGAGAGTATATGTGAACGATGTTGAATCAAGTCACCCGAAGTATTCAACCACTGATCGCGGTTATCGTGTGGACCCCAACTAGGTGAAGTCTAGATCTACCAACATGGGTCAGACCAGCAGCCAGTGACTTTACAGATTGATACCGCATTTCAGTTTAGTCGCCCCTAGATTAGAAAAAAGCGTTACCTGTGAATAAACCCCATTTTGAAGGTATTTTTGGTATCTTATTGAATTTAACTTGCAATAAGCACTTACCTGTTTGGGTGCCATATTCGACAAAAGCGATGTCATCAGTTGACGTCTCAGCACAACTAAAACTTGGTTGGTCAGTTTTCATTAACATTTGATCATCTTCAATTTCACCTACAGGCACCATATCATCATCGTCGTCGTCATCGTCATCATCACTTTCAACTGGTTTTGTATCAACAGTCTGGGTTTGCATTTCGATCCCAAGAGATGTTTTATCATTTTTATTACTTGATTCTGTTATAGTTGGAAAATTATCTGTTTGCACAGCAACACCATGTTGGGATAAATTCTCGTATGTTGTTGCATTCGCTTGAGTTTTACGACACATAGATAATGGTCGACATAACACAGCTTTGTTGCGCATGGCAACTGGGGCCGCTGGTTGTAAAATGACTTGTTGTTCAATGCCCAATTGTCGAACCATGTCAATTGGAACAACAGGAAACTGACCCTATACCAAAGTGACGAGGAAGATTATTAGATTATAGTCAATTGAAATTTTTAAAAAATATAGTAGGGAATACTCATGTAAATATTTATGGTTTAACTCACTCTCAACGGCCTTCGACCTCGAGGGCGACCTCGACCACTAGTACCAGCTATTGCAGCGGCTAAACGATAACCAGAGTCTCGGTCCACACCCATACTGCCTATTGCACCAACACCGCCTGAAACAATGTTGTTGGATGGTGTGCCTGAAGGTATTATTGTGGCTGCTCCTGCGCCAGTTATACCTTGATTAACACCAGATATCGAGCCCCCTCCTGACGTACCAAATACAGTAGCCGAAGATGGAGTATAACGAGTACCCAAGGATAGTAATCCTGAAGCTGCAGGTGTCAGTACAGTAGATTGTAGTCCAGCTGATTGAGCTGGAGGAGCACCTGCATTTAGAGGTTTACGGCTATGAAAGGTATAAAGTGCACATAAATATTGAGAAAATCTAATCAATTTATCGAATATTAAAGGGGGAATAATAACCATATGAAAAACGAGTAATAAACTTAATGAATAATTAATACCGAAAGTCGATATCACTCGAACAGCACGTGGAAGTAAAAGTTTATGGTCAGACATGGAATCACGAGTACAGATCGGTATTTAATTACCAGCATGATGAATCGACGATAAATGATGAATACATTACATACAGAGAAAGAAGGCAATACAAGTAGATAATCTTGAAATGTGAACTTTTATTCATACATATACTGGTTGTTTGGATCAAATGTATTTCTAAACATCAATGGGAAGATACAAACAACCAATATATATGAATTAAAACGATGGCGTTTGAGGCGAACGGTACTGGGTTCGAGTCCTGGAGTGAAGTTCATTCAATGATCTGATCACATCCAGTTGGTGAGTACCGAATAGGGCGAAACGCACGTCCCGAGTTCTACTGATAGCCACCATCTATCTCTGCTTAAGGTGAACTTTCATTGGTATAATTGTGAAACTTAGAAATTCTGGTAGAATAAAGCCACCAAGGAACGGGTCATGCAAAGTAAAATGATAGCAACCTAACGAAGTATGGAAGCAAAAGGTCACATAATCCATCAAGGTAGATTTAGTTCAGTTAGAAGAAAGTTAGGGGAGGCCAAACCAAAACGTGGCATCAGTCCTTGAAAACATTAACTTCTAGTCTTAGCCAAGTTGGTAGAGACAGACTACTTGGTTGGGGTCTGCGTGACTATCGTAACCAATGGTTGGAGACTCTGGGTGACATGGCTCAGAATCAATCACAGTGACGTAGGTGTATACACTCTTTGTCTGCCCTTAAACCATGAGATTAAAATTGCTTCATATCTGTGTTTCTTCCTGTACCATATCCTTATATACAATCTTTCTTCCATATATTACCACCATTAAATTAACTACTATAAATTTGGTGTTCATCTTGCTGTGCTAATGAGGTGTGGCAACTTGGACCGATGCATACATGTATCTGATCCTACGTTGAAGCTGACTGACTGACTAGTTAAGTTACACAGCATCTTACTTTTTTATGGAATACAATAAGAAATTAAACAGATAGACACTAGTTTCTATTTTGAGCCATGGACTGTGATACACCTCTCAAGTAGCTAAAAGCTGTGTGGTTTACAGAGTCCATCCAATGACTACCAGTTTTATGTCGTTATGATTTAATTAGTAGCACTGTTTTATCAACTAATCATTTCTCCTTTTTTTCATCCACTATCAACTTTGACCAATAATATAAGCTACTGGAACGGTAATCGTTAAACATGTCTAGTCCAGCGAAAATATTGACAATTGAATTATCCCTTACTGAAATCTGAATACATGACACTTGAAGTTTTCTTATGCTTGTTAAATTTAACTGGATTTTTCAGTGGCAAGTGTCATTCAAAAGACCTGATAGATGCTGAACTATTTGCGTGAAACACATTGTTATATTTTAATCATATGAAAGTTCTCGTGGGCTGTTACGGCTGTGAGGGCTAATATCACTAATATTGTTGAAGTCAATTTATTACAATCAGCCATAAAAAACAGAGCCTGATATAAACATGTGTGAGACTAAATTGTTATACAACATTACAGCGAGATGAAATTAGCAGGATGAATTACAGAAGAGTCGAAATAATAGTGGTCAGAACTAGATACCGGAGAATACAGTTTGAACAGATTAAAGTAACAAAAAGCACAAAGTAATATTGAATATCAAGAATAAAAGGAAGATGAAGTGAATGGACCCGAGCCTTTATGAAAAACTTCACCTAGAGTTTTTCTAAAGGTTGCTGCCGGTCCCGATCTCAGGTAAAGGAGGCTCGAACATTGGGGTTAGCAAACCCATCTCGTAAAACGGAAACTTGCTAAATAAAAGAACGCCTCGCGATCAGTCCCGGGACGTATAACCCAACGTCTCTAAACCACTGATCACAGTTAGCGCGTCGATCTCAACCAGGTAGTCTGTATCTACCAACGCGGCGAAAACAACCAACGATTTATTATCATTTCGACTTAGTTACTGGTATATGGAAAAGAGAAAACATTCGTTTTTTGTAAAAAAAGATCTTGTTTTGTCCAATTCTTCCACTGTCCCGAACTCAAATTCTCACAAATTCTTGATTTCGTAACGTTACAGTATTCTGTAATAGAAGGTTGAAATTGAAAGTTCGTGGATGTTAGTTTATAAAATCTATATTTCAAAGTAGACTAATATCTATGTCAGACCATTAAATCTCTCATCCTATTAGTTCATTCCTTATGTTTCATGAAACTTATGGTAATATCGGTATGTTTCATGTTCAAGCTTAATTTAGATTAGGTTATTTGAGAAGGATTAAGAATTATGTAAGTTATATCCATTTTGTTGTTTAGTTTCAAATTTCCTACGTTGTTAAGCTATATTACCACTGCAAAGATTATTGGAAAAATAACTAACCTGGTGATACTACGTGAACCACGATTTGCATTGAGTGAAACCCAACGAGCATCATTACTACTCAAAGTGAAGCCTCCTCTACCAACATTCGACTAAGAAATAAAATAGATTAGAAAAATAGTTTATGAATAAGAAGTATGGATTTACTCAAGAAAACTAACAAAAAAGGTGGCATTAGTTAAAAGTCAGTCAACGAGTAAGTCAAAATATTGCAGGCAATTTAAAGTTATATGAGTGACTGCGGTGTGATGAGAAATGAAGACTAGGTTGTTTAGTTGAACTGTTATTCCATTTAAATGAACAGCAATTCAGGGATTCTTGTTTCACCATAAAAAACAAATCATAAGAAATGTGAGTCTTCATTCTATACGACGTCACGTTGTAGGGTAATGTTTCTTATGGAGAGGATGAAACTTCATGAAAAGACACTTGCTTAACCAGATATATATTTGACTATGTGGTCATGAAATACAATTATCTACTCAACTTTGTACGTACATTAAAATGTTAATTCATATGACAAAAGCTAGTGAGAAATCATCAATAGTCCACAAATCTTAACAAATACAGCGAGTGAGCGATCTTAGTTAACACTCTTCAGTAACATGCTTTTCGCTAATAGTTTTCACTTTAGGCTTTCTACAGACTTGACTTCACTGCTGTAGACCATAATGAGGAGCAAAACTTAGAACAATAGCATGTAAATTGTTAGATTGTATGGTGAACACTTTTTACTAAATATTCATACGTGCACATCATTTAAAGTAGCTACTAAAAAAGGAGTTAAGGAAAACCGAACAATGAACACCGCTTGTTTTGGTATTTCGAAGTGAGAGCTTCTCGGATATGTGAACGATTCACAGTTCACAGGGTTATGGAGAAGAGGTGTAAATAATTATTGATTTTTCATGGCTTGCGCCATCATTCCTGTTTATTTATTTAACGCAACTCATAAGTATATTAGTGTGGTCGACTATTTTACATTTGAAACCTATAATCAGAATTCATATTCAGTTAGTTGGTCAACGGTTCCCTTCTGAGACCTACTTAGACTAGGTTTTTTTCAATCAGATCCTCTGTCAAAACACTTGTAATCCAGGATAATTCCTCAATCTGAGGAATCTGAGAGAAAATCTGGTTTATGATGGTTGTGACATTCTAAGCCTGTGTATCATTATACATTTAAGGGTGGTCACGCACCTTTATTATGTAAACTTTATGTTTTTAACCTCATTTATGGAACAGGAAATCTGTGGAGTAAGAGGTATAGTACTTATAGAACCGACCCTTATCAACCCATTGTATTTTCAGAAACATCGATCGGCCAGTCATTATCAACGTAGAGCCTGGGATAATGTGCATTGACTTCGATTGAGGGAAGATAGCAAAACGGAGTTACCGGTGATACGTAGTTTACCTGATTTTGTTGAATCTCTGTAACAGTAAGACTTTGTCCTCAAACCTCACATTTACTGCTTTTAGTTTTGCTGCTATCCAACTAACCATCTTGGAATAATAGGATTAAAAGAAGCGAATGTTTCGGACAACACAGTTTGGCTTGTAACGACTATCAAGCCCAACTCCCGTACCAAAATGGAGGTCGTAGTCAGACTCCCCTACTAACACATGCACTTAAACCCTGTTGTTGTCTTCAGATTAACAAAGCCAACTTATGTGTTGAATATTTTAAAATCGTGAAATATTACAATTGAGAGAAAAAAGTTAAAGGATACATAATGTCTATTAGGTTTGTAAGCACAAATATGGTGAAAATTGAGGTCTTGAATAAACTAACCTTGTAACCAGTATGTTGGCTTAAGTGTTGGGCCAATTCAGGTTTCAGTAAACTCTTTCCACCCTGAACACTGCCTAACTGGATTTGACCACCACTTGCATCTTGGATGACGTATGCGCCAGCTTGATCTATTGGTAATTCAACGAGTTGTCCCAAACTGGGATCTATGGCAGGTATATTGGTGCTGGAAAAGTTTAATTAATATGTAGCTTGGTAACATGTATGCAGCAAACATACCATCAAAATGATCTCTAACGGCATATATTAAAAGCCTGAGTCTTAAATACACATTATGCTTTGATGTAGACTGGAATGCGTTTCGTGATATTTAAACATTACAGAAAATAATAACTTACAAGAGGAAAGCTCAGTATACACTTTCTAGTACTACGTTCTATATGTGATTTTTGTTAACGTCCTGTAAATATTCCTTATTTTCGAGTTTTCCGTCAATCCTTAGCTGATTGTCTTCTAAATGGACCCTTAGCATGTCCTCTAGCTACTCTTGAAGGAGACCTTTAGTTGTGAATGATTTGGGTCCAGTGAAGTGTGTACATGTGGTCACACTAAAACATAGTTACATTTCGAACATTTACTCGAGAGTAGCGAAACAAATTACTTAAAGCAAGATGCTACAGTGAAGGTATTTAACAACACTGCTCTGAAAGATCCAGAATACCACATGAAATGTAGACCATATGACTACCGGTAGACCAAGATAAACAACTAGTGGGGAAATGTGGAATCAAGAAACTAAAACTGTGAAAAGGAATTTCCGTGATTAATCGGTCAGGTGAAGATAATTTGTAGTTTTTTGTAAGGTAAACAAGATACCTGAGTAAAGATAATAGTGGGGATAAGTAGCACTCGACATCACTTGTCAAGTCAAACTGAACTTTATAGGGTTAGTATGTATCAACACATTTATTACTGTCCATCTTAAGTGAAGCTGTGGAATCTAAATGATATTCAGTGGTTTGGATACGAACACGTTTGTCAGTTTGTCTGATCCAACAGTGAAAGATGAATGTCATTTAATCACTATGGTTATCTAATGATACTGAACCAAGATACGGCTCTAATGCTTACTTTGGCTTTTTATTAGAATGGAAACTATTGCATACAAGACAGCACTTCTGAATTTAAGAAATAATGCTTCGAAAATTCAAACTTGTGCGGTAATCGGAGACCACATCACCAAGCTATTTAGGACACTTCGAATACATAAGCCTTTCAGGGCTGAAATATCTTTTAGACATCTCCAGTGTTCTGCAAACAAGCATTAAAACCTATATTCTACTGGATTATATGCAACATACATAATTATGACAAACGAAATAAACAATGTCCATGTGCCAAAATAAGTATGCGCCACACAAATAGGGAAATGAAACTGTGAAGGAATAAAGGAGGATGAGTACGACTGAAAATAAGTAGTAAGTATAGAGGGAAATTAACTCCGCCTGTAAATTCTAGGGCTACTACCGGTCCCAAGCCCGGGTAAAGGAGGGTTGGATGTGGGATCGGCAACCCCATCCTGTAGAAAACAAGCTTGCTGAAAAAAGACGCTAACCAGAATAAAGGGAAATTACAACAGGACGGTCACTGGCTTCTGAGCAGTGTTCCATAAAATCTCAGGACATTGAGTTACACTCTAGCCCCGGGATGGATAGGTAGATATCAACCCTACACAGCTTAATTTTATGCCACGGTGCTATCATAAACTGACAACCTTACCGCTCTTTACTATGTCTGTGTCGGCGATTAGTGCACGAAGCGAAAGTTGCTGAGACGACATTGGTGAGACAACTCCAAGTTACCAAGGCCAGTATTTTAAGATGGTGACACCAACTAAATTATTGTCAGTGTAACCGAATACATTGATTAGCCACAGGTTTATTAACATAGTGATGTCACTGCATTTCAGCAATCGTTTGAATATATTAGTCGAACTGGGTAGCAAAACATATTCAACTCAAAGAGACCAGGACTCATAAATGACAATCGATAGCTATGAGAAGACTTCCATCGTCACATGACTTAGCGTTTTAGACAAAAGCTAAGAGTGTTGAGGTCAAGAAGATTAATCATGCATCTAAAAACATGAAGCTAAGACAAACTATGGGTTTTTCTAATGAGGTCGTGATATTTGCACTGTTAAGTCTTGTGATTACTGAGTTTCAAACGCAAGACTGGTTACTATGTCAGCCAACCCAACCAACATGAGACACTAAAATCGTCATTATTTTGAGACATGGGTTAAGTGACAAGACGTAACATTCACAACTAGTCTAAAACTGAATGTTTATGAAGCTTTGAAAAGTGAAGACATCTGTCAAGTGGATTCATTATTTTACCCAAACCAAAAAATCTATGGTGAATGGATGCAAACAGAGACTAGGATAGGACTACAAGCTTCGAAAAAAGCTTGTTTATGGAAATCTGATCATTTATTCCTAAGCATTTGAAGCTTTTAAAGGATAAACAGGTTAACATAGCTGATGAGGTTTCGATGACTATTTGTCCAGGCATTTAACTGCCAATGATTTCATTGATAAGCCTAGTTTAACTGTATAATGACCTTTAATACATAAACTAATGAAGTCGACATGTATTGACAGTATGATTATGCTGTCGAACAGTGCGATTTCTGATGACTTTTGATGCAGACATGTGTGACTATTTAAATACTAACAAAATAAAGACACATAAATATCAAAAACACAATTTCAGGTAAAATACTTACGCATATGCCGTCATGACTAACGACCCTCACCTGCCCTTAATATCGAATAAGTGACACAAAAGGAGCACAACACAACAAGGACGACACAGTACAAATTACAAATATGTGAAGATTCTTGAGCCAAAGTGCGACTTGATCAAATATACAGGGAAATAGGAAGCTTCATTGAGACTATTAGTGGCAAGACCTCTTATTTTTTCTTGAGATAATGGACACCGTTTGTGTTTGAATGCATCAAACAACTGGACCGGATACTTTTCAATGCTATAATAATATGAATTGGTGTAGTTAAACAAATTTGCCCGATAATCGAAAACTCCTCACGGATAGATTTACTGGCAAATTACTTTATCAATCGCAGTCTTTAAACAAACTTCTTCGGTTGTATTGCTCTTTATCTTTCTAGGCTGAATATTTTCTATATTTCACTTGATGTCACAGGTAGGGGAATTCTTATCAGACGTAAGGCCGAAATACCACTGATTAAGAAACGATATAAATCGGGATGGTGTATTATATTAAATGAAGTGATAAAGACAGAAAGTTGAGATTATTAAGCTGGTTGTTAAAGAAATAGAAGTAGCATACCACGCGGAAAACAAAATAACTATAGCGAAATGGTAATTTGGGGATGTGTTTTTTAGATACTAAAGAACACGAGTTTGGCATGAATAAAGGGACTTCTTACCAAACGCACTTCCCGAGAAGAAACCAATCTTCGGAATCTCTCCCCATAACATTTTAGCCAGATAATTGAGGACTAAAACAGAAATAGTTGTTCTAGTGATAAATAAATGCTTAGCATAAATAGTTCTTCAAGTCGTCAACATTGTTACTGACCTTGTAAGTTGTACTGGATACACCTTAGCCGAAGGCACTCGGTCACACATTCACACCAGTTCGCGAGTGGGTACGTCGTGTTATCTATTTCTTGCAACTACTGAGCAGCTTAGATCGAGCTTTCCCAACACAACGAAAACATTCTAAATAAATCTTCAAGCTCGTTCATTCCTGACCTTTGATTTGACCAGGTTAGCATCCTTCCATTGGTAAGGTGTTACGGACAAAAGTGTTGTCAAACTCTGAATATCTGTGACATCTTTAGTGCTGAGCTCAACATGGTGTGGTACACCAAATAGCAAAATGTGAGTCTGTTCCCTGTTGTAATATTATATTTCACATTTTGATTTTCATTTTTATATATCGTGATATTATTTTGGCATTATCGGAGTTTTTCATCCCTTAACACATTCTTTCCTCATTGTGACGAAGTGGACACCCGAACTTTTGGAGATTAAAACTCTTGCACCCCCACCATTCTGACTTCAAAATATTGAAGCCTGATTCTTCTACGCAGAAGCTGACTTCCCTGAACATGGCGTTATAGAACAACGTGTGAACAGATTTTGAAGATCACCAGAACACCTGGTACCGAGGTGTATTCTATCAAGGAAAAACCTCAAACCTCATGAAACGACATTGCATCATTTTGTTGGCATCATGTCCTCGAATATTCTGATTAGCGTTTCTTAACAAGGTTGTTTTCTAAGGGATGATGTTTCCAAACACATGCCCAACCCTACATTACCCGAGCATCAGATCAATAGTAACCTTGGAAGAACTACGGGCGGATTGGCCAAACAAAGACAGCATTCCTACAATTGAAGAACATATAGAACTCAAAACAACTGTTAACCAATATCTAAGTCACAGTCTTCAATACCAACGTTAAGACAGTTTACTGAACAGAACTGAAACTTAGAGAACTACTACAACCATTATCAAAAATGTGAGGGTATTTATAAACAATTGTCTACACAAGATACCCAATGTCCGTCGATCGGATACCATCAGCAACAGCCTACTGTGGGAGAGAACAAACCAGCTTCCAGCTGGAATGGAAATTAGGAAAAGATGTTGGAGGTGGACAGGACATACATTGAAGCAATCACCAAACTGCATGACGAGGCAAGCGCTAACTTGGAATCCTGAAGGGAAAAGGAAAAGAGGAGAAACAAGAAACACATTGTGTCGAGAATGGGAGGCAGACATCAGAGGAATGAATAACAACTGGAAACAACTGGGAACGGTTGCCCAGAACAGAGCTGGTTGGAGAATGCTGGTGAGCGGGGTATACTTGTTCACGAGGGGTAACCACGTACGTCTTCGTATACTGCAGTACGGTCGTAAACAACCACACAAACTATCATAACCTGGTCATTTGTGTGAATTTACAATTTTCAAACTATCTTTTCTCAATGCTATGATCACTTTGACAATCTAATCTCCTACTTGTATAGAAATAGAGTTATAAATTACCATAATGAATTAGAAATAAGTTAGGGTTTGGAATTATAACCATGGTTTTTCACTAAAAACCAACATCACTTATAAGGCCCAAATATTCTTGGCTGGGGATAGACTCTACGTCGTTAAGTCATCTGGGTGCACCGTTGTCAGTCAATATGATTGTTATCGTTCATTTAGACAGTCAGTTGTGGATATTTTGGACAGAGATTCTACCATAGAGTTGATCGAAAGTAATGTTAAATCCAAACTGCGTTTGGTGAAGAATAACTGTCCGTGGAATAAATGTAGTCACGCATGTTGTCCAATCGAAATCAGAACAAAGTGATTGGGTAACAACGGTTCTAAAATTCATCATACATATAAATGTACAATTTTACCTAAACAAATATTACCACTCAGTTATTCAACCAACAATTGTTTCCAGAATAATCAATCTAAATTACAATAAATAGCAAATTGACAAGAAATATAAGAAATTTACCGAACACACCAAAAAGTAAGTGTTATTCCATCCTTTCTGGATAGATCAAGTAAAAATTTCTTTTGAGAGGTTGCTCTATAACACAAAGTGTTTCAAATTCTGGAAAAGTGCTCCAATTTACAACCAAAATGCACGATCCCAGTCAAATCAAACAACACAGTCAAAGTGGGGACAATCAATATAGCAGCCGCCAGAATAATATCAGTCAAAACAAATTAGATACAGTTCAAGAAGAAACACAGAAACACAATGAAAGTGATAGAAAAACTGAGAAAACTATTATGAAACTAAACATTACAGTCTCAATCGGCATCAAAAAGGTTAACAATATGCACAAATAAAGAAAGCATTAAGAAGAATTTGCAAATGTATACATGGAAGGATTTTCACCTTCAAAATGGATCTTACAAGTATGACTTTTGTCATGTTTTCATTTTTTCCACCGTGAGTGAGTGCACCACACTTGACACGTCCATAGCATGATGCTGTGATATTTCCGTCATAGAACTGTGGTGTTTGTATGAATTTATGATTATTTCACACTTGACGACTTCTTGATTTCGAATTCCAAATACGTTCGTTCGTGCTCATCTCGTACGTCCTGGTTGGATTGCGTTATATCTGAGATTCCTAGTGTGTATAATAATTCAAATACTCGTATAAACGATTTCTGCAGAATAGGTTTTCGGGGTTTATTCGAAAAAATAATAAAATATACACGTATAAGCAAGCATATTGGCAACGATTCTTTTTTGTTTTTTGGAATGAGTATATATATGTGAGCATAATAAAAATATTTTTTGACACGATAATGCAAAAATGTCGTGATGAAACAAAATGCAGTGTCTTGCGTGCAAGAATCGTTTACGTGTTCTAGAAAACGTAATCTTCTTCCAGAACACATTGCTTTTTATCAGTTGTCAGATACCACTGAAGTTTCGTTGTGATTGTTGATTATCGGGTGAGGTATCTTTATTTTGGGACTCATGTCTTTCGACTGTCCCGAAGGAAAATCGACATGACTAGGGTTTCCTTCTAAATATACTGCTTCGATTCGATCGATGCTGATGCTATTGTTAGTTCCGTTCTTATCGACTATATGGTACTTAGGTTTGCTCTGAAGAACTTTGAAGGGTCCTTCGTATGGTGATTCGAGAGATCGTCAATGTGAGTGTTGACGTACGAAGACATGTGTACTATATCGTCAAGTTGAACGAAAACACCAGTTGAGTGGAAGCAGGTTTAACTGAATGCATTGAGTTTGTAAGCCTGCTTGTGTAGGAGTTTAGATCCATGTTCATTGAAGAAGATGAAGGATCCGTGAATTCTCCTGGAAGTCGGAGTTTCGTTCCGTAAACGAGTTGAGTTGCAGCGTATCCACTGTCAACTTTCACTGCATTGCGAATACCGAATAATACAAGTGGAAGGGCGTCGGTCCACTATGGATTGTCTGCAGTTAACAGTGAAGCATTGAGCTGTCGGTAAAGTCGTTTTACCAACCTGTTTGCTTGTGGGTGATAAGGTGTCGTTCGGTAGCGAATGATTTCTAATAGTGTAGCCAAACAATGGAAAAGTCCAGATTCAAACTGGTGTTCACGGTCTGTAGTGATAGTTGAAGTACAACTGAAGTTCGCTACCCACCGTTTGACGAAGGCGTAAGCCATTGTTTCGGCAGCAATGTCCTTGATTGGTACTGCCCTAGGCCATTGTATGAAACAGTTCACACAAGTCAAGAGATAAGGGTATCCATTTGACCCTGGTAATGGTCCTACCAAGTCAATGTTAACATGTTTGAAACGAGCATAGGGAGTTGCGAAAAAGCCTAAGGGATATTTGCCGTGTCTAGTCACTTTAGATTTCTGGCAGCTTACATAAGAGTGCGGACACTTCCTCACGTCTTTATTCCTACCAGGCCAGCAAAACTGTTCCGCTGTAAGCTTGATGGATGCATGAACACCTGGATGAGAAAGTTTGTGCAACGTATTGAAGACGTTACGTGGACAATGTTTCGACACAATTGCACTATCCCTACCTGTAGATGTGTCACATAATAAAATTTCCTTATCTGTTCCCATCTGTTCGATGTGCAGTTTTAGAGTTGTTGAGGATAACTCGTGCCGAAGATCAGTTTCTTCTTTTTGAAGCTGGGCCAGTTTGAAGTCGATTCCTTGGAAACCGTTCAAGGACGTTATGCGAGACAGGCGTCCACGACTGCATTGTTTGCTCCAGAAATGTGTCATATATCTGAAGTAAACTGTGAAATGTAGTCCAGCCGTCGAGACTCACGAGGTGAGTACTTGTCTGAAGATGAGCTTACAGAGAAAGTAAGGGGTTTTTTGACAAATAAAAAGGGTGAATTCTCGGCCTTCGATAGAGTGTTGAAAGTGCCGTACAGCACAATACATAGCTAGGAGTTCCCTACTGAAAGTGCTGTACCTCAATTCAGTGTCTAGCAACCGTTTTGAGAAAAATGCCAAAGGTTTCCAGGAGTGGTTAAATGATTGTTTTAGGACTCATCCGATTGTTGAGTTGGATGCGTCTACTGCGATACTAACGGGTGCTTAGTTTCCTGGTGTGTCATCATGGTCGCCTTTGAGATAAGTTCCTTAACTGTGAAGAATGCTTTTCTCGCGGTGTCGTCCAGATTAGCAGATTTCGCATTTCCACGAAGTTGGTCGGTTAGGGGTTTCATAACAGACGCGCAGTTTGGTATGAACGTCTATGGAAACTTACGAGGCAATTAACTGTGCGCAATTTCTTAACAGTGGTCGGTTCTGAGTAATCCAGAATGGCTGCCACTTTGCTTGTAAGAGGTTGGATTCTTTGCGCGTCAATAGTGTGTCCTGGGAGTTCTAAGGGGTCGGTTCAGAACTGGCATTTCTGGATGCTTACAATAATACCATACTTTTGAATGTCCAGATGATGGAGATGGGATTCTCTGTTCGGCCTTGCTATTAAGCAGTCATCAACATACACATGTACGAAGTTGAGACCTCGAAAAACGTCATTTATGAACCTTTGGAAAGTCCGGGCAGCATTTCTTAGGCCGAGAGGCATTCGCAAAAATTCGTAGAATCCGAATATCGTCAGTGGCCATAGGGATTTGGTTATGGGCTTTAACCAAGTTGACTTTTGAAAGAGACAGCTTTATCTTTCAAGGTAGCAGTCAAATTGTGAATATGGGGCAACGGGTAACGACCGGGAATGGTTTTCGCATTCAAACACCAATATTCAGCAGTTGGATGCCAATCGTTGCTGTCCTTTCTGGGGACCATGTGCAAGGGAGATACTCATGGGTTTTTTGATAGCCGAAGGGTTCCTAACTCTATCATGCAGTGAAATTCGTTTTTGGCCAACCTCAGATTTTCGGGAGCTAGTCGACGCGCCTTCGAGAATACAGGGGTCCTGTAGTCAAGATGTGGTGTGTAACATTGCTGGTTACACACGGCAATGTCGGTTGCACTTGGTATACCTCGGGGTTTTTAAGGAGTATTTGTTGGTAGTATGGATCGATTGTATCCCTTACTGTGACTGGGGATAATCTAAAACCGGAAAAAAAAGTTACACAGACAGATAAATTATTATTCCAATCTACTAACCTCCATTTGAACTTGTCGATAAGTAGGTCATGATGTCATAGCAGGTCCGTACCAGCAATTGGCATAGAAACATCTACAACAACGAAGATTCCGTGATGGGTTTGCACAAACCCACGTTAAGATAAACGTACTGCTTACAATATGTGGTGACCGGTCTCCCATTTGCCGCCTGAAAGTTGAATATTGCTTCGTGCAGTCGGTCATTAGGTGTCGCCGGTAAATGCACCAATGTCGACGAGGTGGCGAACTTTCGTAATGTATAACAGACTGCTATGTTCGCCGTCTACGGTTTCCGTTAAAGCGTACTGGCAAGGAAGTTCCCCGAAGAGTTTTTCGTGTTGGTCGGTTTGGGGCTCGAGAAGCTGCAGTGTTCTCCATTGTTTCTAGAAGCTTTTACGTGATGACTGTGATACCAGTATCGATCTGGGTTATTTGTCTCTACTGATCTAGAGGCAGGTGGTTTTCGTGAAGTACACGTATGGGGAGTTTGGGGTCGTCTACTGTCAAGACGAATACTAAGGTAACGTGTTGAAGTATAAAAGAGTCCTGTAACGTCATTATGTGTCGTTTGAAGCTTTCCTTTGAGTGAAACAACACCGGCGTTAGAATTTCTGTTGATTTCCAGAATTCGGTTGGCAGATGCAGCCAGCTCGTCTAAAGAGTTGTCTTGAAATGATCCAGACACTGCCTGAACCTGTTATGAAAGCTCAGGTACGAAAAGTTGCCAGGACGGGCCATCGTCTAAGGTCAGTTGTCCAGTGACCTCCCTAATTTGTTGTAACATGTCTGTTGTTGAAGAGTTGACCTAATCTTTGTCGATCGGTTAGATTGTAGGGTCACTGAATATCGAACAGATCATTGATCCCTGTCAAAGTCAAGGATAGTCAACGCGCATCAATCAATTATATGCCATGGACTGGCCCACGCGGCAGTGGTTGTTCTTTCACTTCTGTACTTCTGTGGTTGTACCTTAACTAATATATTCTTGTAATAACGTCCTTTGTGTTGTACAGTCTCCATAGCGTCCATGATCCTTTGATGCGTCGATGGTTCAAACCACGTAAGGGCCGGTCGTGAGGTGTGACTTCAGCGTTAGTTGGTTCGTCACCATTCTCGTCTAACTATAGTAGGCCCCCAATCATTTCGACATAGAACATTCAACGTTGATGTTCTACACTGGTGAGCAAGACTTCGAATAAAGCAACCTATCATTATGATATTTTTTTATTGCATTCTATACTTATTATTTTTCATTTTTAACTTCGTCTATGTTAATCAGTTTCTGTGAACATTCTTGCTTCATATCAATGTTGATTAGTATTTCGACTTACATATTTAGTTCAATCGATAGAACTAACCAATCAACTACGACTATCATCGGCTATCGTGGTTCTTTAACAAGCATTAGCGGCATGTAAATGCTCCCGTGTAATATGTCTGTTAAAATATCAACCACTCGTAATTATAGCCTCAAGGCAACACGAATGCATATCTGTTTGCAACTTATCCACTTGTATAACCAATACAGGATAAACTGTCGATTATAAGTTCATTATTCTGCTTAATCACTATCAAGTAACTACTATCAAAAACTATCTACTAGAATATTTTACTTTCTTGACCACTGCCTGCCTAATTTCCGATTGCTGAGTTCCATGGCGAATCAGAGGATACAAATGCTAGAAATTTACGGTGAGTTTGAACTATAAATTTCCTGCAATGTTAGATCTTGTTTAGACTGTTTCGTCAGGCAATTCTACGTGTTCGGCCTAAATTGGACTTATACAAATTCAGGCTACAGTGCTTCGTTAATCTACGAATTTCCATCACTTGGGAGCAAGAGTAACCCAGGCGAGTTTCATAACTGTGTTAAATAATTTCGTATAATGTTTATGATGTCTAATAACATTTCGAGGCTACTTTCACTTAGAGTAGTCATACATTCTGTCACTGCCGTCACGTTTTAGTCGAAACTATGTACATTTATGACCCGTGAGTCGTCATGCTGTAGAAAAACGTATTACGTGTACACGAGCAATCTTAGTCCATGTCCTTACCAGACATTCATCGTATTTAATATGTCACTTAACGCTAGATAATAAGCCATTTTACGAAACGATCACGTTATCTAACCTAAACTTTAGTGACATTGGTGGTTACCATTTAAATTAATGTTTACTATGCGCTTTGTATTTGCTGTTATCTCACACAGTAAATCATGGCTCGATTTCCTTATTGCACGAAAGTCACTTTAATTCCGTCTTCGGCTCATTCACATGCAATACGGGTTTGGAAAATATCTAAACGACCTCTGAAATTCTCCACGAACCCCACGATAGTCTTCGTACATGTTTGCTATTACACATCCAATTGCTATATTGACGATGCCCAAACGGACGTTCAGTACAATTGTCAGTATACGAAAGGATGTTACTTCAATGTGACATTATAACACATCCGAACTATTGTAGTTATTCAACTTCGACGTCGTATTATTTTTATCCTATGAAGTTTTGTTTCCGCGTGGCTGTTACCTAATAGATGTTTCGGTACATCAATCGGCTGTTCAACTACTCGACGATCTAAAGCCTGTCCAGTTCAATTGGTGGTTTGACGACACTCATTCACGCGAATCATCCGTTTACGCAGTCGAGCGCATCTCCTGCAAACTGACAACGATATTGTCGTCTCGACCCCAACACTGACAGCATTTTTCACCGATATCATTGACATGAGTCCAGAGTGACACTCTTGGTTTCTTATGTTCTTTTCGACATTTTTCGGTTCAGTCATCAAACACATGTGCAGCACTCACCGTTTATCATCTTTTAGAGATTTCATCGTGCCACCTTCGCTCTCGCTCTGTATTCTTCGACCCTTACTGATTTTCACAGCAGTTATCAGTTTTTCCAAACTGACTGCAAGTTGATCAAAAGCTTCGCACAAGGAAACCACGACTTATCTTCACGGTTATACTTCTGTACTTACAGTTGGTCTGTTAAATATAGATATAACTAGAAGTCGACGCTTACGAACAGTTGTAAACGACACTTACTGACTTTCTACTCTGAACCGATGACAGTGCAAACATTGACATCGATAGATAGTACGCTTATCGTACTATCACTGTGACATCACTACTTTTGCAGCGGACTCAACGTTTCTCATCTGAGGACCTCAATCACTTTTCAAAGCTAATTATTTCAACGCGAATTGATAAAACTCTAAAATGACATCTTTTTTTCTATTATTTCTATGGTTGACCGCTTAACATTTAACCAACATCCTTGTTACGTGTTATTACTCGTTGTTTCCCGATCAGTTTCTGCAGCCTCCTTTCCATTTCTTTTACAGCTCGGCAATACCCGGAGGATTCATATTAATCGTCTGGCAACCTCCGGCGCGTGACTACTCCCAACATGTTTGGCATCGATTCAAACGGCCGTTGAATCTGATGGGGGAGTATTGTAGGGTCACTGAATATCGAACAGATCATTGATCCCTGTCAAAGTCAAGGATAGTCAACGCGCATCAATCAATTATATGCCATGGACTGGCCCACGCGGCAGTGGTTGTTCTTTCACTTCTGTACTTCTGTGGTTGTACCTTAACTAATATATTCTTGTAATAACGTCCTTTGTGTTGTACAGTCTCCATAGCGTCCATGATCCTTTGATGCGTCGATGGTTCTGTAGTGACCGGCCAGTCTCGATAAGAACACGATTGGAATAATAGAAACAATTATTATTATTGTAACCAATTGTGCCAGAGATTGTTTTACTGTATTTGTTTAACTGTATCCGTTTCACTTCTTGTTCCATATACCGCCTGGTTTGGTTCGAGCTTGCTCACGCACTGCTTATTCGCTTGTACTCTTTGGCACGTCTCGGTATTATTTCGATACCACGAGATCGCCAATAAATATACTTGATCTGGACTAGTAAAGCCTTCTGGTTTACGGGCTATCAAGGGAACCAAGTCATATTTGTACGCGTAATCGAATAGTAGTGGTGATCATAGTCCGTCCACGACTCGACATCCACTACAACTGGTGAGCCGTATTTGGAACACGCAATACAGCTGGTAACCCAATCCATCGAGCACAAGTCAAACTTGGCCAATTCTCCAAACCAGATCAATCCGGTGAGTCTATTTATCTATCCACATCTGTTGCATATATTCGTATTGATTTTTTTCAATATATAATATTTTGGCAACTTAATATGGTAGATAACGATAAGAATAACATAAATATGATAGACTCCGAGATACAGGTTATCAGTTTCCGACCGGTTCCTTTCATCCCCCATGATCCAGAAGTCTGGTTCGCGGCACTGGAATCTCAATTTGAGATCCGCCGCATAACCAATCAAAGGCAGAAGTACGCCCACGCTTTGGAATCATTGCCCGGGGATCACCTAACCGCTGTCCGTGAGGTTGTCCTCAATCCCAACGTTCCAAACGTTTATGACCGTCTTAAGGATGCCATCCTTCGACATTTCCTCCCATCAAGAGAGGAAAGATTGAGGACACTTTTAGCACGTCACCCTATGGGTGATGCTAAGCCGAGCCACCACCTCACGCGCCTGCAATCCCTTGCAGGAAACATGACAGCTGACTCTGAGATAGTCAAAGAGTTGTGGTTCGAAGCCTTACCAGTCAGTATCCAGCCAACCCTTACGGCTCTGCTCGAGGACACCCCGCTCAACAAGGTGGCCCTCATAGCAGATAAGATTCTGGCACGAGTTAACACCAAAGGCGACCATTTAGTTGCTAGTTTTTCCCGTTCTAACGTTGATCTCGATGCTAGACGACCTCCGGCTCATGGGGATAGGGACAGATGTATCCATACTCGTCTCAGTTTCCGAGACCGCGCAAATGTGCCAGCCCCCTACATCCCCCGACCCAGGTCACAATCTCGAAAAGCCGTAACGACTCGCCCCAAGCGGGCATCTTCCAAGCCACGCCAGAAGGCGGTTTCGGAAGCGAGTCCAGGTTGGTGCTGGTTTCACCGTGCTTTCGGAGCCGGTGCCCGTCATTGTCGAGCTCCCTGCTCATACAAGGCGGGAAACTTCTCAGCCGGCGAGTAAATGCGGCCGTACTCGCCGGCACTTCACCTCAGGTTGGCCGTTTATTTTACGTGCACGATTATCGCACCAACGCTAGGTACCTTGTGGATACGGGTGCCCAAGTTTCTGTCGTACCTATCGGTAACAGTAAGTCTCAAGCCACTATGCTTCGACTACGCGCTGCGAATGGCTCAGTCATTCCCACCTATGGTACACGACAACTTACGGTCAACCTGAGCAACCGACGACAGTATCTGTGGACGTTCATCATTGCCGATGTTCCCACAGCTATACTCGGTATCGATTTCCTACAGCACTATGAATTGCTAGTCGATTCACGTAGGCTGCAGCTAATTGATACTTCGTCGAACAGCAACTTTATGGGCTCTAAAGCCCACACAAACGCGTACCGAATCACAGGTGTATTTCATTCGCATGACGATTTATTCCACGTTTTATTTCAGAAATTCCCCAAATTGACTAAACCTCTCGAGGAGACTCCATCGGTGACCAATCGTGTGGTACACCACATAGTCACCCGCGGACCACCAGTCACGGCAAGACCTCGCCGACTGGCACCGGACAAATTAGCTTTCGCTAAACGTGAGTTTGACAATTTACTAGCTACTGGTATTATTCGTCCTTCTCACAGTCCTTGGGCCTCACCTCTCCACATGGTTCGAAAAAAGGATGGGGTTAGTTGGAGACCATGCGGAGACTACCGAGCGTTAAACACAGCTACACGTTTCGATAGCTATCCCATCCCCCACATACATAACATCACGGCATCACTCAAGGGCACGACAATTTTTTCCAAGATCGATCTGATACGAGCATATCATCAGATCCCAGTCGCTCTTGAAGATATAGAGAAAACTGCCATCACGACTCCTTTCGGTTTATTTGAGTTCCTACGAATGCCATTTGGATTACGGAATGCTGCTCAAACTTTCCAAAGGTTTATCGATAGCATTGTACGAGACCTAGATTTTGTTCACGTCTATATTGATGACCTGCTAATCGCATCATCAAACGTAGATGAACATTATCAACACCTGACGCTACTATTCCAGCGCCTTTCGGATAATGGAATAATAGTCAACCCCGATAAGTGTGAACTCGGGAAGAAGGAAATGAAATTCTTAGGTCATGTTATTAAGCATGAGGGTATTCTACCTTGTGAGGATAAAGTACGTACTATAAAGGAGTACACTGTACCGTCCACACTCAAGGAACTGAAGGCATTTCTCGGTTTGGTCAACTTCTACCGACGCTTCATTTCGCACGCGGCAGAACAGTTACGACCGTTAACCGATTTACTTCGCGGTAATCCACGCAAACTGGAATGGAACGACGCCGCACGTACTGCATTTTCAGATATCAAAACGGCCCTAGCTCAAGCCACACTTCTCGTGCATCCTGACCCATCAGCCACGCTTAGTATAGCGGTTGATGCATCGGATTTCGCCATAGGAGCCGTTATGCAACAGAATATCTCCGGTAGTTGGCAGCCCCTCGAATTTTTCTCACGACGCCTCACTCCCACGGAGACGAGATATAGCGCTTTTGGTCGCGAACTGCTAGCAGCCTACTGCGCCATCAAACATTTCCGGCACGCTGTAGAAGGTCGTAAGTTCATCTTATTCACCGACCATAAGCCCTTAACGTATGCTCTGCATACCAAGTCTGACCGCTACTCACCACGAGAGTGCAGACATTTGGACTATATCTCCCAGTTCACGACAGACCTTCGTCACGTCAAAGGCGAGTCGAACTGTGTTGCTGATGCTTTATCACGTATCCAACTGAATGCAGTTACTTTGCCAGTGCTCGATCTACCTGCTATGGCCGCCGCCCAAGCAAACGATACTTCATGCACGGAAGCACAACAGTCTACGTCCCTTCAATGCCGGGAAGTACCCCTAGCTACTAGCTCTGGTACTATCCTATGCGATACTTCCACGGGCCTCCCTCGACCCATCGTACCCTCCGCTTATCGCCGTCTCGTCTTTGATGCCCTTCATGGTCTATCTCATCCTGGTATCGCAGCCACCCTACGCCTCATAGCTGCACGATACGTCTGGCCGTCAATGAATAAAGATGTCCGTATGTGGGTAAAACAATGTTTACAATGTCAACGATCAAAAGTGCACAGGCACGTAGCTGCCCCTATTGGCACTTTCGCTACGCCTGATGCTCGCTTCGATCACGTTCACATAGACATTGTAGGACCATTACCACCATCGCACGGGTATGATCACATACTCACATGCATTGATCGTTTCACAAGATGGCCCGAAGCTATTCCCATCACGTCTATTACGGCGGAGACAGTTGCTCACCGCTTCGTAGAACGATGGATAGCTATGTACGGTTGTCCCTCGACTGTCACGACTGACCGAGGACAACAATTTGAGTCCGCATTATTCTCCTCACTAACACGGCTGCTTGGTACGGAGCGCATACGCACTACCGCCTATCATCCAGCATCAAACGGTTTAGTTGAACGGTTTCATCGCCAACTTAAAAGTGCTCTTCGAGCACACGAAAACAACAATTGGTACGAAACCCTTCCGCTCGTCCTCCTGGGAATCAGAACGAGTTTAAAGGCAGATATTCAATGTTCCGCCGCTGAACTTGTTTACGGCACGACATTGCGTCTGCCTGGGGAATTTTTCACACCACGGAGCAGCACTAAGTTCGGCGAATCAGACTACGTCCAACGACTGTCTGCATTCATGCGAACACTGACTCCGGTGTCAACTCGTATACAACATCGACAGGTCGCTCTCCCTCGAGAGTTATCTACCTGTTCACATGTTTTCATACGAGTAGATTCGGTACGCAAACCTCTACAACAGCCTTACGAGGGCCCTTTTCACGTGATTTCCCGTCACGAAAAGACCTTCAAGGTTGATCGACGTGGCCGCATCGAAACAGTCAGCATTGATCGTCTCAAGCCAGCACACGTCGATGACAGTGCTATACCTGATAAGCCGAGACCCAATGTTAGACCCATCAGAGCTTCTAGCGGGATTTCTACATCTACTTCGGATCCCACGCTAGATGCACCTGAGACCTCATTCTCACGTCCCAGTCAACAGCACGTGTCATCTGCCCCGTCTACGGACGAGACTTCCGTCTCACGTCCAGACCTGCAGACCACATCGCCCTCGACTGCGGATGAGATTGCAGGCTCACGAGGTTCGAACGAGACTACCGTCTCACGTTCTGGTCGCCGAGTACGCTTACCCGTACGCTTTCGCGACTAACCTCATAACCAACTGCGGATACAGTATAGGAATCTGCCCCTATACTACAAGAAAGCTACACTTTTCTCTTTTTCTATCATTTTTTTTGTTTACTCCGAGCCTACGCCTCCGACCATCGCTGTTCCGGTATCGTCGACTTCAGTAAATTTTGGCGAAAGCTGGCCTGATCACCCACGCTCTAGTCAACGCACTCAGTCGATCTCTCTGGCTCCAAATACGTATGGTATACATTTGGTCCCGAACATGGTTATTCTGGTCGCATCTGGTTCCTTGGCTCAATCTGGTTTCGTCCTACGTCTGCAGCGTTTCTGGTCCGGACCTCTACGAACGCAACTTTCAGATTCTGGATACAAACCACTCTGGTGTAGCATGCTAATCCAAGCAATCAATACAGCACGTTCCTTCTGGTACCGTTCTACGTCAAAGACTTTTGGTGGCAACTCGAGGATCAACGATCACTCCCTGTTCTGCCAACGTTTTCGTCCTACAATTGCACGTTTCGCGATCAGTCCCACGAATGAAACCGCTACGTATCGAAAGTGTAAATCCTTTCTAGCGGGGGGCTCCTGTAGTGACCGGCCAGTCTCGATAAGAACACGATTGGAATAATAGAAACAATTATTATTATTGTAACCAATTGTACCAGAGATTGTTTTACTGTATTTGTTTAACTGTATCCGTTTCACTTCTTGTTCCATATACCGCCTGGTTTGGTTCGAGCTTGCTCACGCACTGCTTATTCGCTTGTACTCTTTGGCACGTCTCGGTATTATTTCGATACCACGAGATCGCCAATAAATATACTTGATCTGGACTAGTAAAGCCTTCTGGTTTACGGGCTATCAAGGGAACCAAGTCATATTTGTACGTGTAATCGAATAGTAGTGGTGATCATAGTCCGTCCACGACTCGACATCCACTACAGTTCAAACCACGTAAGGGCCGGTCGTGAGGTGTGACTTCAGCGTTAGTTGGTTCGTCACCATTCTCGTCTAACTATAGTAGGCCCCCAATCATTTCGACATAGAACATTCAACGTTGATGTTCTACAAGATCTTCACGCTTAAGAACAACGTTAATTACAGTTTCGTAATGTTCCGAAACATCACTAGTTAACATACTGTGTGATGTACCTGTTGAATTTGTGCGGTAATGCGTTCAGTATCAAATGTCGAGCACTTGCAAAGATACTGATTTTAGGGATTTATTTACCGCTACACTAAACAGGTGTCATAGCTGTTGTTTCAATTGCGCAGACATGTTACTCAAAGTAGTTACATGTCGACAATTAAGCCTATAAACCCAGTAACACCTACCTAACAGAGGACAAACGATATTGTTTTGAGACTGAAGATGACAGTCATTTACGCATAGAAACATAGTTTACAGCACGACAAACCTTCCTCCAGCATCATTATTCACTGACAGTCTACTTAAAAAACAACGATTTGATTAAGCTTACTATGACTTAGGATATCATTCCAGCATGCGATGCATGTCCTGTGTAACACAGTCAGATGTGGCAAATAAAAATTGCAGCCACAGCCAACTTCACAGTATAATCTAGTTTTTTTTGAGATAAAAAATCATACTATGAAGGGTTAAGTGACTACATGGACGTAAACATGACCATTATTCTGGTTTGTGATATATTAAGTAGGAGTGAAAACGTTGAGTATAATTCCTTCCATCTTCTACCGCATTGAAGAATGGACTTCGCGCTGAACAACAAGACTTGATATCTTAAATCTGATTGGTTCGTTTACAAGTTGTGGTCATGTCAACCGTAAATTTTGTTCTGTATATACGTACACTTATAACTGTTAGTTAAGATTTTTCACATGTGTGTGGGTCTGTGCCTTTTTTCATGATAGAAATAACAGTAAGCATGTGAAAATTTGGGGCGCGTCGGGAATATAGGATAAATCCTCGAGACTGTCCAAGAAAACTATGTCTTGACATTTAATGTTAAACTATTTCAAGGGGACCGGAAGTAGGTGTTAGTTGGTACATAATATTGAGCCCATCGGTGATTTATGTAAGTTGTCGTTGAACAGGCAAGCAATATCTTTAAGTTAAATGAGTGTATGCTTGATTATAATCAAGCAATGCAACTATAGTCGCGTTTTTAATCCAGGCATATATATATATATCATCTGCATAAATATTGAATTAGCTTTTGTATATTGTATAAAGACGATTAATGCTTCTAGATTTCTTTTGATCTTTACACTCAAGTTCTCTCTACGCGTCTAAATATTTAGTCTTTGGTGAGGATTCTCGAGTTTTCTGAGTGGTGTTCCACAACCCAATGAATGTACTACCTTTCCCACACCGTTTTCGGTTAGGTATTTGCAGGCTACACGCAGATCGAGTTGTGACCGTATATTGTGTTTTTTTCACGTCATTGGTTGCTGGGAGAGTAAAATCCAGAACTCTGGACTCTGCTGAAGACTCAAATTCTAAAGGTGCTGTATTACCTAAGCCTATAACCCTTTGTGAAGTAGTATACCCCGCTCACCAACATTCTCCAACCAGCTCTGTTCTGGGCAACCGTTCCCAGTTGTTTCCAGTTGTTATTCATTCCTCTGATGTCTGCCTCCCATTCTCGACACAATGTGTTTCTTGTTTCTCCTCTTTTCCTTTTCCCTTCAGGATTCCAAGTTAGCGCTTGCCTCGTCATGCAGTTTGGTGATTGCTTCAATGTATGTCCTGTCCACCTCCAACATCTTTTCCTAATTTCCATTCCAGCTGGAAGCTGGTTTGTTCTCTCCCACAGTAGGCTGTTGCTGATGGTATCCGATCGACGGACATTGGGTATCTTGTGTAGACAATTGTTTATAAATACCCTCACATTTTTGATAATGGTTGTAGTAGTTCTCTAAGTTTCAGTTCTGTTCAGTAAACTGTCTTAACGTTGGTATTGAAGACTGTGACTTAGATATTGGTTAACAGTTGTTTTGAGTTCTATATGTTCTTCAATTGTAGGAATGCTGTCCTTGTTTTGCCAATTCGTGCCTTTACATTTGCATCAGATCCTCCTTGTTTTTCGATGATACTTCCCAGGTACATGAAAGTCTCCACATCCTTCAGAGCTTTTTCATCATATCTGATCGAGTTGGTGTTCTTCGTGTTGTACTTGAGGATCTTGCTCCTCTTTCTGTGTATGTTGAGGCTTACTGCTTCAGAGTCTGTTGCTCCACTGACTACCTTTACCTGCATTTGTTGGTGTATGGGATAGAAGAGCTTGGTCATCTGCGAGGTCCAAATCTTCTAGTTGCATTCATGCTGTTCATTGTATTCCGTGCTTCCCCTGAAATGTGGAGGTCTTTATCACTTAATCAGCCACCAGAAGAAAGAGAAAGAGCGGGATTGATTAGCCTTGTCTGACACGGGTCTTCACTTGGAGTGGATATGTCACCTGGCCTCCATACACGACTGTGCATTGTAGTCTGTCGTAAGAATTTCGTATGATTTTGATGACCTCAGGTAGGAATGTTCCATAAGGTTCTCCTATTCATGCCTTCAAAAGCGATTTGGTCGGTTCACGACCGAGCCTTAGGGAATCCAGCTTATCCATCTCGAAGTTGGGCGTCTAATAAATCTTCCATTTGGTTCTACAACACTGTTAAAACCTTTTTTTGGTACTGATAGTAGTGTAATGTCTCTGTAGTTCTCACAATCGCTGAGATATTTTTTCCTTGGTATCTTGATGAGGTACCCTTTCCAGTGTGTTGGCACCTGCTCTTCCCTTCAAATCCTTCTGAATAGTGCGTGGGGCATCCTCGCAGTTACCTTTCTGCCTGACTTCAGTGTTTCATCTGGTATGTTGTCTGGTCCTACATCTGCTTTCCTGCTTTTGATTTGTCTGATGGCCATGCTGATTTCTATTGTTGGAGGGGGGGGTAAGAGCTTTGGGAAGGTCTGTAGGCTCTTCTTCGATGTATGGTAGGTTTAATGATGCTGGTCTATTCAAGAGTTCTTCGAAGTGCTCAACATACCTGTTCTGCTGTTCTTAAGTCTAAGTCATCAGCTTGCTTTGTTCTTGACTGGTCACTGTTTTACTATGTCTCCCTGCTAGTTTCTTCGTTGTATCACAAAGTTGTCTCATATTTTCTCTTGCAGCTTTTTCCACCGTCATTGCTAGGTCTTCCATGTATTTTTTCTTGTCAGCTCTACTTCTCTTCACTTGCCTATTTCTGTGTATTCGGCCTGCACGTTGGCTTTCTCTCCTGCTGTTTGACTGTTGTTAGTTGCTGTCTTCTTGTTCTTCCTTTCTTGAATCCTTTCCAGGGTTTCGATAGAAATCCATTCATGATGATGGTTCTCGTGGCCCGGCACGTCTTGGCACTTTGAAGTTATTGCTTCTTTGATTCCGTTTCAGTTGTTTCCCATAGTAGTTCCCTCTTCTTTGAGTAGATCTTGTAAGGCTTTGAACCTGTTGTTGAGAGCTATCTTAAATCCATTGACCCTCTGAATTTTTAGTGATGGAAATATGACCTATTCGATTTTCTGTAGTATGATCCAGTGAGACCAATGCAGCTTTGTGCATGAGTTTATGAGGAAATATAGGGCCACTTATAACCATTTCGCTGAAGGTATATAAATTTGCAGGTCTCTCACTATTCTCGTCCCTTTCTGCTTCGGTTTGGGCGACGAGGCAGTATTCCAGCACTCACACAAATCGAATTTGTGTGGCACATATGTATTTGGTGCCTCTTTGTACCAATGTTTATGTGTTTAAATGAAATAAAGTAAACCTTACTTGGTGTTGTCCATTCCGACTTTGGTGGTTAGGTCTATCAGGATGGTCAGGTCCTTCCCTGGGCACTTCTCTACGATCGATCGCAGCCTCCCACATAGCTAATCTTTATCGTCGTTGTTGCTATAATTGGTTCCCCCAAATGCCCTGGTACGGCCGAGAGTGGGGAAAGTCCGCTCTCCCTCTCGAAATCCTCTCACATGGCCAGCGAATATATAGCCTCTGCCAGGGAAGTCCTACTCACTGCCTTCTCGTGGCGGGGGTGTTGTTCACAAAAGTGAGGACGAAAAGCGAATGTCCGGCGCTTTAACCGGGTTGGTGGACAAGGCGAGTCCACCTAGGGGAGTTGGAAAACCCTGATTCCAAACCAATGGTACACATGGGCTCCAGTATCCTGAGGGAACAAATGGCGTATGAATCAATCGTTGATCACCGGCTACCATGGGACTGCATCTCCTTACGATGCTCCACTGCCTTGTGGATCAGATCTTTCGGTCAAAGGCTCGGGGTGTGTCCCCCTAAGAAAACCACCTGCTTCAGTTTGGGCACCTAGGCAGTATCACAGCCCTCACACAAATCGAATGAGATTTGTATGGTGCATATGTATCTGGTGCTTCCTTGTACCAATATTTATGTGTTTAAATAAATAAATAAATAAAATATAATTGGTGGGTGCATAGCACTGGATAACATTCATTGTGATTGCTTCCTTTGTTTTGAAGGATGCTGTGATGATTCTGGATCCATGAGATTCCCATCCTATAATTTCTTTTCGTGCTTCTTTGAACAAAACCAGTGGAACTCGTTGCGCGTTCGAATCATTTTCTTCTTAATGATCAAAGTGTAACAACACCTCTACCAAATCCAATCTTTTATGTCCAGCTTGGTTCCAATTGGTTTTTCTTATGACGAGAACCGCCAAGTTATATATCTTCATTTCTTCAGCTATTTGTCTGGTCCTTTCAGTCTCCAGCATTGTCCAGGCGTAACATGTACCCATATTAATTGTTGCCCTGGTTGTTAGATGAGGCATCGACCACGTGGCTTCCGAAGAATCTCAGCTTTCCCCATGAGACGTTATAATTTTTGTGAATGAGTATCGTTCAACCCTCAGGGCAGAATTTGAATGGTCCAAATTGTTTTTGTCTGGCTAGTGTTTTTTTTAGCAAGGTTGCTTTCTACCAGATGTGGTTTCTGACCCCATGCTAAACATTCCTCCTATATTTGGGCTTGGGCACCCAGGCAGTACCACAGCCCTCACACAAATCAAATGAGATTTGTGTGGTGCATATATATCTGATGCCCCTTTGTACCAATATTTATTTGTTTAAAAAAAGAATTATCTCACCCATTAAACAATAATTTATGCATTTCATTTTATTCTATTTTTTAGACTAATGTCGCGTCAGTTAACTTTTGTAACTGGTAATCCAAACAAATTAACTGAATTCCTTAAAATTATTGGTGAGGAATTTGCCGGAAAAGTACTTTGTCTTATTTCATAGTACGATAATATCATCATTTATTTATAGGTAAAAACAGTTGATTTAGATTTACCTGAAGTTCAAGGTAGTGTCGAAGATGTTAGTATACAAAAATGTTTATCTGCTTTTAAAATAATCAATGGACCTGTATTAATCGAAGATACAGCACTTTGTTTTAAAGCACTGAATGGAATGCCTGGACCGTTTATTAAATGGTTTTTAAAAGCGGTCGGTCCTGATGGTAATTGTTTTGTTTCATTTTTGTTAATAAACAATTTCTTTTGTGAATGATTGTAAACTGTATATACTGAGGCTTTTATATGGTGGTGCTTTGTTGTTGATTTTCATGGGTGCTATTTATTTATTTCATTTATTTGATCATATAAATATTGGTGCAAAGGGGAGCCAGAAAGATATGCGCCACACAAATCTCATTTGATTTGTGTGAGGGCTGTGATACTGCCTAGGTGCCCAAACTGAAGCAGGTGGTTTTCTTAGGGGGACACACCCGGAGCCTTTGACCTAAAGGTCTGATCCACAAGGCAGTGGAGCATCGTAAGGAGATGCAGTCCCATGGTAGCCAGTGACCAACGATTGATTCATACGCCATTTGTTCCCTCAGGATACTGGAGCCCATGTGTACCATTGGTTTGGAACGAGGGTTTTCCAACTGCCCTAGGTGTACTTTTCGTGTCCACCAACCCGGTTAAAGCGCCGGACATTCGCTTTTCGTCCTCACTTTTGTGAACAACACCCCCGCCACGAGAAGGCAGTGAGTAGGACTTCCCTGGCAGAGGCTATATATTCGCTGGCCATGTGAGAGGATTTCGAGAGGGAGAGCGGCCTCTCCCCACTCTCGGCCGTACTAGGGTATTTAGGGGCCATGGGTGCTAAGATACTCCGGTTATTAGACCAAGGAAACTGATCAAATATTTGGCTGATTTGTCAAGCACAGATTTATGTACTCATATCTGAGTCACACTATATACTCGTGTGTGAACTGATGTTACTTCCCAATTACTCTAATGGAAATATATAGAACGAAGTCCAAACATGCTATTGACGGCTTATTTTTATTTATAGGATTTATGAATTTTGGTACAGTAGAACATCAAAAAATGAGATTGTTGTGTTGTGAGGAAATAAACGAGTAAAGGGTCGTACAATTAAAGATACAGCCAAGATGGATTTTTTCCCATCTTATGGGGTTCAATTTACCTTCATTAGAATTTTAATAAAAAACTACATCAGGATGGTCTTTGGCTTTTGTTCTGAGTCATTGGCCGTTAATTTAAGGTCCTCAGACAGGGAGTCGTAATAGACTAACGCATGTCAGTTTTTATTAAGCTATTTTTCATACAATCTAAGACCTACTAGTTGAAAGTCAACTGATTTAGACAGTAAGCCACCATTCTATAGGCTTTGAGTACAGATTAAGAAATAATCATCTGTTAAGTAGTATGTTGACATTGCTTCTCATCATCATTTTATCTTCTCAAAGTAATGATTATTATTGATTCATAAGCTATTCTAAAGTTGTTTACTGTCTGCATTAATAGTTCTGGGATTTAATGGTTGGTCGTTAAGATGTCCTGAAACTTGTTTATACTTAATTACACCTACATATTTGACCACAGATGCCTTAGAAATATTGCTCACATCTGTTGGAATCACTGGGTAAGTAATAGTGAGGTTAGACACAGGGTATTGGGGAATGATGGTAAGTCAGTTGATGGTGTCATGAATCTTCATCGACTGAGATGGTTGGGCCACGTGTTACGTATGCCTGAACGCCGATTACCACGACGCGCAACGCTGACTAGTATTGGGGTTGGTTGGAAGAGAGTTAGGGCGGCCAAACTAAAACGCGGCATCAGAGCCTGAAGTCACTAGCTTCTAGTCTGAGCCATGTTGGTAAATGCATACTATTTGGTTGGGGTCCACGTGACTATCGTAACCAATGGTTGGAGACTCTATGTGACATGGCTCAGAATCGATGACAATGGTGCAGGTGTATACCCTCTTTATCTTCCCTTAAACCTTGAGATTAAAATTGCTTCATATCTGTCTTCTTTCCTATACTATGTTCTTATATACAATCTTTCTTTTATGTATTACTACCACTAAATTAACTACTTCTATGAATCCGATGTTCATCTTGTTGTGCTAACGAGGTATGGAAACTTGGACCGGTGCATATATATGCCTGGTCCTACGTTGTAGCTGACTGACTGACTGACCTACATATAGAATAATGTATGTATACAACTTCTAAACAGTTCATTGTTTCCACAATATTTAAACCTACATTGTTAGACAACAAATTATTCAGTAATGTCAATCTAAATTAATGCAACTCATTTGCCAAGTACAAGTTTATGTGCTAACCTTTGAGTCATACTTTCACTATGTGGGCTAGTGTTACTACTCAGTTGCCCACACCAAAGTAGTTAAGCTTGGTTTCGAACTTACGACTCAGTGGTTTGAGTTTGATTAGTCAACCTCTAAACCACATAAGCTATTCATGGCACAAATATAATACTGAATAAAATCATTAATAATAATAATATTAGTAGTAGATGAGTCACCATAAGACCATATTATTCGGTTTCCAGACGAATCATTTATATCACCGATACTGGTCAAAGTTTGTTATATAAGAGCATTATGAATATTTGTAGTATTTAATAAGGCTGCGTGATTATTTATTTGATATTACTCACATAGTGTTTACTATTAATCCGTATATTCAAACAAGCTCATATAAGAAATATTTTATGTGTGTATGCAATTATAATTAAGAAGCTTCGACCTCTAGTTCACATGTCGGAACATCACTTCCTTCACTTCGGTTTGAACAGCCGAGTAATATCACTAAACCTCCAAACCAAGTGACTGAATCCGTTCTTGGTAGATGAATTGCATCATATATTACGTGGTTATATGATCTCAAATGAAGGTTTAGCCCAGTATTTGCTGATTAAAGGTTTTTATTGTAAAACAGTTTGGATTCTTGAAAGTCATTTAACGAGTTGAAATCCTTTTTATGTATTTATGTTATTTAGTTAGATTAAATGCCAGCCAATGTTCCAATTATACTATACATCCACTTACCATTTGCAACAGCCCGATTTTAAATCCAGAATGACTAGAAACTAAACAAGTATGACATATTGTGATCTAATATTGATAAGTACTTAAATATTCAAGGAATCGCTTATCATTCTGAAATTACCAATACTAATAGTTCTGCTCATTTACCACGTACAGTTTTTTGATACTAATCCGACAATCTGGAACTAAACAGGTGGATTCAGTTTCAAATTTTTAAGCAAACGGCTAAAGGTCGAGTCGTTTAATCTTCTAAGACAATTCTAATAGAAAAACTCTATTTGGAAGGGGTTAAGAAAATGGATGAATCTGCTGCACTGAAGTCCATTGTAAGCCATGTGTCACCTTAGGTCACTGGTAATAAATTACAATTGTTGTGTGTACCGTAGTCAGAAAGTTTAGATTTTACTACATAGTTCAGACTAACACTCAATAACTCCATGGATTGATGACCTCCTCTTAAGTCAGGGACCGCTAACATTCACCATGACCTGTTCGTTTATTATGTACCACTGTTTGTTGTAGATACGATCACTTCTTTCCGCAGAAATATCATGAATTTAGTATCTAACTTATTATAAATATATATTCAATTTACCTTGCCATTTCTACTAATTTTATGTTCATTTCTTTTAAATATCTTGTTTCAGGACTACCTCGTATGTTGACTGACTTCAATGATTATCGTGCAGATGCTGTATGCACTTTTGCCTATTGTGATAGCCTTGAAAAACCAGTACAATTATTCACTGGTATCACACCAGGTTGTATTGTTTCACCTCGTGGACCACGTGATTTTGGATGGGATTGTATATTTCAACCGGATAACTTTAGACAAACTTATGCTGAAATGGATAAATCTATCAAAAATTCCATATCACATCGATCTAAAGCATTAGAAAAAGTGAAATCTTTTTTGTTGAATCATGAATTTCAATGAAAGCAGTAATTCTTTCTCTGTTTTGAACAAAAACGTTTATAGAAGGAATATCGATATTTTGGATTAATTATTTTATACATTTAGATTGAACTACTTTTTTATTTAAAGTAATATAGAAATATTACTGATTTTTCTTTAAACTCATTAAAGAGGATACAATGGAGAAACATCATTATTTCGTAATGAAGTTAATTGATTAGATATTTTTTTAAGAACGGCTTTTTCAACTTACTCTCTCAGACATTGTAAGCAAAGGCAAATGGTGGCTAGCAGTGGAATCCAGGACGCG